>NW_019174421.1:435860-513552 GCF_002260705.1 Seriola dumerili | reverse complement strand
GGGGTGGGCCCCCCCCCCCCCGTCCTCTTACCTGCTGCTGTCCTGCTCCGTGCTGCAGGTGGACCCCCACACGTCCAGCAGACTCCCCCCGGACGAGGTGGACGAGGCCAGGGACGGCCTCTTGTCCAGCAGTCCCCCCGACCCCCCACTGGAGCTCTTGGTTCTGAACAGCTTGCTGAGCCGGACCTTCAGTGACCCCCCTTTCCTTGACTTTCCCCGCGGCGTCTTCTCTCCCTCCCTCCCTCCTCCTCCTCCCACCTCCCCCTCCAGGACCACTAGGGGGGAGGCAGACCGCCCCGCTCCCCCCGAGGCCACACCGAGTTTGGGGGTGGTGGCGCGGCTCTGGGGCTGGGAGCGAGACTGGTGCTGGTGCTGCGGCCGGTGGCTCGGGTCGGGGAGGGGGTCAGGGGAGACTTGGAGACCACTGAGGGCTGCTGCAGCCTGGGGGGCCTGCGGGCGAACAGGGAGGTACGGACAGGGGGTAGTGGTGCTGCTGATGGGGGGGCGGGAGTCCACACATGGAGGTAGGGACACTGCAGCACCCAGGACAGCCAACGAGGACCGGCAGCTCTGGTCCGTGCAGACCCCCGCCTCCTCCGCCAGTCTGTGGACCTGCCTCATCAGACCGCTCAGAGTCCCGCTGGAGAACACCTGCCTAGCTCCCCCAGATGTCCCCCCACTGCCAACACCCCCCATCCTCTCTCCCTTCTCAGCGTCCCCCATGTCCCCTCCATCCCTGTCCCCATCCTCACCCAACCCCCCCACCTCTTCAGACCCCAGACCTTCTAGGACCAGCAGAGCGTCACTGGTCTCACTCGGGTCCTCGCCGGGACCTATGCCCCCCGACCCCGAGGCCAGGACGCTGTGACAGGAGCACCGAGGGAGGGGGAGCACCATCTCCTCTCGCCCACCTCCTCCTCCACCACCCTCCCTCCCCTCACCCAGCTGACCTAGCCTCCGGGCCAGGGCCAAGACCGGGTCCTCTCCCCCAGCGGAGCAGTTCTTCCTGGGCTCCAGCAGGCCGAGACGCAGGGCTTGGTCCAGCAGACCCGGGGGCCACTTAGCTAGTCGGTCTGTCAGCAGGCGGTGTCGGTGGCACAGGACTGACCCGGACTCAGAGTCCAGAGCCGGGACACCCTGCTGGGGAGTATGGGACCCATCGGTCCCTTTGGACAGTCTGAGGACCGGGTGCCACTGAAGCAGCTGCGGCTGCTGTGGTTGCAGGTTTTCCTCTGCAGATGGGATGCAGTGTGAGTTCTGGTCCTTCCCGCCTCCAGGCCCAGGACCAGTTGTTGTGCTGCCGGGACCCGTACCTGATCCGGGATCCAGCTGCTGTCTCTGTCTCTCTGCTTCCTCCTGGAGGAACCCCGGGGGCGGCTGCTCCAGCCCGCACTCCAGGATCCGGTCTCCGGACCGCAGCAGATTCTGAAACACCATCAGCTGCGCCCTCGACCCGTGCCCCCCCGAGCCGTGCCCGTGCGGCACCGGGAAGTCCACGAAGCGCTGGGCCGCTACGGCAAAGTCCTCGGGCGGCGGAGGGGACAGCGGCGCCTCGGAGCCCGGCGGAGCCTGCGTCAACACCAGCCCGCCGTCCAGCTCGCCTTTTCCGGGGAGCGGCGAGCTGTAGTGCGGGGAGGCCGAGCCGAGGCCTGCCGAGGGGCCGCTGGTGTCCAGATCAAACCCGCCGCCGCCGTGGTGTCCCAGCACGGCTTTAACGGGCCCAAACCCGCCGCCTCCGGACATCAGGTCGTCGGGCTCGTCCAGTCGGTCGTACTCGGCCGCGGACACGAGCCGCATCAGGACGAAGTCTGGAGACATTTCTTGCTGCGCGTCGTTCATGCTGACAGGCTAACGTTAGCTGCGCGGCTACACGGGCTCCGCGCTTACATAACACCGAGATAAATAAACGGCTGCGGAGCTAACGGCGGCTAGCGGCTGCATCCTCCCGCCGAGCTAACCGGGCAGCTCGACGGAACACCGACCGACGGCCATGTAACGTCCGGACCGGTTCGTGACGGTAACGGCTCCGCTGCACGAAGACAGAACATGAACAGACATGAGAAGCCCGCCCGGTGCCGCCGCTCGGTAACGTTAGCTAGCTGTTAGCCTCCTACCGACTCATCCTCCGGTCAGACAACACGGATGTGGTGAAGAGGTGGTGTGGGTGGGGGGTGGGGGGGCGCGGGGCGGCTGCGCAGCGTTGGCATCAATAATCGATCGGTGCTGATTGATAAATGGAGGCTCGTGCGCAGCGTGAACGATGGACCGAAACCGAAACCTCCACACAGCGGCACACTTCCCGGTACCGGAGAGCCTCCGTCACAGCCGGAGGTCTCTCTACCACCTCTCTCTCTCTGTCACAAACATCTGAGGCTCTGACTCAGTTACTAACATGATCGATTAATTGATTGTTCGGTCAAACTGTAGATAATAAAAGATGATCAGTTCAGGTGTCTTCTTCACATATTGTTGATTAACTGAATCTGATCAGTTCTGTGACGGACCAGGTGAGCTCACCTGTCCTGGCCCAACATCCACTCACTGAGCTTTCCACTGTTTCCCTGGTCTTCTTCAGGGACTGGAACTGTCAGGTGTCATCACGTGAGCGCAGTACAGGCCCTGGTCACACGACCACAGGTGTTGAATATTAGATTTATTTTATTTGATATTTTAAGTCTACAGATATCACGATTTTCCCGCCAAGGTTCATGTGTCTCCAAAATCAGATCCGTCGCTGCGAGCAGGGTTCGAACCTGCGCGGGGAGACCCCATTGGATTTCAAGTCCAACGCCTTAACCACTCGGCCATCACAGCTGCTGCTAGCTCTACCTGAGACCAGCTGATCCTGGACCAGGTGAGAGACCGGCTGCTGTTGGTCAGAGTTCAGATACCTTTCGACACTTTATTCAGTTTATTGTATTAAACCAGGACAGTGTGGGAAGCAGTTTTAGATAACATGTAATAATCACACTATTCTGACTAACATATAAAAATATATAATAATCTCCAAATGGAGTTTGGGAAAAATAATTTAACGCTTTTAGCAAAACACTTCATACATGAATGCCGGTTCTTAAAAACCACACCTATATTTGATGATATAAATAAAATAATATAAAATAAAAAATATGTGAAATGCTGCAATACTAATCTGTATGAATATTTATGCACTTTAATACCTGACTGACCGTTTTGTCCCTTTATGTTTATTTTATATGTATAATTGTTTATTCATTTTTGTTTTTCTTTAATTTTCTTTCCTCTGATCTTTCTTTCTATCCTTACATCTTCTCCTCAGTTGTTCCTATTGTTTTCTGCATTTATCCTTAATATGTTTTGTGCCTTTTTGACTGTTGCCAAGTATAAATAAATAAAGTAAAAAAAAAGAAAACCCACACAAAACAAAAAACGTCAAGACGTGAGATAACACAAACCGGAAGTACCACACTGAAAATACTCCCAAGAAAACTACCTGTGTCACATGACCCTCTGATTTGAGCATTCAATTCTACATCCTGTTCACAGAAAATATGTTATATGATATAATTGTACCAGGTTTCTGATTGTGTTTAACAAACATAAAATTAAACAAATGTGTCATAACGGTAATATTTCATGTACAAACATATATTAGAATTTACAGTCAACTTAATCTTCATCTTCAGCCTGACTTTTAATTAAATATAGTTTAGTCATTAGTCACTTAATTTTATTGTAATTATGGTCTAAATTGTATTTTATTACTAAAACTTAATTCAATTTCCAAAACCAGTGGAGAAAGATGAACTTGAGGCTTTAGGGCCACCTGGTAGTCAGGTGTTGAGGTTAATAGGTTAATGAGGTTTACATGGTGTAAGTAAAGTTTTGTCTACATGTGAAGAGGAAGTGAGCAGAGCAGACAGGATGTTGCTTTATTCTGAAGGGGATTAAAGCTCCGGACCCACTTGATCCAGGTGCCTGTAACAGCAAAAGGAATTATGGGAATTAAGGGTACAAGTGGAGTGTGTGGAGGACAAACATCTGAGGAGGTGTGGCTACACACCTGGGAAACTAAGTGCTTTATAGATTTTATTAGAGATTATAAATATTGAAACTAGTGAATCTGTCCGACAATTGTCCTTCACATCAGAAAAATAAACCATCTGATTCAAACAGCCCCCCCCCCCCAAAAGAAGCAGCAGCAGATCATTCAGTACAATATAGACTTTATTAGTTCACTAAAGTTGAATATGAAATAAAAAGCAGATCGGCTTTAAATGATTCACAATTCAGTAATAATCGAGTTGCCAGGTTCATCATGTCAACACCGGAAGTATGTTCCTCTCACAGCTGCCACACCTCCACAAAATAAAAGCCCTCCGTGGCTGGACACACTTCACTGTCAACTCAAAGTTAAATTTAAACTCCAGTTTTTTTTCCTCTGGTTTCATGTTTGATTATCGTTACTGAAAGTGAAGCGATCCAGATGTGGAGTGGTGGAGGCGGGCGGGTGGCACTGAGCGTGCTCGCAGGTTTCTGCAGCGTCTAAACTTCATGTCAGACGTGATTTTCAGACCAACTACAAACTCAACGTCCCAAAAAAAAAAAAAAAACCCCCGTCTGCGAGGAGCGACGGCCGAGCTGCTGCTACCAAACAAGCCATGAAGTGAGTTAAAAAACAAACAACAACAAAAAAAAATCATGGTTCTTTGTGGCGTCGAGTAAACAAACCAACAGTGGGAGGCGGCCACCGAACTCAAGAGCCAAAGTTCAGCTTCCAATCAGCAAAGTCCAGAACGTTTGATCAGTCCAGGAGTCCAACAGACGACAGGAAAGACCGAAATCACCAGAACTGCTTGGGGAATGTTTCATATCATTTTATTGTTTTTTTTTCAGCTTTATGTTCATCATAGCAATGGAAAAATATAACCTTATACAAACGTCTTCAATTCTCTGAATCTTTTTTTAAACAAGCAAAAACGGTGAGTGACCCGTCCCCAAACCAAGTGCAGCGGGAAATCAAAAGTGAAACGCTTCACCAGCAGCTCACACCGCTCGGGTCAGAGGTCGCTTTATTTTCCATTTGGCACTCGCTCCTCTGAGGATTCCCCGATGGGTTTGGACTTTTATTTTGAAGGAATTTAGTGCTGTTGTTGTTTGGAGCGTGGTACGCTGCAGACTGAGCAGGTGGAGGTGTTTGCGTCCGTCAGAGCTCCGTTGCTGTTTTTAGTGCTCGGAAGAAGAAGAAGAAAAAATAAGAGCAACAAAAATCTGAAGTTTTCCACAGAAGTCCACAAAGTCTCGGATCTGATTCCACTCAAGTCTTTTATTTTCTCGTCGTGTTTTTATCCATTTCCCCTCCTCCTCCCCTCCCCCCGCAATTGGGGGGGGGCGGCGGCAGGTCGGTGACGTCATCGTGATGTCGCAGGAGAGCCCAGCTACAGCGAGAGAGGTGGATTGTGGGAGGAGGAGGGGGGTGGGCTCGAAGGTGAGTTTGTTTTTATTTGAAAGGGGGGAGGGGGGGAGTCAGAGTCCAGTCCACAGGCCATCCAGAAGGAGGAGGAGGGGAGAGGAGGGGGTAGTCGTCGCCTGCTGGATCTGAGGGTGGTGTGATGTCATCATCTCTCGCTCGCTCGCTCATTCGCTCACACGTCTCTCTCTCTCTCACACACACTCATCTCACTCGACTTCTGCTTCGACCGGACGCTCGAGACAAAGACAGAAGAGTTAATTCCAGTGGGGCAATTTGTCCTCATTGTTCACTGATGTCGATCTCTCAGCTCTCTCTCTTTTCCCCGACCAGCAACAATCTGAAAAAGTAGAAGAGGCAGCGATGAGACTCAGACCCTGAGTGCTGCTCTCGGAGGTCGAGGTCATACATCACACATTAGACCAATAAACACACTGCTTAGGTACAGAGTCCAGGTGTGTCATGTGACCAGCTGCTGCTTTACTGGAGAATTAAAGTGATAGTTCAGGTGACCAGACGTGGGGTTGTGTGAGGTCGTCATGTTCAGTCGGTGTGTTTCCTGCAGTAGATTCAGTTTCGAGGAGCAGCAGGAGGACCGGTGCGCTAGCAGAGTGATGAGCTGCTGTGGGCGGGGCCAGAAGAAAACACCTGTTTATAGAACACTTTAAAAAAAAAAAAAAAAAAAACGGCCACTGAAACACTAACATCTGTTTAAATGAAGCTTCATGTATAATATTTTCATCTTTATTTTCCCGCCAAAACAAAGTGAAGTTTAGCTCTTTCTGATTCGCTCAGCTGACCATAGTGCACTCTGTAGGTGCTCGTGCGTAGGAATACAGTAGTTCAGCGGTTGAGAAAATGTGTCAAAGGAAAGTTCTGTTTTCACAGGAAGATAAAGCGCTGAAAATATTCTACATGAAGATTATTCTAAACAGATGTTAGTGTTTCAGTGACGTCTTTTAAAAGTGTCTAAACCAGGTGTTTTCTGCTGGCCCCGCCCACAGCAGCTCATCACTCTGCTAGTGTGTGTACGTGCATATACATGTGTGTGTATGCATACACGTGTGCGTGTGTGTGTGTTGTGTGTGTCTGACCAGGCCTGGCTCTTGAGCTTGCGGAGCTCCTTGGTGGCCCAGGTGGCCAGCGTCTTGGTCTTGTTGGTTTTGGAGCGTCGACCCTCCGTCAGCAGGTCGTTGATGAGCGGACGAACCTCGACCAGCTTCATCACGTCTTTACCGAACGCTGTGCACAGGTCGCTGAGAACACACACACATACACACGATATCAACACAGGTCAACAACAAACAACTGAAAGTCGAGGAAAAACAGGAACCTTAAAACAAAGTGGAAAAAACTTAATTATAAATGACTAAAAAGGAAGAAGAAACATCTGAACCGAACGAGAAACTGATGATGTGAAACTAAATTAACTTTTTTTCCTCCTTTCATTTGCACTTTTCAGTTTTTATTCTGGGTAAAATTCATCCTTCATAAAAAGGATGATCGAGGCAAAAACCCAGATGTTTGTGACTCAGAACATCTGGAACTGTTTGAAAGCACCTGGGCAGCTGATTGGAGGAACCATCTGTCAATCACGTCAGTGTGTGTGTGTTGGTCTCAGATGTTGTGGTTGGTCGTACATCACACTGTCAGAGTGGTGCATGATTTCTCTTCACAGACCAACAAACACACCTGAGACACCTGAGACTCACCCGATGAGTCCGGCTGCGTTGGCCACCACTCCGTCAGAGTGGTCCTCATCCTCCGCTATGTGATGGATGAAGGAGAGGATGAACTCCACCCGAGGCTGCACCAGCATCACGTCAGCTACAGGGAGGGGACAATGAGTAGAGGAAGGGAGGGAGATAAGGGAAGAGGTGAGGACACAGAGCAGGAGGAGGGTAAGGACAGAGGAAGAAAGGAAAGGAGGGAAGGGTGGCCAGTGAGGAAGGAGATGAGTAAAGAGGAGAGAGAAGGGAGGGAGGGGAGGAAATCAAAACATATCAACAGGTTGCTGTGGCTCGGATCACCACTGCTGTTTGTTTGTTTGTTTGTTTGTTGGGTCCCGCAAAACCAGGAAGCCATTTTTATTGAGGCTTCAGCCTGAAGCTTCCTGAGTGAAAAAGACCCGAGTTTCTCTGCGACGTCGTAAAATCCTCCTGATCCACTGCAGCCAGGAGGAGGAACCGACGTCGGCTCAGGAGGGTGTGGTCATGTGGTCAGAGTGTGTGCGTCTCTTACGGTGGACGTTCTCTTGGTCCCCCTTCAGGCCCTGGATGATCCCGGTGTAGGCCTCCAGACAGCCCTCCCTCAGCTCGTTGAGGTAGTCCACCATGTCGTAGTCCGTCTGAGAGCGGGGGAGGAAACAGACGTCAGACGACAAGCTCATCAGAGTCAACAAAATGAGCTCCGCCTCCTTCACCATCATATGGTCCTATCACACTCGTATGTTCTAAATCTCACAGTACACCTAACAGCATGTGACCACTATCATGTGACCCTCAGTAAAATCACTTTGTTCTGTGGTGAGTTCAAGGTCGCTGCGTGATAAGATGCAGACAGACACGGACAGAGAAAACAGAAGTGAGAAAAAGCCATAAGTCTGTTATTGTCATTTATTTCCCACAATGCTCCTCTCGCGCCGTCTGCACGCAGACAGGTGTGTGAGTGAGTTACTATGGTTACCGCGATGCCCTGAAACTTTCTCATGATTCTGTAACAGGTTTCAGGTTCATATGCTTTGACCACAATCATGAATGTGATTGAACTCCATGAAGGAACAGGCTGGATGTGACTGATCAAAGCTGCTCTACTTCCTGTCAGAGGACTTGATCAGTGTGTGGAGGTCTCAGATTAACGTGGTTGGTTTTACATCATGGTCAGAGTGGTGCATGATTTATCATCACAGACCTCACACACACACACTACAAAAAAGCTTCAATGACTCAATTTATTTAATTATTATGAAACAGTTTTAGATTTTATTTCATGTTACAGGTTAAAAGTCAAATAAAAATTTAAACAATGAAATATTTAATTGATTCTTGAATCGTGTGTGTGTGTGTGTGTGTGTGTGTGTGTGTGTGCGTGTGTGTGTGCGTGTGTGTGTGTGTGTCGTCTACCTTGTCGACTTGAGCCTGTGACGCCTGCTGCAGCGTGTCCAGGACGATGTCCAGGTATTTCTTAAACTCTCCTCCAATGGCCAGAGCGATGTCACCGAACGCCGAGAGGATCTGAGGCTTCACCGACCGGTGGACGTTCTCGTTCTGAGGACACACACACACGATGAAGCAACAACAAGAGGATCATGTTCAGTGGAGGGAGGAGAAGAGAGAAGGAGAAACAGATGATTAAACACAGTAGATTAAAGTAAACGAGGCTGCTGAGCTCCTGATGTGATTAATTACTTGTCATTAATGTAAACGTACAGATTCCTTATTGTCTGGTTTACATTTGGAAATAGATCATTTAATCAGTCAACACTGAACATGGTCCAGAAAACCACAGAAGAAGACAAACAGGAAGTGTGGAGGTCTCAGATTAACGTGGTTGGTTTTTACATCATGGTCAGAGTGGTGCATGATTTATCATCACAGACCCTCCCCACACACACACACACACACACACACACACACACACACACACTGAATGTACAGGACAGAGGGGGGAGACAGCAGAGGGAGGGGGAGGTTCCTCACCCCGAGGTTCTCCAGCAGCAGCTGCATGATCTCGTCACAGTAAGGCAGGATGTTGGACATCAGAGCTCTGCACAGGTCACACACCAGACCCACCGCCGCCAGACACACCTGTGACATCATCATCATCATCATCATCATCATCATCATCATCATCATCATCATCACACTCCTACAACACCATCAATGTGAATATTGATCTTCTGCTGAAATAATGTGTTAGAGATGGACATGTATCTGTTGGTGTGAGGGACAATATTCTGTCATGTCTGTCCACACTGAATCTACTTCCTGTTTCCTCCTGTTTAAGGTTCAAGGGTCAAAAATGACCACAGCTCCAGACTGAGGAGATTGTTAAAGCCCCTGGAGAGTAATTAGTGATTGGGTTTGGAAACTAAACGGACTTTACCCCCACTAGTGACACATGACAGTGACTTATGATACAGATGAACTGCAGCGCCCCCTGTGGATGACACTGTCCACATTTACATCTTGTCTGATGCATTCAAGAGCTCTGACAGATTCCTGCTCAGGTCTATGGTTTAACAACACAACCAACACAAGGTTCAGTCTGTTACCAGGTGATTAACAGCTGATTAACAGCTGATTAACAGCTGATCAATCAGCTGACGTCAGTTTGAATGAGGAGCAACAACAAGAAGCTCAGAGACTGGACCTGGATCAGAGTCCTACCTGATACTCAGCGTAGTTCTTCAGTCCGATGCCCAGGAACGGCTTAAAGGCGTCCATGTACTTCTGGAAGTCGCTTCCCAGAACTGGAACACAAACCAACAGTCACCATGAAAACAGCACCGCCATGTGGTGGTTTCACACAGTCCAAGTTTCAACTGTCAGATCTGAACCAGTCTGATGAAGTCCTGACCCAGAGTCTGATCTGAAGCTGGTGGAGTCATGTGACTGTATGATCTCATACTGTGATGATTTCCAGAACAAGCAGGAACCAATCATATTATTATAATATTATTAATATTCTGTCTGTATATATAGGTGCACATGTATCTATCACCACATTATTACTGTTATCATTATCACCATTATCAATATTTATTATTATCATCATCAATATTAGATACAACCTACTCTCATTAGAACATCCCAAAGACACAAACTCATTCTGGCCTCTTCATTATAATTTGTAGAAATTATAATTAATATCTGTGTAAAACTAAAGATAATGAGAGCATCGTCACCGAGACCAAACATAACCAAGGTTACAGTCAAATCTGAATAATATGGTGTGTGTGTACCTGCAGTGTGTGTGTGTGTGTGTGTGTGTGTGTGTGTGTGTGTGTGTGTACCTTCCACCAGTGTGGACACGGCCATCAGAGCATCCTCCTGAACGCCTCCGGAGCCGGCGGTGCTCTGAAACATCCTCAGCAGAGACGCCATGACCACGTCTGAGATCTGCAGAGCATCCTGATGCTGAACTTTACGAAGAACATTCTGGAACAAAACAGGAAACAGACTTTTATTTTGAAACTGCTCCCGTTAACTGTCACAATAAGATCTTATAGCTCAGTAAGTACAGTATAAGTAATTACTGATGTGTTTTTACACTCAATGTAAAGATGGGGACCTGAAGTGAAGTGACACATCAGAGTATCACAGTATCAGAGTGTGTGATCGACAGCTCAGGTGTGTGGCCTCACCTGTAGAGTGGCACACAGCAGTGACTGCAGGTCGTTGAACTGGATTCTGTCTGAGGTGCTCTGGATGTGAGACTGTGGACACAGAGGACAACCTGTTACTGCTCCCAGCACAGCTTCATACAGGTGATCACAGTCTGTCTGTGCTAACATTAACCCCGCCCCCTGATCCTGCACCTGTCTGCTCTGTGACTCACCTCCATCTGCAGGACCTGCTGCAGTCTCTCCATGATGACCAGGGTTGTTTTCTGGACAGCAGGGTAACAGTCCTTGGCGCTGTTCTTGACGATCTCCATCAGAGCCTCGTAGGCGGCCGAGCGCAGGTTGTTCTGGTGACCATCGGGCCTGGACAGGAGACACAGGACCAATCAGGGACCACCAGGATAAAGGCATGCTCAGTGTTCAGTGCGCTTGTGAAACATGTTCAGAAGCTACAAAATAAAACTCAACATCTGTTTAAAAAGTGCTGTCATTTCATTTTTGGGTAAATTCAGTATTTTACAAGCCCCTCCCCTCAGCTGATAAAATAAAAACAAAAAGATAAAACCGTCGTGTTGATTCTGTCTCAGTCGTTTCTCATCAGTGTTTGTTTCTGCCGCAGATTGTTATTTTAAACTTTCCTCTTCAAACTGAAACCAGGAAGTCCTGCAGCAGGAAACTGTCTCACCACAAACAGTGTGCGATACTGCGACAGCAGTCCTACAGAACAACATCACACCGCTTCACTTTGTATTCATTTCCCATCAGCCCACCTGTCTGTGGTCTCCAGGAGCTTCTGGACGATGATCTCAAAGGACGAGGAGAGACAGTAGGTGCTGGGCTCCTCCTGGTCCTCTGCGGCGTCTGTGGCTTCGTAGGCCGCCTCAGCCAGAGAGGAGAACGCCTGACAGGAGAGAAACCACAGTCAGTCCTGTGTCAGCCAATGAAAACAAGCTGTGAGCTGCATGTGACACACTGATGAATCCAGGGCTGAACAGCTGATCAAAAGATTATCAAAATCATCACGTCAATATCCAAATCACAGCAGCTGCAGTTCCCTGGTAGAAAGTAAACCGTGTCTCGACATTATGAATGAAGCACTGTGACATCGCAGACTGGCCACACCCACAAATATTCTCCAGATGTTTGAGCATCATTTTTATCTTGTTAAAGTCTGAATTTTTTTTTTACTGCTCAGCTCTGATGAATCTGCAGCTCAGGTCAGTTACTGTGTGTGTGTGTGTGTGTGTGTGTGTGTGTGTGTGTGTGTGTGTGTCCATCCACACTAACACTGTATCTGACAGGTCCAGTTCACCCCCCCACCCCACCCCCGTGTCAGAGCGCAGGTCTCACCCAGCAGACATTGGACGCCACCCTGGGCTCCGCCCCCAGACCCTCGATCAGACACTGCAGCAGGGGGGCCAGGTAGACCTCGTTGATGGCGGCTTCAGGCAGCAGCTCGCAGATCCTCCCCACCGTCCACGCCGTGGTGTCTCTCACCACCACACTGGGGTCCTTCATCAGCTCGATCAGGGTCGGCATCGCCTGGGGGGGGTGGAGAAAGAAAACTGCTTCAAACAGACTGAACAGTAACCAGGTAACCACTGGTTAATGACTGGTTAGTTAGCGACTGACCTGTATGACGAGCGGTTTCAGCTGGTTGAGTTCAGGCCCCTCCAGGATGGATCCGAAGGCCATGACAGAGGCGTCGCGGTAGCGCCAGTCGGGGTGTTTGATGTGTTCTTTGATGAAGGGCAGAACGTGAGGAACCACGTCGTCCTCGCAGCAGGTCGCCAGCAGCATCAGACACACGCCCGCCGCCTTACACGGGTTCCAGTCGTCATCGTCATCATTCTCGTCCTGGAGAGCAAGAGGAAGTGAGACGACGCTCCCACAGGAATAAACCACTCGATGAGGAGGAGGAGGAGGAGAGACTTCCTCAGGTGTGTTACCTGTTTGGTGAGGGTCTGGGTGAGGATGGGGACCAGGTACTGCAGGGCCCCTTTGGCGTAGAATTTACTGGTGTGCTCTGGGGGACGTCCCTGCTCCGAGGCCTGCCATTGGACGACAAAAAGGAACAAACCAAAAACCAGTCAGGGGTGGGGGGGTTAAACAAACCTGGACTTAAACTGTTCAAACAATAAAAGTTCCCACAGACCTCTGAGGCCTCGATGGCCAGGTCCATCTCTTCATCACAGACGTTGGACCAGAACTCGATGCCCTGCAAGGCCACCTCATCGATGTCACTCTTCATCGCCTCGATGGTGATCTGACAGAACAGAGAGGAGGATGAAAGAGGAAGAGAAGGAAAAAGGAAGGAAGTGCAGAGGAAAACACAAACAAAGGAAATTAAGCATCAAACTCCAAATTTTATTCAGAGCTGCTGTAAAAACATGAATTTAAGACGGGCTGATGACACCGTGGCTAGCTGGTTAGCATGCTAACATCAGTAGAAGGAAAAAATTAGTTTGGCAATGTCACAGTGACCTTTGACCTTTCACCACCAAAGTCTATAATCAGTTCATCATTGAATCAAATGTGAAAAGTTTCCGTCCAGATGTTCATGAGAATGAGACAACCTGAAAACAGCTGCATCTACCTCACTTCATTTATTTTCACTTTATTTCATGTTTTTTTGTAAAACATCTCACTGCTCATTAACCCTTATTTTTATATTGTAATCCTTTACTTTTGCTTGTTACATGTTTTCAATCTGGCAGGAAGAATCTTTTTCAAATTTTCCAATGAAATGAAGAAAAACAAAAAGGTTTTATTTTTCTCTCTCAATAAATCTAATTATTATAACAATAACACAAGCTGTCAGCTGTTCTGTCACTAGTAGAGTATGGCATCACGTCATGAAAAAACAATGAAGTACCTTTTTCCATCAGTTTTAAAAAACAGCAAATAAAAATGTGAATTTGCCAAAAATCAAAACAAAATCCTTTAGTCACTTTCTTCCTACTTTTCTCGTTTTTAAACAAACTAAATAATAGATTAAAAATTCGTCAACAACTTTGACAAATATTTTGTGACAATCTCTTCCAAAGATAGAAGCGTGGACTTCATTTATTTATTTTCTTCTGAATAAAGTTTCGTATTTGTAAATATTTAGATTAAATTTGTCACTTTCCTCTAAACTCAAATAAATCATGTCATCAGTCTGACACTATCTGCTGCCATCAGTTACTAAGCTGAGAGCAGCGCTTGTCAGGGTGTTTATTTACAGGTAAACAGCGATCTGACGCCTCTGTACGGGAGAACAAAGAACCTCGAACTGGAGGAGAAAATAAAAAGTGAAGCCAATATGAGGCCGAGCCACATGTCGTCTTACCGCGAACAGAGCAGGGCCCATGTACGTCTCCATGTACTGATAATACAGAGACATGATCTTCACCAGGTTCTGTAAGGCCGCCACACGCACCTGAAAACACAACACAGAGAGAAACACACAACGTCCACATGTAAAAAACTTACAGATCAGACAGGAAGTTAAAAACACTGCTCCCTCCTGATGGTACTCACTCTGGTGTCTGGACACTGTGTCGCTTCACAAACCACCTGCATGATGAAATGTCTCTCCGTCTGAAAACAGTGTGGAGACACATTTTTAAAAACCTACGTCATCTTTAGATTAAACATCATCCACACACTTATATTTCTATTGTATGTATTTAGTCTGATGGGACAGAGTGTGTGTATTTATTCTGATGGGACAGAGTGTGTGTGTGTGTGTGTGTACATCTGTGTACCTCCTTGTCGAAGTTGGCTTTGGTGAACTCCAGAGAGTTGAGCAGGGCGTTGGTAGCAGCCAGTTTGACGTTGTTACTGGGCTCCTCCTTCCTCATGCCCTGAATGATGGCTGTCAGGATCTGGTTGGCATTTTCCTGCAGCTGCTCCGGGTCCTGAAGAAACAACACCGGGTTAATCATCATCATCATCATGCTAGCACTAACCTAAATATTTCAGCTTTAAAATACAAACCAACACTTGAAATGCCGTCGTCATGTGACTTGAAGTCACGTGGACTCAAAGTTTAGTGGTTACCAGGTCAAGTCAGATGTTTTCAGTGATTTCCAAGTGGATTTAAGGACAGTGACTGTGAGAACAGGGGAGGTGGTCTCTGACACCACTGCTGTTCAAACGGCACATGAGCAGGAATGAGATGAATTTTTCTCTGTAATTTTGAGATATCGTCCTTGGAAGTTTTCTCAAAACACTGTCATTTTAGAGTAATTAGTCGCCTGCTGTGTTTCCATTTAATTAACGATTAGCCAATTATTAATAGAGGAATAATGATTTCCTTTGGTTTGAATGGAGATCCTTTAGAAGAAATTCTCTTTTCTTGTGATCTAATGTTCTTAAGAGCGTGGATTGATGAGGGAAAAATTATTATTATTTTAGCATAAAACGGAAACAAAAAGTGAAGTGTGTTGCGTGTTCACTCACAATGTCCTGGCAGATGTATCCGATGGCCTCCAGCGTGGACTCCTTCATGTGTTCGGTGCTGGAGGGGTCCGTGACATTGGCCACCAGCTGTGGGATCAGCTCGGGCCACTGGTTAACGGGAATCTCTGCACAGGCGATCCCAGCGACGCACTGCGATGCCGAGCTGGGCCGGTACGTCTCCGTGCCCAGAGTCTGTAAAACCTGAGAGACAGAATGAGACGGAGGCGGTCGGACACATGATGATTAACACCAGATAGATAAAACCCTGAGGACGTTTTCTAGTCCTTACGTAGTTCTTGATCTCGCGGCGAGCGTTGGCGTCGATGGCCAGCCATCTCTGCTGGTACTGCGTCTTGACATCGGGGTCTTTGGAGGTCAGAGAGTTCTTCACCTGCAGACCGGCAGCAACTCGAGCCACCTGAGTGTTCCCTGGGTTCGCCAACACTTTGGACAACTCCACCAGGAATGTGGGCTGGGGGAGGATGAGGGAGGGAGGGAGGGGGCATTAAGATCAGAGAAAATGCTGCAGAGGACACACGACGGCTGAGTGACAGCTGACTGTCTCACACTGGGCCTTAAACACAAATAACCTTTATAAAACTTTAATTATGTCCATCACTGATTATCTGATCAATTATCTCTTCAATTAATTATTTGGTCAATAAAACAAAAACAGTGAAAAACGTCCGTCACAGTTACAGATATTTGGTTCAGTATCAGAACAAGCCAGCAACGTTTACACTTGAGAACTGGAACCAGTTGATTTTTAGTGTTTCTGCTTGAAAATGATCAGAATAGTTGGATATTAATTTTGTGTCTGTTGACTTTGATTGAAAATGAATCCACCTGGTTTCAACAGACAGGGCTGACTCTAGTTTACACTGAGCGTCACGGCAGAGCAGGAAACGTCTGAGGATGTCAACCACGCGTCGATATCTCTGAAACACTGAGTGCTGCATCATCACACTAATGCACCACTGACAGAGCACAGATAAAGTCAGTTTGTCTTTACTGACCTCCCTCCATGTCTCATCATCATCCTCCTCTGCAGCTCAGTCAGAAGAGCTCTTTACACCCACAGCACTGAAACACCTGACAGGCTCCTCTCTCTGTGTTAAAGGGACAGTTTGACATTTTGTGAAATGAACTCTTCAACCTTTTCTCTCTGGGTCACTTCCTTTTTGATTCAGGTTCTTCATCCTGTTGGATCTATCTGCCCCTTCCTGTTCGTACCTGCTGTATTTCTGTGGACATGTCCGTTAGGAGAGCTCTCTCTGGAAGCAGTACTCACTTCATATTGATTCTTATTGTGCAGAAATATCAGTTTTATAACATTTATTTTGTATTTTGTTGCACTATGTTTGTTCTCCTGTTGGTACTTCCTGTTTAAACTCTTGTACCGGATCAGAGAGAACAGCTGACTACACTTCATCAGAAAACACAGATCGCACTCATGACACTAGATCTTGAACATGTGGCAACATGGATAAAATCCTCCATCACACTTAATCAATACTATATAGTGATGTCAGTATATATGATGACACAGTTAATCTTACGAAACATGAATTGAGAAACTGTTTATGGATAAATTGACCAGATAAGAAATCTACAAAAAAAAATTTAACCAATAAAATCTAATATTGAACATAAACAGCCGTCCTTAATTAGCAACACAACACACAATGACCCGACACAGCTGGGGACATTACAGACACTGTTGACCTCTGAGAACATGAGGTCACATCTGTCCAAACTAGAGACTGTTCAGGCTCAGGTTGATGTGAACTGTCACACCAGTTCATATGATGCAGTGTATTTTACCAGGAGTTCAAAATAACACAAATTTCAATAAATTATACAGAATAATTAAAGCTATGAATACAGATACATGCCAGTGTCCCAGCAGTTAACATTAACTACATAACTCAGTTCAGTTGTTCACTGACTTCTACCTTCAATAGTCTGCAAATGACAAAAACACATTTCCATTCAGAGTTGGAGCTCAGTTCAAAAACAAGTATCATTATAGTATTATTACAGATACATTATAAACAGGACTCTCATCGATTTTCCTGTGTTTTCTATCTACTGTACCTGTCAATGACAGTTTGTCAGATTATCATCCAGTTCCTGCTTCTCAGATCGTCATTTACTGGTTTTATTGGTCCAATCACAGTAAACTGAATATTTTGAACTGTGCATCAAACAAACCCAGACTTCACTTCAGACTCAGATACTGTGTTGAGCATTTTTCACTGTTTTTAATATTTTCAGAAGAAAACATTTTATAAATCATAGTCAGATTTACGTTCATTTAACCAGGCAAACTGAACTCAGACCGAAGCCCTCACCACATCAGACGGGTGTAGCTGTCTCGATGAACCGCGGCCAACAGGCTGTGTGTGTGTGTGTGTGTGTGTGTGTGTGTGTGTGTGTGTGTGTGTGTGTGTGTGTGTGTGTGTTAATGGAGGGGGGTGGGGGGTGGAGGCAGCAGCAGAGGAAAAGCCGGGCCCGGGGGGGGGGGCTCCAGCTGTCTTCAGTTCCATCCACGCTGCTACCTGTCTGTAGCGGCCAGTTAGCTTCCCCCTCCACCCTGACCGGTAACACCACCGTAAACCACCGCACTCACCAGGTTCTCTATCGCCGCCTGCTCCAGAAACTTCTGTGCCGCCTCCAGTTCATTCCGATCTGGGGAGAGAGGGGGGAGGAGGGGGAGAGGGGTGATTCAGTGTAATGCTAGCTAATTAGCCGACATATATGGTTAGCACGCAGGCTAACACACGAAGGTATGAGCCTTAAACTGGGCGGTTAAACTGGTCCGGCAGCTCTCTAAACACAACACACTCATTATCACGAGCATTTTCCGTGAGTGCAGTGAGAGAAGGAGTGCCGCTAACTTCGCCGGTGACAACAACGGGTCCGGCTGCAGAGACACGCCGAGCCTCCAACGTGTGTGTTAGCCACCGTTAAGCAAGCTGTTCTTGTTTAGCATGCTAACATTAGCCGGTGCCAGAAGTGACTGAAATAAAGTTTAGTGGACAAACAGCAAACCGGTTAAAACAACGTTAACTCAGCGTGAAGCGGATGGAGCTGTGTAATGCAGCAGACGGGAGCGGCTCTTCCCTCCTCTCAGCGGCTCTAGAGTAACGTGAGCCGGGACAGGCGTGCGAGGAGGTGGCCGACAGTTTGAATGATACAAGCTAACGGCTAACGAGCTAGCAAAGCGGCTACATTAGGCATGGGCAGGGTCGGTATTGCTATTCTGCTACACCCAGCCGCCATGTCCGTCTCCACCAGGGGAAATCTACTTTAATGTGATGTGACGACGCATCTAGAGTTCATCTCAGCGGACGTACGGGTTAATTACACTGATACACAGCGATTAAACTCCGGACAGAGTGCTAAGTCAGCAGCGGTAGTTGAGGCCGTAGTGTTAGCAGGGCTAGCATCCAGAGCTAGCAGCCCGCTAGGAAGGGAGGCATTTCCCTCCTTCAAACTTTCACCGGTTCACCGGAGCCACCCAACGCCGCGCCAGCACAGCACCAACCACCCCGAAATGCAGCCTGAGAGCCCGGGTGCGTTCTGTGTGCGGTGGCGGTACTCACCTGGAGAGACCGTTTTCTCGAGGATCGTGATGAGCTCCATTCCGTCCCCGGCGCGCTCTCTTCACTCGGACGGTGTCGGTTGCCGCGCAGCACTCACAGCGGGATTATATTTCTTCCACGGGGCTCGGTCGGTGCCAGTCACGGGGCGGGTTCTGTCGGCGAGGAAAGAGGCGGAGGTCTCCCGGTGCTAGGTCGGTGTTTTTCACTCGGATGGTGTGGGAAACCTTAACGGCCGTGGTGCAGAGTAACGTCTCGCAGCTTCTCCGCCGCCCGTTTGCATCCTGTGTTGTCGGGAGGGAAAGGGCCGCGCGCTTCTCTCCCGCGGAGGGATATCACGCACTGTGACGGCGACGTGCTGCATTCAGGACCGTCGGACATTTTAACACAGTGCGACAGGGGTTGAAAGTAACTGTGTACTTTTACTCAAGTATAACTTCAATGTACTTGTACTTTACTTGAGTGTTTGCATTTTATTTGATTTCAGACGGAAAACGGTACTGTACCTTTTACTGCACGGGATTTAGGCGATTTGGCAGCTACAGTAACTGTTTTTTTTTACGTACAGATACGACAAACATAAAATTGAACACACTGTAAAATATTAAACTGGTGGGCCCCAGTTCTTAGGGTTTATGACCCAGTACTCAGATCCTTGACTTAAGTAAACGTACTAATACAACAACTTAGAAATACTCATGTAAAATCCCTACTAAAGTAAAAGTACACAAGAATTATCAATACAATAAACTTAAAGTATCAAAAATAAAAGTACTGCAAAAAAAGGGGCCTATATAATTATTATAACATGATTAACTTATTAATCCTGAGGCATCATTTTACTGTTGTAGCTGCTCCAGGTGGAGCTGCTTTACCTACATCATGTACACTGGTTCCCAACCTACAGGTTGGGCCCCTCCAAAGGGGTCAGCAGGTAACTCTGAGGGGACATCAGATGATTCATGGGAGAGAAGAAACAAAGTTCAGATTCACTGATCTGGATTCAGTTTTCAGACTTTTCTCTGATCTTTGAGTTTTAGTGAAATATTAATCATTTGAACAGTGACATCTTTTATTGTTATCTGGTGACCCTCTGGAGGGGCCCGACCCCCAGGTTGGGAACCAGTAGACTGAACTGTCTAAGCGTATATGACGTAGTTAAAGCAGCTACAACAGTGGGATGTTGTAACAACAGGAAGTACTTTTACTGTGATACTCCAACTACAGGAAGTACTTTTACTGTGGAAATCCTTGTACTGTAACCACATGAAGCTGATAATACTTGTACTTTTACTTAAGTAGGATTTTTAATGCAGGACTTTTGTTTTAATATTGTTGATGCAAATTCCTAATAAATGATAAAATTTGTTTATATGTGTATGTTAATGTTTTCTCATAGAAGTTAATGGTTGAATGAGAAATAAAGTTTTTAAATGACCTGAGAATAATTCTTCCATGTAAACAGGTCAGAGATACACTGAACACATGATCATATTCTCCATCTATTAATTTATACCTTGTCCTTTATCAGCTGCTTTTTTTCCTCTGAAACTGAGAAATGAACAAAGACTCAGACGCTGTAAAAACAAACCCATTACTTCTTTATTAGTTAGTCATTTTACAGTAGTCACTCATACGTAGCTGCCTTGAGTTGGTCTTTTTGTGTCTCTTTTTACTTTTTGTTTCAACTTCTTCCTCATTTTCTTTCATCAACACAACGGAAGAGTCATGGACAAAGAATAAAAAAGAACAAAAAACAAACAGGAAGAAATAAACAGAATAAATGCCCCTTCTCACAACAAAACTACATTTGGCAAAAGGTGAGGATGAAGGTGATGATGATCCAGTGCATCTTTAAAACATTGATTCAGCTTTTACTAAGATAGAGACGGTGAGATATGTCAGGGCGTCTGATTGGATAAGAGCTTTCAGGAGTCAGGGATTATCATCCAATCAGATTTGATCTCCTCACTTGTTGCTAGGTGAAGTTTGAAGCATCATGAACAGGATGTGTCGGCCCCACGTTACAGTAAAAAAAATAACTAACTCACAAAAGAATACAAAAAATAAAATATAAAAACTGACCCATTCAGACTTGAACACAGTGACACGTTGATCTGGTGAGTTTATGGCACAACATGGCGTCATGGCGTTCTAAAACTTTACAATAATACTTTTTATTTCATGGACTACAGTGGCTCCGACACTGTCACCTGTTGTTCTGTAGCAGGCTAACACTGGTTGGTTAGCTAGTGTTAGCTTGTTACCCCAAGACTGCTAAAATAATAGCGATGCAGGTCTGAGGTTTAGAAAATGAATTTGTATAACACAACGTCCATTTTCCCGCTTTTTTTCTCCAGCTGATTTAAATGGTGGCCGCAGTTTTACGGCTGTGTTTGACAGCAGAGGTGACGCAACGACATGGTGCGGCGTGGCTAATGTGGAATCAGCTAACCAGCATGGCAGATCCACACAAACTAATCAATTATCTCTGTCATCATTCTGACTGTAGTCCATGATCGATTGGCTGTTTGATTTGTCGTTGTCATGTACATTTGAAAATATGACAGAACATATTTGACCCCCCCTCCCCCTCCCCTCAGTGCCACGTGTCAGACAGCCAGTTCACACATGAAGACAAAGAAACATGAGACAGTCACAGCTGACTGAAGACATGAATGTGATCAGCTGTTTGCTTTCCCACAACGTCAAACATCAGGGCGTCGTTTACAAAACATCTGGTTTGTGTTGTTTACCTAAAAATCAACCAATCAGTCGATTTCACTGACTTTTGTGTGTGACATCAATAATTAACTTTCACCATCCGATTCAGGTTTGAGTCCACTTTTCATAAGTGAGGCCCCTGAGAAACTACGGAAGCCCGTTTCAGCCAAGAAAACAAAAACAGGTGAAATGTCAGAAATGACAAAAAAAGGAAAATACTGGTTAAATGAAAATTATGAGACAGTATCTTCTGATTCTTTGATTTGATACTGATCGGAATTATTATACATTAAATCAAGATGATAAGAAATCTGCATCTCAGATTCAAGATTATGAAATGAATCAAGATTCTCAGATAAATGGAGATTATGAGATAATGAACTGGAATAATTTTAATAATCTGAATTATGGGATCGTAAATCAGGATTATGGCCTTTCAAATCTCTCAAAAATCGAGATTCTCAGATAAAACAAGATTAAATCAAGATCATGAGATAATGAATCGAGATTTTAAAATGGTGAGTCAGTGAATAAAGATCATAAGACAACATCTGAACCAAGATCAAAAGATGGTAAATAAGTCAAGATCATGACAGTGGGTCAATGAGAGTAAATCATAATTCTGACGTAGTTCATCATAATCTTGTATTTTATCTTTTCTTTCTGAACTTTTCACCTGTTTTTTCCTGTTTCTGGCAGAAATGAGCTTCCACAGAAAACAGATTCATATTCATCAACGCAGCAAACACAGAAAGTGACGTTCATGGTGTCCAGATAACAGAGTGAGAAACATCAGAAACAAAGTGTGAGATGGAGATTTAGCAGGAATGTCTCAGTTTGGATGGAGAGCTGCTGCGATGGCACAGAATAAATTAAAACCTGCTTTAAAGACAAAGAAAAAAAACAAAATACTCCTGAGAAAAAACATGATCGATCAGTTCTCCAAGAGAAAGTGATCAGAGGTGAAGAACAGGCAGACGGAGGGAAACAGCTGATGTCAAAAACAAAAGGGGAAGATGAGTGACTGAGGCGAATGTTGAAGACATTGAGGCTCAGATTCAAACACACCCAGCGCTGTCGGTCTGTTCTCACCCACACACACACACACACACACACACACACACACACACACACACACACACACACACACACACAGGAGGGAGCATGAAGGAAAACACCTCGAACCAAAACCACACCTGACCAAACTTCACCTGCAGCGCCGCCCAGAAGACAAGAGCTGAAGCCGTTTAAAGAACAGTCTGACATTTAGCCTAGCTTAGCACAAAGACTGAAAGTAAGGGGAAACTGTTAGCCTGCAACCCTCCAACACCTCCAGCCTGATGGACAGGTTGAAGCTCAGACTGGTTCTCTTCTTGTTCAGCTGCTTGTTACCGACTGATTCATGACGTGAAGTCGTCGTCTGTGTGTCAGCTGATCTTCACTGCGCTCACACCCTCCCTCCATCTTTGTCCGTCCAACGCTTCAGGACTGAAATCATCTGACTGGAGTTTATCAGCCGCTTGTGTTTCACGTTTGAAACTTTTCTGTTGAGTTCATTATATTTCTATATTTTTGGTTGTAAATGATTAAAGTTTAAATCATTGGTGAGGAGGTGGGGGGGTTGACCTTGCCACTGCAGCCACACCACCTCTGCCTTTGTTAAAGTTCCCTGCTGGAGGAGGGAGGGGTTGCCCTTCAAAATAAAGCTCATCCATTCTTATTAACTGAAGTGTGAGGATCAAACACTTTGAGCAGATCATGAACGACTTCATCCTGCATCACACACACTCTCACACACTCTCACACACACACACACACACACACACACACACACACACAGTCTGGATGGTTCAGGTACATTCATTCTGCTCAGCTTCAGCTCTGATCGCAGCCTCTGACCTCTGACCTCTGTGCACTTTTCTTCTATAAACTAATTTTACCATTTACATTCTGTCTTTAACCCAGGAAATAATGATGAGCTGCCCCCCCCCCCCCCTTGTCTGTTCGATCGACATCAGACTGAAAACACTGTAACACCAGGAGGCCCTGAAGGCAACACCTGAACCTCAACATGTCGCCCCCCCACCACAGGAATCATTAATATGAACTAACACCAACGACATCAGACGTCCGTCTCGTTTGGTTTGAGGTTTGAATTTGAAATGAAAAGGTTCGTACACATGACGTCGTGTAGCGTTGAGTTTACTGACCCCCACCCCACCCCCACCCCCGTCACAGCGTCATGAACAACCAGGACCTGGACTCTCGGTTCAGATTCAAGTGACTGAACCTGAATCAGCTGAACTCACAAAGAAGATTCACTCTGATTCATCTGTTCATCACATTTAAACCCACTTCACCCCCCCCCCCCGAGACGGACAGCAGTTTAGAGACACACATGTTCAGCCTAGCTTAGCACAAAGACTGCAAGCAGAGGGAAACTGTTAGCCTAGCTCCAGCACCGTCTGATTTTCACTCTGACTCTGCAGACACAAACGTCAGACTGTTGAAGATGGAACCTATCAAACGTACGACTCTGACTTCCTGTGTGTGTGTGTGTGTGTGTGTGTGTGTGTGTGTGTGTGTGTGTGTGTGTGTGTGTGTGTGGGCAACAATAACTACAATCTGGAACATGAAGGAGGGAGTTTCCACATTTGTCCCTGTTCTGCAGCTACAGACAAGCAGGTGGACGCCGGGCGTGATGATTGGTCATAGGGTGGAAGGACGGAAGGAAGGAAGGAGGGAAGGGAAGGAGGGAAGGAAAGGAGTGTTTTAGAGGGGAGGGTTCAGAGATTAAGGGTCATTTACAGTAAACTACAGATATATACACACACCCAAAATTGTACAGAGAACAAATATGTACATGCTCAGGGTTTCTATTTTTTAACTATTACCGACAACTTTTCCCAAAATATGTCTCTCCTCCTTCTCCTCCTTCTCCTCCTCCTTCTCCTCCTTCTCCTCCTTCTTCTTCTTCTTCTTTTCCTCCTCCTCCTTCTTCTCCTCCTCGGTCGTTTCCAGCTTCAGGAGAAATGCTGCACAGGTCCTCTCCTCCTCTTCCTCACCTGTCTGTAGTGTAACGAGGTGGGAGGTGGGGCTTTCAGGCTGTCTGGACCGAGTGTCACGTGACATGGAGGAGGACTTTAGCTGTTCTTCAGCAGTGTTCTGTCTTCAGGAGGACAGGAGGAGGAGGAGGAGGAGGCAGATGTGGAAGAGGAGGATGAAGCAGCAATGGTGGCGGCAGCGGCGGAGGAAGAGGAGGGTGTGGAGGAAGAGGATGTGGAGGAGGAGGAGGAGGTGTGGGAGGGGAAGGAGAGCAGCTGTCCGGTCTCAGAGGAGAGGAGGGAGCAGGAGCGCAGGTCGACCGTCTGCAGGGAGGAGCAACGCCGCAGCAACGGGACACACTGCTCCGTCACTTTAACACAACCTGAAACACACACACACACACACACACACACACACACACACACACACACACACACACACACACACACACCTTTAAAGACCTGAGACAAACTCATTAACACAGGATCTGAGGACTCTCCAAAATAAAACAGGAAGTTAGAGTTTGGTCCTTTTACCTGCCAGGTTGATGTGGGTGAGGCTCTCTCTCAGGGGGGAGATGGGGGAGGTGAGGGTGTGAACCGTCTGGTCCGTGATGTTTCCGCTCTGACTCAGGTCTAACCTGGTCAGGTGAGGGACGTAACGCACCAGCAGACGAGACGACGCGTCCGTCAGGTCCAAACCGGCCAATCGCAGCTCGGTCACGTTCTGGAAACGCCCCACTCTGGTTTCACCGTGAGCTGATCGACCAATCAAGGAGCAGAGAGAGACAGAGAGAGAGAGAGAACAAGCAAACAGATGTCACAATAATTAAGATTTGAAATGTTTCTTTCACCATGAGACTTAAATTTAAAGACGGTAAAAACAGCTTGAAACGTAAGATGGACCCGTTTATTCTTATTTATTTATCTTTCTATTTGTTCATATATTTGAAGCTGTTTTACTGGTTTGTCCTTTTACTCTCTGATTGTTTTCTGTGTTTCTTTAATACCCAACTTTTACTTCTGTTATATAATTTTTTATATTTATTTCTGATTCTTTATTTTATTTCCACTTTTAAGGAAAAACTCTCAGTCGGTCGCACCTGTGCAAAGTGAAAAGGTTTGTCTGGGGCTCTGGGCACTTTAATGAGGGGTCTTGTCAACAGCAGGGTAGCAGGGTCTCTGTGTCTCACCTGTCCTGGTGTCAGGTGGGGGGGCGAGCAGCTCTCTCAGGTGCGAGTCTTTCAGGTCCTCCACTCTGCTGAGGTCCAGCAGCCTCAGACAGGGACAGACGGCCTGACACAGAGCCGACACCGCCGGCCACGGACACCCAGACACGTTCAGCTCCAGCAGACCTGAACAGGTGACACAGGTGAGTCACAGGACAGATAGCTGACGACGCCGTGAAGGTGATGAGCGTTAACAAAACTCAGCACAGACATTAAACTCAAGAGTCACTTACTAGCTTTGGTGAGAGCTTTCGACTCAATGCCATGACCTTGTTTAGCCAATGAAAAGGACCACCTGTCACCACATGACCTAAGTTACCTTGCAGGCGGTTGATGAGCCACATCAGCTGTTTCTTGGAGATGTTGGTATAACCCAGGTTGAGGGAGACGGGCTGTCGGCGGATGATACCGCTCAGCATGGGGGGGGTGATGGAGCGCTGCCGGCTCAGGTCGATCTGAGTCCACAGCCTCTTGTCACAGCACCTGAAGGAGACGCACAGCTTCAGACGCCGTTTACTGTACAGAGCCTAGCCCGGGCTAATGTTAGCCTAAACTAGCAACATTAGCATTTGGAGACCGTCATGGCCGCTCAGTCTGTTGTGATATTTTCACAGTAGTATCATTCCTGTTATTCAGTCACTACTGCTTACACACTATATGGAGGTGTGTGTGTGTGTGTGTGTGTGTGTGTGTGTGTGTGTGTCTCAGTGTTGACCCTTTTCTCCTGAAGAGGTTTTGAAAAAGTGGGCGTCGTCTTATTACATCAGATATAAGTGTTACACGGTCTCCTACAGAGAGCGTTGCATTATGGGTTGTTTGTAGCTTTAAAGTTGCGAGGCTAACGAGTGTTTCCTGTGAGTCATTTATATTATTGTTTTGTTACTTGTATCACCATCTTGTTTTTTGTGCTTTTATTGTGAAAACCTTCTGGTCTCACAGTTGTGACCTCATCACACTGAAACTGTGACATCGTCATGTGACGAGGTGCAGGTCTGAGGACTCACCAGCGGCTCCAGGTGCGGCAGACTCTCATGCAGACGCAGAGCTCGCGGTGGCTCAGGTAGGTGAAGACTCGCAGCCACACGTCCCGGGTCATGATGTGGGAGGCGCCACAGTCCAGAGGCAGACAGCTGGGCTCGGGGCAGGTGGGGGGCGGGCGCACCAGGTGCCTCTCCATCTGAACGGGACGGGGGGGCGAGGGCACGGCCGGCGGGCTGCGCTTCATCATCTGGGAGCGGGGCGCAAGGCGCGACGGCTGGGAGCAGGGAGACGCTGCCATCGCTGACATCATCAGGCCGCCTCCCCCTGGGCCCCCCCCTCCACCACCGTTTGAGGTGGGGATGGAGGAGGAGGAGGAGATGTTCCTGGACACCTGGTTCTTGCTGTTGCTACGGATCTTGTTGCCACGACTCCCGCTGCCTTTAGTCCCACCCCCTCCTCCCCCACTGTGTCTGTGATTGGTCAGAACCCCGCTGGCATTCTCCTTCTCCCCTCCCTCCCTCCCCCCTCCCGTCCCTCCTCGTGTCCGTCCGTTGCGCGCCTCCTGTCCGTTGCTGCGCTGCTTCCCCGGGAAACCGTCATGCTGCGAGGACGGAGTCATCTGATTGGAGGAGAGGGGTGAGGGCGGGGGGAGGGAGGAGGAGTTTTTCCTGGTCCTGTCCTCCTCCTCTCCATCCAACAGCCCTCCTTTCCGTCCTCGCGGCGGTATCCCCGCCTCTCCTCCTCTCCGCCGGACCTTGTCCCCCCCTCCACCTCCCTGCTCTTCCTCACGTTCCTCCTCCTCCCCCCTCCCTCCCTCCCCCTCCGACTCCTCGCTGGCGCTGAAGCCCAGCTCGGCCAGACGTCTGTCCCGCTCCCTCTCTCTCTCCCGCTCGCTGCGACTCCTCTCCCTCTCCGCTCGACCCCCGCTGCTATTCCCATAGACAACAGGAGGAGGCGGGGCGGGGGAAGAGGACGACGGCGAGGAGCCTCCCCCCTGCTCCCCCCTCAGGGACTCATCGGAGTCAGACTCGGAGTCAGACTCGGAGCTGGAGGAGGAGGAGGAGGAGGAGGAGGCCCGACGCTCCAGCAGACACATCCTCTTAAAACGCTCCAATTTCTCTCTGTGGTGGGAGCGCTGGTCTGCACTCGACGTCCCCCCTGCTCCTCCCCCTCCTCCCCCACCGCCTCCTCCGGGCTGCGAAGAAGAAGAAGTGGAGGAGCCCTGCAGTCCTCCAGCTCCTCCTCCAGCCGAGGAGGCGGGGCCGTTGGACTCCAGCGCCTCCTGTTTGGGTTTCTGATGGAGAGAAGAGTCGTTTCAATTACAGCTGAACAACAAACACCAAGAGCNGTATAAGTGAAAGCAACAAAAAAACAAAGGAGCGAGGGGGGGGGGGGGGGGGCTGATCAGTGTCAATAAGAGAAGAAAGTGTGAATGAAGCGTTTGTACCTTTTTGAGGCGTTTTTCATGGGCTCCTTTCATCTGGAGGGAAACAAGCAGGAGAGTCAGTCGGAGCTTTAACACACACGAACACACCAGACCACACCCACTCATACAGATCCTTCAAAATAAAAGCCCTCCAGTGACACCTGTGCCTCAGATTCCCAGGCTTTTATTGTGAAGCAGCTGCAGCTCCAGTGAAGTCCTGGATCTGAACCGGATCAGGATTATCGTCATCACGGTGCCCACCTTCTTCTTGGGCCCGCTGTCCTGAGGCAGCTCCTTCTCCTTCTTCCTCTTGTGCCCCCCCTCCGTCCTCCCCCCCTCGTCCATGGAGGGAAGAGCTTTCTTTTTAGGGGGAGGGTCGTCCGTGAGCTTCCAGCGACCTACCTCCCCGTTATCCAGCCGGCGCTTCCCCGAGCCGTCGGCCTGGTCCTGGAAACACACACACACACACACACACACACACACACACACACACACACACACACACACACACAAGTCAACCTGTTAACCCACTCTTCTCATCATACATGAGCTATGACTGAAACTGAACTGTGACAGCTGATTGGTTGTCGTTACACACAACGTTCACTGAGGCTAATGGTATTAGCTTGTTCAGGCTAAAATAGCGACAGCTCATAACGTGAGCGAGGTGCTCACAACATTAGCAGCTACAGTTCTCAGCGTCAGAATATAACACTGACTTTCTGTCACTATAACTATATGTAGAGGTGTGTGTGTGTGTGTGTGTGTGTGTGTGTGTGTGTGTGTGTGTGTGTGTGTGTGTGTGTGTGTGGGGTTAATCTGGTACGGTGGCCTAGTTATGACATCTCACCGACACTAAAGACGCAGCTTTAAATCAGAAACTACCAGTGAATAAAAACTTAATGATCTGGCAGATAATTAACAGACAGATGAACTAGTTTCTGTTTAATTAGTTAAAATGAGACAAAGAAATAAACATCAGCAGGGGAACCAGTCTTAGTCCCTGAGGTCCCGAGTACTGGTCCCAGGTGCTGGTCGGACTCACCTTACTGGTCTTGCCCTCCTTGTGGCACTTGGGACACTCCCAGCAGTTTGGGATCTCATCGTTGATGATTCCTTCAGCTTTGCCCATCTGAGGAGAGAGAAGCACGACACGCTGAGCACGCTGTCGGACAAACACAGGTTCACATCAGGAGGTGGTCCAGGTCTCCGTCAGCTCCACAGCACCCACCTTCAGACAGCTGGGGTGGATGATCTCGTTACAGATGGTGCACTCCATCAGAGAGAGGCTGAACTTCTCCTCCTCCGAATCCACGGTGTCCTCCTTCCCCGCCTCGCCACACGCAAAACACACCGCCGTGTGAGGCAACACCGGCTGTACAGAGAGAGAGACAGGTGAGTCAGACAGGTACAGAGAGAGAGAGACAGGTGAGTCAGACAGGTACAGAGAGAGAGAGACAGGTGAGTCACACAGGTACAGAGAGAGAGAGACAGGTGAGACAGACAGGTACAGAGAGAGAGAGACAGGTGAGTCAGACAGGTACAGAGAGAGACAGGTGAGTCAGACAGGTATAAGGACACAGACAGGTGAGACAGATAGGTACAAAGAGAGAGACAGGTGGGTCAGACAGGTACAGAGAGAGACAGGTGAGTCAGACAGGTACAGAGAGAGAGACAGGTGAGACAGACAGGTACAGAGAGAGAGAGACAGGTGAGTCAGACAGGTACAGAGAGAGAGAGACAGGTGAGTCACACAGGTACAGAGAGAGAGAGACAGGTGAGTCAGACAGGTACAGAGAGAGAGAGATGAGTGAGACAGATAGAAACAGAGAGAGAGATAAGAGAGATAGATACAGAGAGAGAGAGAGAGAGACCGGACAGATGAAGAGAGATGGAAAGACAGCGAACAGTATGTCATCCTCTGCATCAACACCTCGCTTCACCTTNAGAGAGAGAGAGACAGGTGAGACAGACAGGTACAGAGAGAGAAAGACAGGTGAGACAGACAGGTACAGAGAGAGAGAGACAGGTGAGACAGACAGGTACAGAGAGAGAGACATGTGAGACAGACAGGTACAGAGAGAGAGAGACAGGTGAGACAGACAGGTACAGAAAGAGAGAGAGACAGGTGAGACAGACAGGTACAGAGAGAGAGAGACAGGTGAGACAGACAGGTACAGAGAGAGAGACAGGTGAGTCAGACAGGTACAGAGAGAGAGAGACAGGTGAGACAGACAGGTACAGAGAGAGAAAGACAGGTGAGACAGACAGGTACAGAGAGAGAGAGACAGGTGAGACAGACAGGTACAGAGAGAGAAAGACAGGTGAGACAGACAGGTACAGAAAGAGAGAGTCTGGTTTCTTTTTCCTCTTTGGATGAAGTTCAGTGAGAAATAAAAACTGTTCTCCTGCGGAAGAAGAACACTGAGGTTCTGTCTGTTCTCTGACATGGAACAGTTCAGTCCCTCCACAGGACCAGGACCAGGACCAGGACCAGGACCAGGACCAGGACCAGGACCAGGACCAGGTCTCAAACCCGCTCTCAGCACTGAACCTGATGAAACCTGGTTCTGGGTCCCTTGAGGTTCTGGTTCTGTGATACTGTCATGGATCTGTTCTGTGTATTGTGGGAAAAAAAACGACTTGTCTTGATTTGATATCTATTTAATTTTATTATTTTATTCCTGCGTCTTGTCTCAGACGTGAGTTTGAATGTTAGTGATGTGACCTCTGAGAATCCACCAGAGGGCGTCTCTCCTCCTGCTGCAGGGGGAGGAGAGGAGCATCCCTCCCCCCTTCCTCCTCACCCTTTCCTCTCTTCTACTCCTGCAACCCCCCCACCCCCACCCCCCTCCTGCTGCTGCTGCTGCTCCACCCGTAAGAACAAACAAACAAATAAATAAATAAATCTACAACAGAAATAATATGAACAGAAGCAGATCTCCAGGCTCAGTGTGTGTGTGTGTGTGTGTGTGTGTGTGTGTGTGTGTGTGTGTGTGTGTGTGTGTGTGTGTGTGTTAAAGCATCTCTGTGAAACCACGGAGATGGATCAAAGCCAACTCACAGCTCCAGCAACCATCTCTGGTTGCCACGGAAACCCAGCATCGTCGCCTGCTGGGCTCCAGCTCTCCACTGATGCTATTTGAAGAATCGACACAAATGGAGAAAAGAAAAAAAAAAAAAAAAAAAAATCACACCTTCAGTGTTTGAAGATGTTCTGAGTCTGTCTGTGTGTGAGAGGACATGTTGTCCCCCGTCCTCTCACCCTCAGAGCACAGGCTGAGGGTCCAGACCTGGTTTTAGAACCAGGTCTGACAGTGACAGACTGAGTTGTGACAGCTGTGGATGTTTTTAATTTGCTGGATTAGACCAGGAACACTGCGTGGTGTGTGCATGTGCGTGTGTGTGGCGTGTGCGTAACATCTTTCCTTTCATTTCAGCGCCCATGTTAACATGTTAGAGCGACACACTGCCTGCGTGGCGGCTGCATTGCGTGATTTACAGATTCCACGTCTCGCCTGTTTTTCACACATGATACGAGAAAAGTCCCGATGATGTCATAGCGACATCATACCAGCAACATTACATAAAGGGTTAGAGTTAGCTCTGAGTGGAACACCTTGAGTATAAGCTTGAGCTTCGACCTGAGAGGCCAGACATACGACCTTTAACCTTGGACCAAATGAGAGTATGAGGGAAGAAAGAAGAGGCGACATAAAAAAGGTTTGTGTTTTTTTTTTAAAACATTATAAAATAGCAACAGATAACGTAGCTATCATTAGCTTTAGCAGCGTTAGCTTATATACAGTCTGTGGGTGTTCCTCTTAGAGCTCCCCCTAGAGGCCTGGAGCTCTGACGCTGTGTTGTCTGGATGTGCAGCGTTTACTGTTGCATGTGTTTTGGAGGTTAATGTGTTTTTGTTGTTGCATCGTTTCTGTATTTGCAGCGTGTTTGTTTGTTTGTTTGTTGTTCATGTTTTTGTTTTCTCTTCCTGCAGCTCATTTCGTTCTTGTATTTGTATTTTGTATTCTCATGTTTCTGAATCTGCAGCTCGTCTCTCCTGGTGGAAGTGTTTTGTCCTTGTCGGCCACTGTAGGTTCCTTTAATATTGATTAGCTGCTGATACAGAGTCTGATCTGATGAACATATTGATCTAAATGTTGATCAGATCTGAACACCTGATCTTTCATGAAGATCCAGACTGAAGGTTCTGATGTGGATGAAAGTTGAACTGGAGGATCTTCCCTCACTAAAGATCTCTGCAACTGCAAGTGCTACTGAGGCCCATCATCACGTCGCTCTCAGAACTGTGGTTAATTAGCGACATGTGGTGTCACCCGCCATCAGCATGCTGGTGATTACACCTGCTGAAGGTGATGATCAGCGCTGGCTCAACACCTGAAGCCAGGAACACACTGCCTGTGTTGTGTGAGCGTGGCTGAAGAGAATCATGTGTGTGATCACACCAGCTGTGTCTCTACAGAGTTTACTGGTTACTGGATGTTGGATTTCTCCTCATTAATAATCCATTTGATTTATTTTTGACAGACATCGTGAGTAAAATGTCTCTTTCGCCACATGCAGCTGCTACAATGGCTAAAAAATATATTTGTATCTTTCATGTCTGTGTCATATTCAGATTCAGTGGAAGTGGAAGAGGTCACTTTTATGTGATGTTGCTGGTGTGATGTCATAGCAACATTCTCCAACATCAGGATCAGAGGTCAGAGTCCACACTGTCTGCTGGGTCCCGCTCCTCAGAGGTCAGAGGTCACTGTGTTTTCATGAACCTGAATCTGAGAAGTCACAGCTCTGCTACACAGGTGAACAGAGTCAACTGGCACCTGTCGACCAATCCACTCAGAGTGTGCAGAGTGTGAATACTGTGTGTGTGTGTGTGTGTGTGTGTGTGTGTGTGTGTCTCACCGCTGTGCACTGTCTCAGGAGGCAGGACTGCTTCATCCGGCCGGGCCCTCCGAACTTCTTCATGTCCTTACAGAAGTGACACTCTCCACACTCTGTCCTCATACAGGCCTGGCAGCGCCGGCACCGCGTCCGCCTGCGCCTCGCCCCCCCGCCAGCCCCCCCACCCAGCGCCTTACTGCCCGACATCCCCGAACAAGTCAGCTGCAGACAGAAGACAGACACAACGTGAACAGTGGAAACAGTCTGCACCTCATATGGTTAGAGTATGATCACAACAACAATTATTTTCATCAGTAAAAGGAAAAGCAGCAAACTGACACAGTTCAGGAGAATTTTCTGCATTTTTCTTTTTTTTTTTTTTTTTTTTAAAAGAAAAAAAAAAGAAAAGACTCGTCATGATTAATCAATTATCAAAACAGCTGCAGATCTATATTCTGTTGGTTGACTGATTAATTGAAGAGTCTTGGTGAGTTGGGAGGTCGGTGTCGATGTCCGGCTCAGACTGAAACTGACTGAGCAAGAATAATAAAAAACATGGACCGTCAGAACCACATGATTCAGCTACACAGAGCAAAACAAAACTTTCCTTTGGTACTACATTTTTCTCAAGTGCTGAACTACTGTATTCCTACGCACAAGCGCAACTACGGAGCGCACTGTATCATGCCGCAGCCACAGGTCAGCTGAGCGAATCAGAAAGAGCTAAACTTCACTTTGTTTTGGTGGGAAGATAAAGAGTGGAAAATATTCTACATTAAGCTTAATTTAAACAGATGTTAGTGTTTCAGTGACGTCTTTTAAAAGTGTCTAAAACAGGTGTTTTCTTCTGGCCCCGCCCACAGCAGCTCATCACTCTGCTAGCGCACCGGTCCTCCTGCTGCTCCTCGAAACTGAATCTACTGCAGGAAACACTCTGACTGAACATGACGACCTCACACAACCCCACGTCTGGTCACCTGAACTATCACTTTAATAATTAGAGAAAGCAAACATGGAGGTGAGAGGAGCAGGAGCTGGTATCAGTTTGTCCTGATGTTGTTGAGTCACAATAAAAATCATATATAATGGAACCTCTACAGTTAAATCATATCTAATCCATTCATCATGTGATCTTTAAAATGTCAGAGAAGTGATACATGTCTGTTATAATTTCCCACAGTCCGAGGATGTAGTCAAATGTTTGGTTTTGTTTGAGCAGTGGTCCAAAATAATTCAATTTTATCAAATCCATTTTAACAAAAAGAAAATTACAAGATACATTTTAGTTTTATTTTTTAAGCTTTACTCCCTCAGATGTATTTGTGTAAATAAACAGTCAATCGCCAACATCACTGGAACTTGGTCCAAGCAAGCCGCATGCTGATTGGCTCACTGACGCCGATGAGATTTACTCACTCACTCCTGAGGGATTGAATGATGAGGCATTTTTCAAACCTCGATAGAATCAAACTGAGTCGGTCCGTCCATAAAGGCATCGCAGTTCATTTCCCTGCTCTGTCTCTGTGAATAGGAAATAAACCAAGTGTCTTCACTCTTTTCCTACGTTTCCTCCTGCCGTCCACACGACTCCAGAGCTTCTGAGCACCTAAAACGCAGAGTTTTGGAAACACTGCTGGACCCATTTTATTTTGAAAACTCTGGGGTTGTGTTATAGTCTGGACAGAAAGTGAGACCTTTGTAAACGATGAGGTCACACCCACGGTCTCTCCTGATTGGCTCTCATCAGCCTGGACTACCAGTGGTGAAGACAACATGATAATGAATGACAGTGTTACTGACCTTGTTGTCTTTGCAGCTGTTGTTCAGTTACATTCTCTGTTTTAATGTTACAACTGTCTCTGCTGGAGACAATCTACTTCCTGTTTACACCGGGTTGCACATGCTTAGTTTAGGTGAATGGTCATGTGATGTGTTTTCAGGTGTGACAGTCTGGATGGAAATCGATTTCGTTTGAAAATGAAACCGTAGTCGTATGGATGTAGCCATAGATCACAGGCAGTAGATCTAAAAATAAGAAAGCTTGTAAAAACTTTATTCAATATTCTTGTTCGCTGTAATATCAGTGTGATGTTTTATTTCTGTCTAGGTGGTTGATTTTGATTGTTGTTGTTCTTTGTTCAATCTAAAAATGTGATTTGATGCTTTTCCGTTTATCAGCTTTGTAAACTGAATCTCCGATGAAACAAGACATCTGAGGATGTCACTATTTTCTGACACTTTACTCAAAACAAAAAATCAGATAAACAAGAAAATGATCAGCAGATAATAATAAATAATCATTATTTTAATATAATTAAAAAATGAATGTGACCAGATAAGATAAGAGTCAGATAACTGATTGGTAGAATCGTTCATTTAAAAACAACAGTTATTTAAGTTCTTGCTAAATAGAGCTGCTAGCTACTGTGGCTAGCAGTAATAATAATAATAAACAGTAATAATACAAATTTTTTACAAATATTTACACAGCAGTCCACTGCCATTTCCAACAGCTGCAACCACATCTAAAAAATACCTCGTTACTGTTCACAGCAGACAAGAATATATAACAAAATAATATCAAGAATATTTAAGACATTAAGAAATAAAATTCATGACCAGAAATACAACTATCAATTATGATCATTATCGATTATTCCGACACTTTTTCTAATTAGCCAATTGATCATTTTGTCTCTAACATGTCTGAAGATAGAAATAAATGGGCTTTATATTTCCAGATGTCTTGTTTCGTCTGAAAAACAAAGATATCTAGTTTCCTGTCATGTGTGACCAGGACAGCATCAAATCTTGACATTTAAGAAGCACAACACTTCAGCTAATCCTCATTTTTTCTTAAAAATTACCAACAATTAATGGATTATCTGAATGGGTGCTGATTAATTTTCTGTGCCGACTGATTGATTAATAGACCAACTGTATTTGAGGCCTTTACAACCTCCTCAGGTGATTTTGAAGGAGCTGATTTAAACGCTTTAAGACTTTATATGAACTGCGAGAATAATGAAGATGCGCATCTGGCACCACTTGGAGCTGCTAACGGCTAACAGCTAGCGTGTCACAGTAACCTACATTTAGTAAATGCAGCCAAACACAGGATACCTGCGGACGTTTATAATCGGCGTGTGTCGTTAATTAAAGAACCACATTTCTGAAATGACACATGATCCCTCCCCACCCCCCTGGTATCTGAAAAAGGTAACGATACGGTTGCTAACGTGTTAGCGGGCTAACTGTCCGTTCGCCCCCCGCATTACGCTTCCTCTTTCATTATCTCTCTGCTCCATAAATCACCCCAACCGGGCAGGTGGGGGTCAGCAAACACCTGGCTAATAATGGAGGTATCAAACTGCAGGTGCTCACCTCTTCGTATCAGGTCGCATGCTCCTCGGTCGCTCATTAGAAATAATATTAGCCAACAGTTAGCCAACGTTAGCTTCGGTGCAGCGCAGCTAGCTGTCCGCTTCCTTGTTCCTTTCTCCGCCAGGCTGCTGTTAGCTCCGGGCTGCTTCACACGCGTCCCATCGTGGTAGCCTCTGGTGCTCCGGCTAGCTCCCAGGCTCACCTAACGGACCCGTTGTGGGTTTAATGTCTCGATTACCAAACTGATCGATATCGATAAGTGAAGGGCGCAGTGAGTCGTGCCCATTCACTCCTCTCCCCCTCTCTCTCTTCTCTCTCTCTCGCTCTCTCTGTCGCTCTCTCTCTCTCTCCTGTGTGAGTCTACCTCTCTCTCCCTCCTCAGCACGTTACAACGTGTTCCTCTGCTCTTCTTCCCGGGGGGGTTCAAAACACCTCAAACCGCTCATTTACCGGAGGAGCAGGGTTTTAAAGCCACACTTGGTTATAACCCTCCACAGGAACTATGCGCCGCAGATCACCGCATGAACATGCATCAGATGTTGTGGATAACGAGCAGCGCGCCGCTATTGTTCTCCGTGTCTATTGTGTAGCGGCTGGCTGCGGGTCTGTGCGGGATCTTGGTTCAGTGTTGTGAAGGTCCAGGCTGGGTCTCGCGTGTGACACATTAACGCCCCCGCCCGCCCTCTCCCCTGCCACACCACGCACGCCACAACTCCCCTCCCGCACTGATTACATCACACAGGTGACCACACATACCGCGCTTCGTTTTTACCTCGGAGGAAGAGAGAGAAAATAAATAAATAAATGTAGTAAATAAAATATGGGCAGCGAGAATATGCAAGTCCCGCCTCTACGTGATTACGTCACGACGCGTCAGGTGCAGAAAGGCGTTCTAGGATTTGTAGTTTTCACAGTTTTGTTTTTATTTTCCAGCTTTACACTTTTAAGGAAACACGTTTATGTCAGAAAAATAAAAGATATATGAGTAAAAATACTCATGTAACTAAAAATGTGCTTATTTCAAGTTTAAGGCAACATGACATGACATTTAAAGTAAAAATTATGATAAAATTTGCCAAATCAAGTCCAGATTTTGACATGTGGGATGCGAAAGTGTTTTACTTTTGGAAATCTCCTTTTAACGACAAAAAGAAAAAACAAATTCAATATAGGATCAAAAAACTCACGATTAAGAGTTTGTTGCACTTATTTTAGTTTCTTAAAAATTAAAAATTAAAAAAAAGTAGTGTCTGCTCCCTCACCGCTCTTTGTTTTTACCTCAGAGGAAGAGAGAGAGAGAGAAAATAAAATATATAAATTTGTGGTTACGTCATGATGCGTCAGGTGCAGAAAAGCATTTTGGGATTTCTTTTTTGTGTCGTTTTTATAATTAAAGAAAATGTGGTTGTTAATTTAAAAGGAAATATCTTGCTGTAACTCATATGACATCTTAAGTTAAAATGTTACAATACTAAGACAACATTTGGATTTATCAAGACAAAATTATGAGATAATGAGTCAAATGTTTGAATTACATAGTCAGTGGGTAGTACTAATATTTGATTTGATTTGAAGTCAAAAAGGTAATTTGTGTATCTGCTGGGTGGAGCTGCAAATACTGTATAACAGGGATACATGAAGTTGTGTTGAATTGAAATTTTGGCTTACTAAGTCAAGATACTAAACCTTTCTCAATCTGTGGTTCTGTTTTTACTTGTGTTCTTGTGGTCCACATCTAGATGAGAAAATTACCATGTAGATTTATAGAGTATGGTCAGTGTATTAGAATAATGTCTGTTTGGAAATTCTCTTCAATGTTTTCAGAGATGTGATACCCAAATGGTCATCTGCGCAGCTTTCAGTCAGTGTCCATGATCATCTATCTTATCTGGATAGTTTGATAACAGATGTGCTCTGTGGAGCTTTGGGGTCCTTGCAGATATCACAACATTTAAATAAAAACCAATAAATTTGTTTATAAATTAAAAAACAGAGGCAGTGTGGTCTGTTTAAATTTAGTTACATTGTTGAATACACAGTACAGATTGGATTATGAAGTTTTTTTTAAGAAAGGACTTTTCACGGGAAAAAAATCATATTTTATTCAATTATTCTTTTTTTACTGTCTTTCAGGTTTGATTTGTAATTTCATAATTACTGAAGAGGATTAGGGCCACATGTGAATTTCTTTTTTTTTTAAATTCTGACTTTTTTCTTTTCTTTGAGTTTAAACTCAAAAAAAAAAAAATCACATGGCCCCTAATCCTCTAGCATACATAATCATGATTTATGGTATCATGATTTTAAATTAGCACAGTCTGTTTACATTTATTACTCACAAGTACACCACAAACAGTTTGGTTTATTCTAACATTATCTATATAATCCTTAAATATTCTTATACCAGTAACACTCACTATACTGACAAGCCTCCCTCCCCCTGTCCTCCCCCTCCTCGCCCGGCCTCTCCTGCTAGCTAACAGGCTAGGCTAGCTCGGCGGCTAGCAGCTCTCCTCAGTGTAATTAGTTGAGACGCACCGGCTCCATCCACATTACGGTGCCGTTAGAGCGAACCGACCCACCTAAAACTCACAGGCAGACCGCGCACACCACAGGGACACACAGTACCGGCGTCCACTGACCAAACAACTGAAGATGATTAAGCTCTTTTCCCTGAAGCAGCAGAAGAAAGACGAGGAATCTGCTGGAGGAAACAGAACAGGAGCCGGGGGTAAAAAAGCCAGCGCGGCCCAGCTCCGAATACAGAAAGGTAGGCTAGTTACCGACACCACTGCCCGGTTAGCTGGACGACTATCTGGCTGACTAGTTACCAATAAACCACAGGGTGACACCTCCTGCCCCCTTTCCCTCAGTGTACAAAATACATAAGTACACAGAGTAAAAGTGGGTGTTTATAACTCACTGTTGCTAACAGCTAGCGCGCTAACTTTAGCCTGGAGTGGTGTGAGCTAACGGCGGCTAGCTTGTGCTATATTTGAAAACAAAACGCAGACAGTCAGAAGCTAACCCCATCTGACGGTTAGTGTGTTAGCACACAGCTAACACTAAACAACAATGAATCCACATCACATGACGAGCTGCTAACTGATAACCACTTCACGTCAACAGCCTCTGATAATCATAACATCTCCAAGGCTAACGAGCTAACTTGCTGTGTCAGCTCTCAGGTTAACTGTATAAACTGTTTCTTTCCATCTGTTCAGGTGTAACAGCTTCACTGGCAGATAACCAGCTAGTTTTAGAGTCTTTCTTTGAGACGCCCAACGTTTTACTGATTACTGAAAACAAAGGTGATTTCTTCTCAGAGTCTCAGTCTGAGGCTTCATTAACACCTGAGGAAAAGAAACTACACACCTGTAAACTGACATGATGACAGATTTGACAGGTAGAGTCTACACCTGAGGTGTCAATCAGAGCCTGATGAAATTAGCCCTCTTTTTAATGTAGTCTTTTTGGTAGAAAACTTAGCTTACATGAGCAGATGTGTAATAACTGGAGTCTGTGTTTGTTCACATTTTGGGAAATTAATACGCCGAATTCACTCTGACCACCTCCTGTTTGCACTGTCTCCATGGATGTGCAGAGAACTGTCACTGGATCACTGTGGTACTGAAGAAAACTTCAAAACATGATGATTCTCAGCCGAGTCCTGGGGGGTCTATGTACAGTTTGTTTACATTCATTCTGGATGAACAGCAGGGATAATGATATGCTCAGGAAGTGGAAGTCACACTGAATCTTAAAATATGTTCTCCGTGGCAGGGTGTTCAGATCAGACTGAGTTATGGCAGATTTTGCCTTAATGTCCTCTGCTGTTGATCGGCAGGTAAACTACAACAACTAACTTCCTGTTGGCCTCAGATCACTTACACCTGTCTGTTTTCACCTCACCTGTTTCCCTCTGATCCTCATTTAGTTTAAACCTCTTAATAAAACCAAAGTAGTTGTTGTTGGGAAATTAAAACAACCTGCTAAAATCCACTATTACCCCACAATTTGGTGGAAAACCAACTAATGGCCGCTCTGACAGTGACACAGTTGTTGTTGTGGTTATGTAGTAAGGTGACTTCTGATTGGCACGTGGCTTTTCTCCTCATTAAAAATAGTTCCTTTGTCATTGTCAGTGTTTCAGGTATATTCACTCAGTCTCAGTGAGCTGCTGAACTAAAACATCTGTTAGTTAAAATAATTTCTTGTTTTTATTTCACTCTGTAAAAAAAACAAACAACTAACTTCATCTGTTTTATGTAACAACAGATAAAACCTGATATTTAAGAATCTGGGGCCAGTTGCACAAAACATCTTAAGTTAAGATTTTCCGTCCGAGTTAAGGTTTCTTTAAAGTAAAAATGGATTCTCAAAACACCTTAAGTCTTCCCTTTAAAGTTTCCTTAAATGTTCACTTAAGTATTCTGAACTGTTGTTAAGTTTAATGTGATAAATGAAGAAAATGAAAACATTCCAAGAGGGTGGGAGAACACAACGGACACCTTTAACAACGGGGAACTGATTTTACATCACATTGATAACAGTCGGTTTATGAGTGTCTGATCGGAGGAGGAGGTGATTCTAGTTATAGACTAAAAATGAATCAGCAGATAATCAATAGTAAAAATTATGGAAACATACACAATCTGTTATTTCTATTGATAAACTGAACTGAATGAAAAGTATTTGTCCTCTTATACTCTGTTTGTGTTTCAGACATCAATGAGTTAAACCTGCCAAAAACGTGTGAGATCAACTTCCCTGACGACGATGACCTCCTCAACTTCAGACTCATCATCTCACCAGACGAGGTGCGTCTGTTCACTTCCTGTCCTGGATCCTCTATCAGCCTCTGAAAATAGATTTAATATGCTTTGATTTAAACTGATCAATGCAGGGCAGGTTCGCTGATCACCACAGAACTCAGTATTGATCAATATTCTGATCATTTTCTTCAGGTGAACTCAGCTGGTATTAATCTGCTTTATTCCAACTCTGGATACGACCACCAAAATAAAACCCAGGTTGGAATAAAAGCCAAATCCACCTGAGAGGTCTGAGTGACATTACGCTGACCTGTCCCTGACCACCTGGGGCAGGACTCTGGGTCAGTGCGCTGACCTGTCCCTGACCACCTGGGGCAGGACTCTGGGTCAGTGCGCTGACCTGTCCCTGACCACCTGGGGCAGGACTCTGGGTCAGTGCGCTGACCTGTCCACCAGCTAAAACCTTGTGACCGCCATTTAAAAAAAATTGGAAATGATCAAAATCAACATCAAAATGTCTGGATGTCAGTGTCGGCTGGTAAAGAGACAACAGAGTCCGCCATTGTGGTTGTTGCGCCTGGTGCTAGTGTTGCTAGGAAACCAGTGACGTGAACAACTGTCCCTCTCTGTTGATCGAGCCAATCACAGTCAGCAGATTAATCGATCAGAGGTGATGTCACTGCGTCCAGGAGTACACCTGTACATCACAGCAGGTGAAAGGTCAGAGAACATGTGTCACGTTTGTGTTTGTGTTTTTCCAACAGGGTTTTTACAAAGGAGGAAAGTTTGTCTTCAGCTTTAAGGTGAGACACACCTGTCACCTGTCACCTGACTTCCTCTTCCTCTCTGTCACCTGTTCACAAACTAAAACTGATTTTCCATCCACACAGTGTGAAACCATTATTTTGTATTTGTTCCTTTCTTTATTATGAACATTCATTATTTATTTATTTATTTATTTATATATTTTATATATTTTATATATTTCTAATTTCACATGTTAGATTTGATAAATATTTTAGATTGTTCACAGATTCAGTTTCACTGAATCAGCTGATCTTGACCCTTAATCTGACACGTTTCATTGATCTATTGGAGTAAATTTACCAATCAATCAATCAATCAATCAATCAATCAATCAATCAATCAATCAATCAATTACTCAATCATTTAATAAACAGAGCATCAGTGGGTTCTCCATGAGCTGTTGTGGTATTAATTGATATTGATTGATTATTCTTTTCTTTCATTTGTCTTTTCTCACCTGAAAACATTCGTTCAGGTAACACTGACACACACACACTAACACACACACACTAACCCACACTAACACACACTAACACTCACTAACACACACTAACACTCACTAACACACACTAACACTCACTAACACACACTAACACTCACTAACACACACTAACACTCACTAACACACACTAACACTCACTAACACACACTAACACTCACTAACACACACTAACACTCACTAACACACACTAACACTCACTAACACACACTAACACTCACTAACACACACTAACACTCACTAACACACACTAACACTCACTAACACACACTAACACTCACTAACACACACTAACACTCACTAACACACACTAACACTCACTAACACACACTAACACTCACTAACACACACTAACACTCACTAACACACACTAACACTCACTAACACACACTAACACTCACTAACACACACTAACACTCACTAACACACACTAACACTCACTAACACACACTAACACTCACTAACACACACTAACACTCACTAACACACACTAACACTCACTAACACACACTAACACTCACTAACACACACTAACACTCACTAACACACACTAACACTCACTAACACACACTAACACTCACTAACACACACTAACACTCACTAACACACACTAACACTCACTAACACACACTAACACTCACTAACACACACTAACACTCACTAACACACACTAACACTCACTAACACACACTAACACTCACTAACACACACTAACACTCACTAACACACACTAACACTCACTAACACACACTAACACTCACTAACACACACTAACACTCACTAACACACACTAACACTCACTAACACACACTAACACCCTAACACACACTAACACACTACCACACACACACTAACACACAGTAACACACACACACTAACACCCACTAACACCCCCACACTAACACACACACACAAACACACACCCACGCACACACTAACACACACACCCTAACACACACACACTAACCCACACACACTAACACACACAGACAGCGAGGGTCGTTTCACACTGTGGCTCCAGAAACCTTGTAGTTAGTTAATAAGTTAGTTTTTGTCCATATGTTGTCGTGTATGAAAAGTGTCCCCTTCAGTGATAGAAACAAGTGTAAGTGTGTGTGTGTGTGTGTTTCAGGTAGGACAGGGTTACCCCCACGACCCTCCCAAGGTAAAGTGTGAGACAATGGTGTATCACCCCAACATCGACCTGGAAGGAAACGTCTGCCTAAATATCTTAAGGTGTGTACACGATTCCAATAGCTGTTCATTCTTCACCTGATTGATGAGAGGCTATGGACTCAAGGGCCACTTACTGACTTTTTCTGCTGACTAGAACTCTCCAAAACGAGCTAGTGACTGTAGCTTCAGTTATAGCCTACGGTGGCCCTGAGAGCTCAACACACGGCAACTGAAGAAAACACAAACAAATCCAGAAACAGCTTCATCAGCCTGTATTTGCAGCTCATGTCGTCAGACTGATGAAGATGTTCTCTGAAGTTGTTTGTGTTTGTCTGTTATCATGTGTTTTCTGAAGCTGCAGTGCTTTGATCCCTCAGGGCCACCGTATATAGACCCTCAGACTGCAGTGTTTTATTTTGAAAGGTAACTGTTCCAGGATGTGTGATGAGTAACTGAGCTCCATGTCTCCTTCCACAGAGAGGACTGGAAGCCTGTGTTGACAATAAACTCCATCATCTACGGTCTACAGTATCTATTTCTAGTAAGTCTGACTTCACTGTGAATATCTGTGTTGAGAAGCAAGAACAAACATCTTTCGCACTAAAGACTAAACGAGGAATTAATTAGCTGCCTCCCCCTCCTCCCCCTCCTCCCCCCTGCAGGAGCCTAACCCTGAGGATCCGTTGAACAAGGAGGCAGCAGAGGTTCTCCAGACGAACCGGCGGCTCTTTGAGCAGAACGTCCATCGCTCTCTGAGGGGCGGCTACGTGGGTGCCACCTACTTCGAGAGGTGTCTTAAATAACTCGGCGTCCCATGATCCTCCACCCCTCCCCTTCACTCCTCACCTCCCCCTGCTCCCCCTCTGCCTCACCCCTCCTTCCCCTTTTCCTCATCAGTCCTGCTCGTTGGCAGAAGCAGGAGCTGCTGCGACAGAAAGCAGCACGCCAGAAGACGCTTTTCTGTTTGAAAACAAAAGAAGACAAAGAACCCCCCCACACCACCACCACCTCCCTTCCTCCTCCTCCCCCCTACCCTCCCCCTCGTCTCCCATCTCTCTGTTTTACTTCCAAGACGCAGCATTCAACCGTTTACACGCCACAGGGGGTGATGCCGATACAACACACACGTGACTGGACTTGAAAAGACGGCCGACAGTGAGCGGCGGTCGAGGACGACGACGACGATGATGATGATGATGATGATGATGATGATGATAATAATGATGATGATGATGATAATGGGGACTGAGGGATGGGGGAGGGGGAGGAGGGGGAGGCAGGTGTGTGTGGTCAGTGAATGTTGCTCAGGTGAGTCAATGATTCAGTGAACGCCACATCGCTGCTGAGAGCGATACTGATGACGATGATACCCACATGATTTCTTTCTTTCATTTTGTGTGTGTGGCGTAGACACCTGACATCATACAGGTGGTCAGAAGGACACACCCCCCACCCCTCCACCCTCTTGCTGCCAATTGGTCACAAACTCCAGTCGGCAGCAAACTCCAAACATTAACAGCGTTCTAGTCAAACAACAGCCTCTGTTCACCCAAATGTCTCCCGTTGCCCTGGCAACCTGACAGCAGCCATGGCAACGGTCGCCTTGCAGCAACACAGCGATGACAAGACTTCAGGAACTGTTGATCGCCCAGAAAATAGTTCCAACAGGCAACGAAGCCCCTAATACCACAAATCATCGTATTCTCAGCTAGTACGAGGGGAGGAGCTTCAGATCACAATGGGAGGGGCATGTCAGTCAGAGTGGGAGGGGCTTGGGGTGAAGATGAGAACAGATGCGCCTTAACAACTCCCTCAAATTGCAAGTTCCCTTAAGGCAAGATGTTGTAACTCCACAGCTGTAGATGTAACGGTGGGGAGAGTGGGTGGGGCTTATTTGTCACAACACAATCAGGCACGCCTTAAAGAAAGATGGAAACATAGATTTAAGCCTGAGATGACTCCACAGCTCTATAATGGTGCTGGGGGAGGAGCTTGTTATAGTAGGAGGGGCTTATGATAATTGTGGGAGGGGCTTGTTGAGCTTCTGGGTTACAACAGGTGCAGACGTGCTTTAAACAGTAAGATGTCGATGTTTTCTACCTGCTACAACTCAATGGCTGGAGATGTGATGATGTCAGCGCTGGAGGGAGGAGCTTGTTTCCGTGTGGACTGAAGTGGATCACTGTGGGAGTGGCTTGTTAGACCCACTGTAAAATCAATGCAGGTTTGTCGAACTGCAGTAACTCTAGAAGTAAATTGAAATCTGGCTGCAGTTGATCACGACACTGTTGATCAGTTGCAGGTGTGACTCTTCACCTGACCAGACGCACAGATGTTGTTTGTTTAGATCACGCCAGAATTTATCAGTTTGGAGTTTGCTGCTAAATTTACACACACACACACACACACACACACACACACACACACAGAGCATCAGGGGCGGAGCTATGTTTCATGTGGGCGGTGCTGTTGTGGGGGCGGGGTGTTCAGTGTGTTTGTTTAAAGGAGTGGAGGGTGGGAGGGGTTTACGGTGGGGGGGGAGGGGTTTTGTTTTCACTGCAGGGTGGGGTGGGAGGGTTATTGTGGGCGGGATTAAAGAGGGGAGGGGCTTAAAATGTTATGATTCTATTGTGTATATTGAAACCCCAGCTGTTCACATTGACTGCAATATGATTTATGTTAAATAAAATATGAACTTGAATGATTATAACTTGTGACATCTGTTCAAAATCACTTCCTGTTTTATCCTCCAGACATTCTCTTCATGTGACACGTGTCCAATGAGGTTATAGATACTCTCAACTCAAAACTTTGTTTCCACTGCCATCAGGCAACACCTCAGCCAAAGAATGTGGACTAATGTAATTATCATTGTTTATTTATTATTAACTTTGTTAAATTTAAATCATTATTGTTATTTAAACAGGTCTCATTGAGTTCTGGAGCCAGTTTCACAGAGACGTGTCAGACTGGTCTGTGTGTTGGTCCAGATCAGTCTGTTTCATTAAAATACAGACTGATTCAGACCTAAGACCAGTGTTACTATGGTAACAATCAGTGACACCTGTGCTGAGCAGCAACACCCGGCAACAACAAAAAGGAAAACATGGCTCATAGTTTGTGGTTTGCCGACATTGTTTTGGAGAGAGCAAAGAGAAGGGAAAGAGATTTTAGAGATGGCGGCCATTTTGTTTTTTATTGTTTCACTCTTCAAGTAAAACGTCCTGTAACTGTTGAATTCTTCCTAAACACAAACATGTTCTGCTTAGAGGAAACTGAGCTCAGAGGTTGGATGCAGTTGCTCAATCGGTTTCATTTTTTTTATGTTGAAAAAAGTCTTAATTTACCCAGAATTCATTGCACCACAGTCTGGATTAAGATAGTCAAGAATAAAGTGCTTTGTGCAGCAGATGAATTCAGACTCAGTCTGAAGTCAGTTTGTCGTGTCTAAGACTCAGTCACAGTCTCTTTGTGAAACCAGCTCCAGGATCTTTTTCAAGACAAAATTACAGTTTATACAATTTATACAAAGACAGATAATTCACAAACACTTTCTCATTAAAAAACCGTGAGAACACTTACTGATGTTTTGAGATTTTTCATAATCACACTTTGAAGCCATTAGATGTACAAGAAAGAAATCACCTGTGGATTCTATGAGAAATCACATTCAACAGCTGAACAAAAGCTGCTGCTGCTGCAGCTGCTAAAGCTAATTCCAGTTTTCCTCGTTTCCTTTTTCAGTTTTTGCAGCTGAAGCAGAAATCATATATTTACATATATGACAAGTACTTTGTTATTTTAGTTTATTTTTATATAACTTTCAGAATTAAAAAAGCTGTTAATAAAACAGAAATCAAGCCCAAATGACTGATTCTTTTATTCCACTGGAAGATATAAACACCACTTTCATTATTATAAAGTGTTATTTGTTATATAACATAAATACATGTAAATAAATAACAGTCACATAGTTTGGAGTCCATTGTATTTTGTGTTTTCAGTTTTACTATATTCATTTCTATCATTGACTCTGTACCATGTAAATATTTACAGTGATGCTCGTTACAAGTTAATTCAGCTGCTGTTCATCTGATGTCCACTAGATGCTGCTGTGGTCAAACTGACTGTCATGAAATGGAACAGAAGAGCAGATGACAGATCAGAATGATGAAAATAATTCTTATAAAATCAGAAATATGAGACTCTAACTCAACATTTTGACTTTGTTTACCATCTCATGTCATGCAAACACTTTTAACATCTATATCCCACCATTATCATAATTTTGATTTTGTATCTTCATCATTGTTTTGACTTTTACAAACCGATAATTTTGCCTAAAAAAGATAAACATGGTTAGAACTATGACCAAAAGTTTGACATAAAATCTCAATTTTTGACGTCAAAAGGTTTGAGACATTATTAACATCCAAAGGTTGAACAAACTGTTTCTACTACTACTGCTATCTCTACTATTTAACATCAAAATGTTCAGTGGTCTCTCACAGTTTGACTTAATGTGCAGGTTTTTCTATTGCTACATAGCTAACGTTAGCATTAGCAGCTGTTTACTTACCAAGACCTTCAGAGGTTATAATACGTCCTCTGAACAGCTACGTCTTCAGGACAGACTGGACGCTACAATGACTCGGTATCAGAAAGTGACAAGACAGTCAGACTAGACCGGCGCTAGCTGGTTAGCATGCTAACTTCAGTAGAAGAGAAGATGTGATAGAGACAAAAGTTAACATTGGTGTTAGTTTCCACATCTGGAGACAGATGTTGGTGAGTAAAAGAATGAAGTTTGATACTGAACTTACAATGTTTTTTACTAGGCAGCTGCTAATGCTAACATTAGCTATGTAGCAATAGCAAAACTTACATGTAGCTCCTTTAATGACAATTGACAAATGAGTTTTATCTTTGCGTCTCATAAATTCAACATAGTATCAGAATCATTTGACTGAACATCCTTTGATTCTTAACTGAAAATATAATTTTGACTATTTCTTAATTATTATTTTAATATCTCAGTGTTATATCAAATGTTTTACTGAAGTGTCCCAATGTTAACTCGTGATGTCAGAATTAATTCTCATTGTTTTTATTATATTATTTCACAATTTTTCATCTCAAGTTTGACATTATATCATAATATTTCACAATAAAATACCACTTAATTAAACAGCCATAATTTTGATTTATTTGTCAGTTAATTGATTAACAAATTAATTGGTAATGAGAATAATAGTTTTATTTTTCTAATGGTTCACTGCTGAATGTTTCTATTTCTGTCACATGGAAAAAAAAACAGAGACACAGTTTCTGACTTTAACTGTCCACCTCCATGTCCCCGTGTCCCCCTCTGTCCCCCTCTGTCTCTCTCCTTCATCAATTATTTCCTGCTCATCCAATCTTCCTCTCTCAGGTGTGATGCTCTTGTCGTTGTCTGGTCTCTGGTCCCTGGTCCCTCAGGCCAGGTGGTGCTGTGTGGTCATGAGGACCAGGGGGACATCTTTGTCTCCGGTTCCCAGCAGAGGAAACATCCTCTCAGTGAACTCCGATCCGGTGAAGCTGTAGATCTCTGAGCCCGACTTCACGTTATAGAAGGACACCTGACCCTCGTCCACGTCCAGGAAGACGCCCACCTGACGCAGCTTCTGAGGACACTTCACCTGCAGGACGGACAGAAAGGTCAGCTGAGGTCAGCTGAGGTCAGTTCAAACAGCTGCTGCTGAGACTGACTATCTATGTATATCATCATTTAGACTTCAACGGCCACAACTTTACTTTACTTATAAAGTATTATCTAACTCAAATAATAATTTTAACTTCATCATTTAAACTTGAAAAAACAATGATAATGTTTAAAGTCACTATTTTAATGCACAGCCATAATCTTCATTTAGAAAGTCAGTGTCAAGTTCTGTAAAAGTCAGTTTTTTTTAATTGGAAAGTAAATTTTTACATAAAAAGTCGAATTAACATAAGTCTCAATTTAAATGTAAAAGTCATGATTTTCATGGAAAAAGCCTAAATTTCAACATAAAATGTCACAATTTTATCTCCTGATTATGAAATGATTAAATGATTCATTTAAATAATAATCATATTTTCCTTTGAGGTCATAATCTTAAAAAAAAAAAAAAAAAGGTCCTTTTTAACTTTTAAAGTGTGTAAAGTTTAAGTCATCATTTAGATTTACCATGATTATGATTTACTCATAATTTAAAAGGTTAAAGTATCTCATCATTATGACGTAAACAATAAGAAGTTTCATTTGAAAAGTATCTCATCATTTGAAAACCATCAGTATTTCTTATTTCCATAGAATGTTTAAAGTTTACTGTCACACACTATTGATGATCAATATTCTGATGGAGACAGACTGACCCATATATATGAAGCAGGTGAGGCTCACCTTGGTGAGGGGTGGGGCAGTGAGCGCCCTCAGCTGGCTGCCGCTCCACCAGAGGACGTAGTATCCGTTAGCTGGACTCATGTCGAACAGACCTTTCCTCTGAGCCGACTCACTGACCACGCCCACTTTCCAGTCCTTACTCTCACCAACACACACCTGCAAAGGTGAGACCATGTTAACCCCCGCAACCTTGACCACAGAGTGTGTGTGTGTGTGTGTGTGTGTGTGTGTGTGTGTGTGTGTGTCTGACCTCCCAGTAATGGCGTCCGGAGCTGAATCCCTCTTTAGCGCTGACACAGGACCAGACATCGAACCTGTGTGAACTGTTTCTGTAGAACTGCAGCTTCTCTCCCCTCTTCACCTGCTTCCTGTCCTCCGACAGGATGAGGAAGGGATACGCTGTCACCGGGTTCAACGTCACATCCTCTAAAACCACAACAAGAACACATGCACGTTTTGTCGTAGACTGTCAGACTAAGCTAACTGCGAACAACAGTGTAGAAGTTTAGCTGTGCTTAGACTCAGCTGTGGTTGGAGCCAAATGCTAATGTTAGCAGGCTAACATTAGATAAGTTTTCTAATGAATAAACAGATACTGGACTATGTCAAACTTACCTGGGTTAAGCTAGCTAACTGCTCATAAAATATTAGCTTAGCTGTGGTTTGACCTGGATGGTAATGCTACAAATAGCTAACTCTATCGTATTATTTTACTACGCAAACAATAAAATGCTAACTTGTTACACTTAATATTTAAGGTTTAGTGTGTTTGCTGATTAGTGACTTACAGCATGTTAGCATTTTGTGCTAACAAGACTAATGTAAAATAATAACTAATTAAAAAATAAAAATATGTCAGACTTTATCGGAAATATCTGAAGTTCCAACTGAATTCTAATGTTAGCATGTTAGCCTGCTTCAGTTAGCATTCAGCTGAGGCTCCACGTAAATTTACAGCAACACACTGACTTGGTACCTTGTTGTTGTGCTATCTTTCAATGTACAGTTTCTTGTTTAGAGTCTTATTATTAGTCTGTGTGAAACAACAATGGGAATAATAATAAATATTAATAATAATAAATAATAATAATAATGATACAAATAAATTAAAAAACATATCAATGAATGTTAGCATGCATAAAGTCTCACAGACAGCTGGGTGGAAACGGAGACAGGGAAAGTTTGAAAATAAAAAGCTATAATGATGAAATAATAACCTAATAAAATAATAATCTATAATAGTGAAATAAAAACAAAATTAAAGTTAAATACTCACCCATGTAGACTCGAGCTTTTTTATGTCCTGGAACAGAAGAAACTGATTTTAGTCATGATCCACAAAAATATCAGAAACATGTTTATCATTTATTATAAACACACACACACACACACACACACACACACACACACAAACCTGAGACTGGTTTGATCTTCTTCAGATCTAAAGGGGGAGAGGAAACCATGGTGAGTCCTTTCAAATGAAAAGTCCTCACTGCTGAAACAGTTCTCTGGACCAGCTGCATCACCAGAGCAGATTGACATGTTTGTGCAGACCTCACCTCTCAGAGACCAGTGACTCTTCCTCAGGTTGGCGCTGCTTCCTCTCAGACTGAGCATGCTCTCAGCCGCCATCAGGTCCCCGGAGGAAACTGAAGCACAGGACGGACAGACGCTTTTCACTCATGTATTTCACACGTTTGACTCCAAACCAGCGTCTTTTAGTGTCTTTATAGCGACTCCATGTCTCAACATATAGAAAAATATTTACCATCTGAATTATTTAAAGTTAGATTACTAGTTTACACGGTCCTGAATGGTTCAACACCATAATAATGGTCATATTTTTTTCCTTAATTTGAACCAGAATTGAATCAGTTTCATGGTTTTGATTTGAACTACACCAGAACCAGGACTCAGCACAGTCCTGGTTGAGATATTATATCAGACCTGAACATTTAAATTCCTGTCTGTTGTAAACTCACAGGAGCCTCTGGATCCTCTGGACCGAACCTCCCCCATTCTGATGTCGTCCATCTTGTCCTTCACCTCGGCCAGAGAGCTCTTCACCTCCCCCAGCTGGAAGTGGAGGGATAACTCGGAGTCCTCGTCCACCTCGTTCAGCTGGTCTTCAGCCAGAGGAGCTGCGACCTCCTCGAAACTCTGAGGAGAGAGGAGGAGGAGGAGGAGGAGGAGGAGGAGAAAGTGCTGAGGTCATCACTCCTGACCCAACAGACACTGAACCCTGTATGTCCATGAACAGAAAGAGCTCATTAAGTATTGTTCCCTTGTTGTCTCTTCAAGTGTACATTACACTGATTCTTTCTGCCTGTTTGTTAAGCCCCGCCCCCCTTAGTTACTGTTGCTGACCTTTCATTTTTGTGTTCTAGAATGTTCAACGACAGCCACAGAATGTCTCTGACATCACGTCCTCCTTCACTCAGTCACCACTGAGCAGTGAGCTGGACATGCTATCGTTAGCAGCTAACATTAGCACAGAGCTGTGCCCCTCCTACAAGATCTTCCTCACGTCCTGTGGGTTGACAGGTGTTTGGTTCTCACCTGCAGGAAGCCGATGTGATCCTGACTGATGGCCTGGACCTCCAGCATGGCCCTCCTGTCCGTCAGCTCACTCAGCTCCGCCTCTAAACGGCTCACCAGCCCCTCCCCCTTTGACATCACGGCATCCAGCTGGTTCTGGATCCTGCCCACCACCTCAGTCCGGATCCGGTCCAGGGAACTGGACACCTCGTCCAGCAGGTGTTCAACCTCACCTCGCTCTCTGTCTGCGTAGTTCTGAAACCACAGTCATGTGATTAAAGCCTGTTTGAATCTTTGAGGTCTGAATTCAACTGAAATATTTCATGACATCATCTTTATTTAAGTCTAATGCTGCTCTGAAAACACGAGCAGACAAAAAGATTCTGTGGTTTGGGATTTTTGTCTTAATGTAAATATTAATATTATATGAATAATATAATTTAGTAGTTGGCTATAGTTGAAATAGTTCACTAAAGCTAATGGATGAATAGGAATTCAAACTTCATCAAAACAAACACACAAATCATTACAAAATATTGCAACAGTGAACTTTTATATAGTTAAATACAGTTAAATACAGTTTAAAATCAATTAAAATGAACATGTGGAAAATGATGGGAGGTGTCGAGGGTACGTGAGACAGGGATGTTATATCACATACATACATGGAAAATCTATAAAAATGACTGAATATGAATGAAAGTCTTGAACAGACCTACACAGTCTGAGTCGCCTCCATCTCTCTCAGTCAAACAAACAAACAAACAAACATGTCTGACCTTGACTCCCTCCAGTTTCCTCTTCAGCTCGGTCACATGACTCTCTTTCTCTCTGATCTGGTTCAGGATCTCCTGCTCCGTCCTTGCTACCTGTTTCTGGACACACAGGTGACACAAGTAGAGTCCGTTTAATTGGCTCAACAACATGAGTCCTGCAGGACGTTCAGCGGGAGATCACTGTCCTCTCTACCTGTTTGCTGACTCTCTCTGTCTGGACAGAGACAGTTTTATGTGTTCGATGTTCCTCCAGGACACAAATGGCACAGATACAACGCTGACATGTCCGACAGTACACCTGGACAAGTGAACGCATCAGGGAGAAGGTTAGTTAGTCTTGAGACTGTGTTGGTTTAATTCAAACATTCAAAATGGCCGACAGACTCACACAGTGCACTGTGTAGAAAACAGGGACTGACGTTAGACTTGCTAATTTGTAGATGGCAACTGTTGCTATCTTAACTAAAACTATAGCTGTTACTAGCTAGCTAATTAAGCTAACGTTAGCTCCATGAGTTGGTTAGAAAAGTGGTTCTGACTGATAATTGCTCCCACTGGCTTCAAGCATGGCATTATGCTAACACACTGAGGCTACAGCTAACTGACTGAAACGAAAGCTAACACACTGAGGCTACAGCTATAAGTACTTATTGCTTTAAAAGCTTTCAGTCACATCATCATGGCCTTCCTCAGTTTTTATTTTTTATTTTTATTCATTAATAAAGTAAAACCTTGTATTTGAGTGGCCCCCCAATACTGAACACACTAATGTATATACAGTATACACACACATATACACATATATATATGTGTATATCAGATATATTGACACATGCTGGGTCGGTCTTGCATGAAACTAAACTGATGAAACACAGTAAATAACAATAACGTTTCTCCAGATGACGGCGTATTTCCACTCACCTCGAGCAGACGGCGGTGTATGGAGCAGGTGCGGCCCCGGAGGGCCTCCTGGGGGTCCATCAGTGGGTGTTTGGAGTAGAAGGGCGTGGTCTGGTGTGGCTGCACATGCTCAGTGCAGTATGAGGCTGTGCAGGTGAGACAGGAGCTGACAGCAGGCTGTTTCACACCTGAACAGACGTCACACCACACCACCTCTTCACCTGATGCCGCCGCCGTCACAAACGGATTGGTGCTGTCGGTGTTTGTGATGGTGGTCATGGCGCCCAGCGTCGCTGGCGTCCCGTTCCTGACCGGCATCGGTAACCCTGCGGCTCCATAACGAGCCAGTTTGTATTTATCTGCGATGAGAGCGAAGACTTTGTTGACGCTGAGCTGAGGACGTTCATCAAACTGACGCTTACACAGAGGACAGGTACAGACCGGACTGGACGCCCAGTAACCTCCAATACACGCCTGCAGAGGAACAGAAGAAGAAGAAAGTTCAGACAAAACACAAAAAATCAGCAACAGGTGAGGGCTGAGGACGGGTTTAAACCTACGCTGTCTGGGTCACATGATCACTTCAGTCACTGCTGTGTTTAGTCTGAACCGAGCTCCAACACTGAAGAACCAGAAGCTGCAGTTCCTCTAACGGCCACTAGAGTCTGGCTCCAACAGTGAGTCAGTCCCCATAGACTCCCATGTTAAAATGTCCAACTTTACAGCAGAAATAAACATGTTTACAGCCTGGTACAAAAACTGGTTTGGTCTCTAGAGCTAATTTCCTCCTTCATGACACCTGTTTATATAACTCACCTGTTTCCATTTTATTAAGGACTCCAGTTATGGCGGATTGGGGGCGTGGCCTCTTTGAGTGACAGGTGGGTGAGCGTATGCTTGACACAAAGCTGCTTCTGTTTTTCTTTCAGTTTTCACATTAATGTCTTTTCCTCTCTGTCACTTAAACTGTCGGCTTCTCTGTGAGGTCTGCAGGACCAGGACCAGGACCAGGACCAGGACCAGGCCTGTGAGCGGGGCCTCAGGTGTTGTGTGTGTGGATGTTACCTGGCAGAAGTTGTGTCCACAGGGAGTTGAGACCGGTTCACTGAACAGGTCCAGACAGATGGAGCAGGTCAACTCCTGCTCCGAGAACAGATCTGGAGCCGCCGCCTCCGCCATCGTCATACTGCTGCTGGAGGACAGAGCAGAGGAGCAGGACCACGTCAGACCACATCAGACCACATCAGACCAGATCAGACCACGTCAGACCACGTCAGACCAGATCCGACCACATTAGACCACATTAGACCATATCAGACCAGGTCAGACCAGATCAGACCAGATCAGACCACGTCAGACCACGTCAGACCACATCAGACCAGATCAGACCAGATCAGACCACGTCAGACCACGTCAGACCAGACCAGACCACATCAGACAGCGTCAGACCAGGTCAGACAACTGATTTACAAGAGTTCAATATAAACACAGTCACAATATTTTGTTTCTTAAACAAACTTTTATTGTGAAGCTTTTCCTCATTTCACTTCATTTATTGATTCTTCCTGATCTTCCTCTTCCTGCTGACGCTGCTTTATTCTGAAGGGACATCACAGGTAATGATATCCTCAGGAAGTGATGTCACACTGAATCAGACCAACATGTGGTTCAGGTCTGAAGAACTGAGGCAGGTTCTGAGAACTGGAACTGGTTTAAAGGCAAAGGGGGATCACAGCAAATCCTGATCTGGTCCATGTTTTCTGTTTTACATGTGGGAACGAACAATCTGTGCTTTATATACTTTCCAGTCTCGATGCTAAGCTAGGCTAACCAGGTCCTGACTGCAGCTCTGTGCAGGACTCACAGACATGAGACTGATCCACCTGAACCTGTTCCTGGTTGTGGAGACCTGACCAATCACTGTTCAGCTCTGTGACAAACACTCAGGTAACTCCACCTGAGCTCAGGTTTGTGGATCAGGTTTTAGTTTGTTGAAACCAAACGGAATAAAATGAATCACTGATTTAAATGAAATAAATAACAAACAACCAGATTGTGACACAGAGACGTTGGATCCACGTTTTCAGTTTCTTAAAAACTCAGATTCAGTTTCAAACCAACAACTTTCCTTCACAAATGTTTGAATTTTTAACATTTAAAATAAACTGAAGTTCAACGTCTGTTTTTCATCTGGATTTGAACCTGCTGAAGTTTCATGCTGAAGTTTTAAAGAGTAAAAAAGCAGCAGCTTCTTACCTTCCTCTCTCTGAGTCCAGGTGTTTCTGAAATCCTGAAACTCAGGTTATTGGCAGCCTGTGATGTCATCAGTGGGCGGGGTCTCACTCATAAAGTTGTCAGGTGAGTTTTGGCAGTTGGAGATGTTTGTTCACCTGCTTCATACTCACATTGGTGAAATAATGATTCCACTTCAGAACCAAGAATAAACGATTCTGTTTCTCTGAACCTTTAACACATAAATACGACACCTCATGTTCATTTTTGAAATAGTTTTCTTTTTGTTTTTGAAGATGTGTCCTCAGTGTCATCTGTTGGTAATTTAAATGTATTCATTTATTTTTTATTTTACTAATTTTAAGCCAAAATATATACAATATATTATATATATTTGTATTAAACAATTAAGTAAAATTAATTATAAACAATACAATAAAAATAAAGCAAATATAATTAAGTAAAAATATAATCAACTACAAATAAAATATTTAAATAATTAAATAAAAATATTATAAACAAAACAATAAAAATTAAGTTAATATTTAGATATTAATATAATGAAATAGTTATAAATACAATAAAAATATATTATATATTATTTATTATAATTTATTAGAAATGTATTTTTTGGGGGGTGGGGGTGGGGGGGTCAGGGGTCCTCTGAGCTGGATCTGAGTGAGTCATTGTGATGAGACAGTTACTGTTGAACAGATCAGATTGTGTTTCAGAGGGAGAGACATGTTTGTCATTCTTCCACCTGAGGACAGAGGACAGACAGGACTGAGGACATTCCTGCTGCAGAGTGTGTGTGTGTAGGTGAAGGTGTGTGAGGTGGTGAATCCTGTTTGGCGGGGGCTCGTCCTGGCCTGTGATTGGCTGTTTCGTCAGCCTATGCTCTGTAACTTCATCAACGCTGTGAATCAGTTTCTGACACAAGAAACAAACTGATGAAAAGTTTCATAGAATCATTTTCAGGATGAGTCGAAATGATCAGGACCAAAATATAATCAGGATTAAGTCAAATGAGTTTTAAAAATGAGGAGTTAATAACTCCTCATTAGGATTTTTGAGTTAAATGATGAAATAGTAAATTAATATTATAACTGCTGAGTCACAGTTGTAAGATACTGAGTCATATTTATGATTTTTTAATCACAATCCTAATTATTATTAAGATAATATTGCAGAACAACTAAAGATATTATAAATGATATAAAATGATTCAAGTTAAAACTGAAATACAATAATTTTATCAGTTATCAAATCAACATTATGAGAAACCAAGTCTAAATTCTAAACTTCAAAATGACAATTACAATTATTATAATTTTCACAGTGAACCTGGAGTGATGGTGGATGTTGAATAAAAAAGTAGAAAGCAGATGTTGTGGTTGAAGCAGCAGCTGGTTGCAAGTGTAACTCTTCATTGAACCAGCTGACTGCAGGTCTGATCAGCTGATCAGCTCAGTAACTAAGAGGAAGAGCCGTTCAGTTTCCTCCTGGTTCCAGTCTGAGCTTCAGGATTGAAAAACCAAACAGAGACATGAAACATGTTGAACTGGTTTATTTCTTTTATACAAACGATAAAAACAGACGTGGACAGATACAGACTCGATCAGCGGATCAGCTCGTGTGTCTTCAGCGTCTGAACCAAACCTCAGACCTTTGCCATAACCATGAACTGTCAGTCTACTTCCTTTCAATCATTTTCCAAATCCTTCATCAGATTTGAGGTTTGATCATTTGAAGAGTTTGTAGAAAACGAGCTAAAACATGAAGCAGCAGCAGCAGCTCAGTCCTGAGCCGCGAAGACTCGACGTCTCGTCTCTGGTCGTTGTTTCTGTCAGAAGTCTTTGTAATGCAGCAGCCTGAACACACACAGGAAGTTCAGTTCAACAACAGACACTGAGGGAGCCTGAACATGCTCTGATGTTCAAACACTGATGGAAACAGACGCTGGTTATTAAGGATGTCAGTGATTATAAATATTAATAATTCTATTTTAATTCACGTTTCAGCTTCGTACTGACCTCAGATCAGTTTCTATAGTTTATTCTGTGTGTGTGGCATTAGCACGTTAGCCAACTTCTTTGGAGGAGTAAATAGAAGTGGGAGAAGCTGATTGGCCTACTGACCTGAAGAGGGGGGCGTGTCCTTTGTTGTTGGCCAATGAGAAGAAGCCGCTGTGTGGGGAGAAGTCGAGGCAGCTGGCTCGGTACACGAACTTCCTCTTAGAGACGGGGAAGTTAGAGAAGACGCTGAGGCTGGGCAGGTGGACCTGAGGGGACAGAACCGGGTCAGAACCAGGACCGATACAGGTGAGAACCAGGGTCAGAACCAGGACTGATACAGGGTCAGACCCCCTGATGTTTTCCACCATCAGGACCTTACCAGCCGTATAGCCTCGTCCTCGGCTCGGGACGCAATGGCGAGGATCTCAGACGTGGGGTTAAAGGTCAGGGAGGTCGCTGAGGTCAGCAGGTTCATCACCGCTTTCAGGGGCTTTGGATTGGCCGAATTTAGACACGCCTCCTGAGAATAGACGTTGACCACGCCCGACTGAGAGCTGAAACAGACAGAAGATCAGCACTAGTTTAACACCTGGGACAGTCAGCTGTCAGCCAATCAGGAAGCAGGATGTGTGTGTGGGGGCGTGTCTCACCCGCAGGCCAGGTACTGTCCGTTACGTGAGGCGGCGATGGACGTCCCCTTCACACAGCCGTCATCTGCAAACCTGTTCACACACCGGCTGCTGCGCATGTCCCACACATACACCTCCCCCTCCTCTGCGCGCACACACACACACACACACACACACACACACACACACACACACACACACACACACACACACACACACACACACACACACACACACACACACACGTCACATGACTGACACAGGAAGGTGATGTGTGATGTCACACATTCCTTGAACATCATGAACTCACCTGAGTTGATGAAGACTTTGCTGCCGTCATGGGAGAAGGCGACGCCACTGACGTCCCCATTAATCTTCATACTATGAATAACCTCCTTAGTCTGAACACAGACACACACACACACACACACTTCATATATATATATATATATATCTTTTTATTTCTTCCATCTCCACATTTCAATTAATTTTATATCATTTTGACTTTACATCATCAGTTTGTTATTTTCAGTTTATTTTTTAATTCAGTTTTTTAATCATTTAATTATATCTTTGTTTGTATTTTATATTGATATGTATATTTTTTAAACTGAGCATAATTTAAGTTTATTTCTGTATTTTTATTCATGAATCCACAATTTTTTTAAATTTTGAATCGTAACTGAGTTTTTTCATTTTATTTTAAATTTACTTTATTAATTTTACTTAAACAGTCAAATTGAGACTTTTGAGTTTAAAAATATTATAAATGTCAGTTTATAATTCATCAAACGAGTGACTCTCAGACGTCACGTCAGAGGACGCATGAAGGAAGAAGAAGAAGAAGCAGAGTTACCTTGAGTGTGAGGAGGTGCAGGTATCCATTGGTGCCTGTGAGCAGCAGAGCGCCTCCTTCAGGACAAACCGAGAACTCCTTCACTCTGGCTTCATTCAGACCTGAACAACAAACAACAGCTGTTTACAGACTCTTATTCTGAAAGGCTTCAGGTGGATGTCCACAGGTATGGCTCAGACTGAGGACAACTGAACACTGCACTTCAGTGTCTGTTTTTCTCCTGACCTCTGACCTCTGACTGACCTCTGACGGAGTGAACAGGTGTGACCCGGCCCTCCATCATGTCGTACAGGTAGAACATCTTGTTCTTCAGGCTGGTGGCGATCACCGTCTCTCCGTCGCGGCTGAACTGAGCTTTGTGGACGGGGAAACGCTCCAGGTGGATGCTCTGGATCTTCGGGTTTGTCTTCCCATCCACCTGCAGGAGGAGACACACACACACACACCGTTGTAAAGTCACATGATCTACTCCACCTGACCTTGGAGGGCCGACCGGCTGTCTGTACCTGAAAGAGCGACACTGATTGGTCGAGGCCGGCCGTCATGACGACCTGGGCGGAGGGGTGGAACTGGACCGTGGTCAGTCTGTCCTCTGACGGACGAGCGCTGTTGGCGTGAAGACACTTTTTCATCTGAGACAGGAAGGAAGAATAAACACATCAGCATCACCAGCAGCAGGGGGCGGAGCTTCCTATGGCAGGGATGATGAAAATGAGTGACATTCTTGATTTAAAATAAAACAGCAAACAGCTGTTCTCTATGTAAAGATATAGTGGAATAATGGTGTCCTGAGCCAAGACCGAAGCCACGCCCCCTCTGTGTGTGATGTCATCAGAGTTTATCTGTTCTTTGTTTTGACAGCATGTTCATGTTAGTGCAGGTGAGTCTCTCCTGTTAAACCAGTGGCCTTCCCCACATTTATAAACACGCAGGCTCCGCCCACAGGTGTGATGTCACAACGCAATCTGCAGCGTTCACGTGACAGTGACCTTCCAGAATTTCCTCCACTGATGAAGAAACCATGTTTTCATATAAAAAGGCCTCAGACACAGAAAGAGACGAGACCAGAGCACAGGTGGACTGGACTGAGGACTACTGGCTCAGATCCTGGTCGGCAGGTGGACCGTCAAACATCCAGAAAGGTTTTAAAGACTTGACCTGCTCCGTCAGTGTCTTTACCTGCTCCGTCAGTGTCTTTACCTGCTCCGTCAGTGTCTTAACCTGCTCCGTCAGTGTCATTACCTGCTCCGTCAGTGTCTTAACCTGCTCCGTCAGTGTCATTACCTGCTCCGTCAGTGTCATTACCTGCTCCGTCAGTGTCTTTACCTGCTCCGTCAGTGTCATTACCTGCTCCGTCAGTGTCTTTACCTGCTCCGTCAGTGTCTTTACCTCTGTCAGTGTCTTTACCTCTGTCAGTGTCTTTACCTGCTCCGTCAGTGTCTTAACCTGCTCTGTCAGTGTCATTACCTTCGGTTGTGACCGATAAAGTATTAGTTTTGGTCTGATCAGCTTATGGTCTATAGCGACATCTAGTGGCCATGATGATCATTTACAGAACCTTTAATTTGTGACACAAATAAACAGAGTCACTGACCTTCAGGACGCCGCTGGGCAGACTGTCTGAAAACGCCACAAAGTTTCCCGTCCTTCTCAGCAGGTCGTCGTCGTCGTCCTCCTCCTCATCTTCATCATCATCATCATCATCATCAGCTTCAGGAACACAGAACCGTTGTGGTTTATACAGAAGAATTTAGAAGATTCATTAAAATCCTGTTTGTATGTTTCTACCTTTCTTCTTCTTCTTCTTCTTCTTTTTGGCGCCGCTCTCCGCCCAGGATGGAGCTCCTCCCATCGACTTCTGAAACCTGAAACACGGCAGGGTCAGCACCACAGAGTGTGTGCAAGTGAAGCTGTGCACAGGTGTGTACAGGTGTGTATTCACTCACTGCTCCCTCATCCTCTGCTGTAGTTTCTGTTTGGTCATGGTGGACTCGGCCTCGCCTCGGACCAGGTGTCTGCGGTAACGATGCTTCATGTCCACCCTGAAACACGCAGAGACGTGGAGTCATCAGTCCAGGTCTCAGACACGTTACCTGTACACGGTAACGACAACCTGCTACATCATGGTCTGGTCTAATGTCACTGAGATCTGATCATGTGATCATAGTTCACTGATCTATGTAAACTTGTCACAGTAGCAACAGTGTTTACATCACCTTACAAACAACCATCACTACACCTCTGCTTCCTGTTGACCACACACACACACACACACACACACACACACACACACACACACACACAGTGTAAACGACTGCTGAGTATGTAATACTGTAGTAATGGCTGCTGTCGGGTCTTCTTTGGATAAATACAGTTTTCTGAACCTGAATCTGAAGACAGTCTGACGTCATGGAAACGTTTCAGTGTTTCAGTATTTTGTGACCTTGTCATTATCTTTGTTCTTCAGGTTTTTATTGGAACACAAGAGGAAAAACACAAGAGATAAGACACATGAAGAATCTGACAAACCCCTCTGAGATGAACCAGAACCGTCTTTGTGAATGAGCACTCACTCTTCCTCCAGCTCGTCGTCCTCATCCACCCAGGCGGCTTTCCTGGCCGGCTGGAGCTGCAGTCGAGCCTCGTTCTCATCCTCCGATTCACCGGACTCCTCGTCTTCGTCCTCCACCAGCAGAGTGTCAGTCCGCTCCTCATCCTCCTGCTCAACGACAGGAAGTGCAGATTTAAACACCAACACGGAATCTGAGCTGATCAACTACATTTTTAAAAACAACTGAGGGACGTGAATATGAAGTGCATCAGTGAAGCTCAAGTTTCTCTGACAAAGAACCAAACTCCATTCAGAAAGTGTACAAGTTCATATTCCTTTGCTTGTCAGTAATTACACAACCCTGGTAGAACGACACATTAAGTGCTGTATGATTCATAAATTCTAGCTCATTACTTCGGCATAAATCCCACATAAATTCTCCATATACTTTCATCGATTTGTCATGAATCCTACCTTCCAAAATTTCCACTGTTGGTGTCAACAAAATAAACGATATGACTCCTGGAGAACAGCCTGTAGCAAACAGCTGGTTAAACAGCAGCTAAATGTTGCTACTGGAGAAATTAAACTTTATGTTGAGGTCAAACTGAAGTGAATTTGCTGCGTCATAAACGTCGCCATGTTTGTTTATGACCAGGAGAACATAACATTTGCAGCTTACATGTTTATTTACAAACTTTAGGTTGACACCGTTGAAGTCACGTTTTGCTAGTAGAGAACAGGTGAGCCGAATTTACCGGAAGTAACTAAAATCATTAGAAGTTTTAAAGTTTTTGCCCTAAAAACAGCAGTAATTTCTGAAGGGAGTCCGGGGGAGCCTCACCTCCACCAGCCTCTCCAGCAGCTCGGCCTCCGCTCCGAACACCAGCTCCTCCAGCAGCTTCACCGAGCTGTCCTTCTCCCCCAACACCGCCAGACTCTTCACGTTCTTCTGCCGTTTTTGTTCTTCTTCTTCTGGGTCAAACCGCGGCGGTCGAGCTCTCTTCGTGGCCGGTCCTCTCTCCTCCGTCACCGGCAGCTTGATGACGTTCATGTCCGCCATGTTTTCACCAAAACTCCAAACAGAAAACTACCAATTTATAACCAACCGTAGCGACATGTGGAGAACAGTAGTTTGTATTTTCTATCGCCGGGCAGCAGCTGATGTTGATGCACATGTGCGACCCTGTTTTTTTTCCTTCACGTTAAATCACGTGCTTCCGGAAAGGTCACCTCTTCCGACCGTGAGAAAATAAAAGTCTGCCCCCCAGTGTTCAGAGACAGAACTGCAGCGCGCTGACCAAAATTAAACTATCTTTGTTGTATTATTATAAACTCATTTTAATTTGACCTGTTTATTAGTTAATATATTGATTAGTAAATTATTCAAATACTTGAATTTGAACATTCTATTTATTAATGAAATACCTATTATTTATTTATTTGCCTCCAAAATCTCCTGTTTTTATCATCCATGAAGATGTCAATCAGTTGAGTGCTTAATAAACATTTCCCATCTTTATAAAAGATTGGCAATAAAAATACTTTTGATTAATGTAAAACCCTTCCACAATAATGTCCACAAGAGGAAAGTACTATCTGCTGAATCTTTGCATTTTGTACAAGAAAATCATCTATTGTTAAAAAGAAATCCACTTTCTCACAGTGAATCAAACACCAGAGCTTCTGCACACATGACCACAAACAAGTAGCTATGGTTACCAAAAAACCCCAGTTATTTAGGTGTGGCTCTTTTAATCTTAAAGACAGAAACAGGAAACAGAATCAGTAAATGATGAGAGTTTATTTCAGAGTTCAAACAGCTGCAGTTAAAATAAGGAGAGACCAGTGAGAGCGAGCATGCTGTTAAACTGGGACTGTCCCAGTTTGGACCTAAAGCTACAGTTTGACACTATCACCACTACAGGTATCATCACTACAGATCGTCCGTCCTCCAGGAAATAATAAGTCACAGTTATTCACAGGTTTCTGTTTGTTTAGAAGCTTTGTACACGCTCTGACTGACGGAGGAGATTTACAGCAAACAGTTCGTAAGGCAAACAGAGCAGCGGGGGGGGGGGGCAGTTAAAAATGCATCGACTGTATATTCATATTCAGATGTTTCCCGGTGTCAGATATGATATAGATTAATACAGAGGAAAAGTTCAGACATAACAGGTAATTCTGATGTCATCATAACTTTCAGTCTAAATTATGGTTCAGTTTGGAAGAACAATAAAACACCATCAATCTTTAACGGTTTTAATTGTTTTAAATTATTAAAAAATGGAAATTCAAAAAAAAAAAAAGTCTTACTATGTTTTGTATATTTTTCTGTCATTTGCTATTTTTAAGTTTGTTCATGTCTTTATTTTGTTCAAGGAAAACTTATTTTAAAAGGGGGAATGGGGATGAATGGGGATGAATGGGGGTGAATGGGGGTGAATGGGGGTGAATGGGGGTGAATGGGGGTGAATGGGGATGAATGGGGATAAAGCTGCAGTTGATATATTTGCAGCAGACTTGATGCATCTTTAACTGGGACTGAAGCTGCAGATCCAGTGAAGAAGACCAGCTCCATGTTGATAGAAAGGGCCAGTCACAAAATAAAATCATCACTAAATAACAGTAACGAGGCTGTTTGAGCTCAGCAGGAAAATAAATTTTTCATTTGTTATTAGTGAAACGTTGGAACAGAAAAGTGCTCGGTCACATGACATAAAATAAACAACATGTCGTACATGCACAGAGAGAGAAACTGTTAGACAACTACAGAACAGAGCGTCACGCCGCACAGAACTCTGGGAAAAGTTTTTAATATAATCCGAGAAAAAAAGTCAATGTCACGTGAGAAAAGTCACAACATCATGAGAATAAAGTTAACTTTAACAACAAGTCCTAATAATGTGAGACGTCTTTATTTATTGTAACATTATCGCTTCATTCACTTCTGGAGTTTTTACTTTATCTCGACCGTTTACTTTACTTTTAATATGAGATATTTTCTCCAGTTTATTCTTTTACTTTTATTTCTACTTGTGACATTACGACTATACTCATAATAAACATGATGTGACTTGTGATATTACAGACTAATAATTATGACAATTATCATTTTTTCTGTATTTGTAAAATCACTTTTGTTGTAATAATGACTTTAATGACTTTTCTCTTGTAACGTTACTTTACTCACATTATGACTTTTTACCCATAAAATTAATTTTTACTCTTCAACATTATTAATGTTAGAGCTGCAACACTTTACGACTAACTGAGTAGTTTATGGAAAGAAAATTCATCAGCATTTATTTAGACAGTTCATTTGATTTTAATGTCAATTTTCAAGCAAAGATGAAAAATATTTGATTTTTTCTTTATCAATGTGAAAACAAGAAACAAACGTCTGAACTGAGACAATAATTCACAGATAACTGATCGACTGATACTGAAAATAATCATTAGTTGCAGCTCTAATTCATTTATTCTCTAAATATCAACGTTTTCCCATAAAATTATAATTTCATCTCAAAATTCTGAGACTTTTTACTTGTAAAATTCAGATTATTTATTATATTGTTTAACATCACATCATGTGTCTCACTTTCTGTTCCACTTCCAGACAGTTTTTCCCTGAACATCGTGTGTCAGGTTCACCTGAGCGTCCATCAGGTTCACCTGAGCGTCGTGTGTCAGGTTCACCTGAACACGCTGACGTGCGTTCATCAGTCCGCTCTCAGTCATTTGTAATCATTTAACACTGCTTGTAGAAGCTGAAGCGTCGCCACCATGCTGCTCACACAAAGACGACATGCCACAGGTTAGTGTTAGTTACAGAGGGGGAGGAGTCCAGGTGAGTTTCTCTGGTTCACTTCAGTCTTGGCACTTAAAGACTCGACCTCGTCAGAAACGGATCTCTATCCGCACTGGAGGTCGAATCAGGTCGCGTCCCTCCAAAATAAAGCACGTCACATCGCTGACATCACCAGGACAGGTGTGTCTGATGATGATGACACAGGTGAGTTTAAGTATGTACAGGTGTTTTTATCCTCTTCATGTTGGTTCAGCAGGTAGTCATAAAAACTGATTTCAGCTCAGTTTACTGTCAATCTGGACCCCTCAGATCCAGATCCAGGTCCAGATCCAGATCCTGGTCTTGGTCCAGATCCAGATCCAGATCCAGATCCAGATTCTGGTCTTGGTCCTGGTCCAGGTCCAGGTCCAGCCTGCTGAAGGACATGTTGCTGAGTTCAGTGTGAGTTTGTCTTTCCTCTGAATCATGAACATTAAAAGGAACAGTTCAACATTTTGGTAACTTTCTTTCTTGTGTTAGATGCTCAGATGAGACGTGGTTAGCCTAGCATAGCCTAGCCTAGCCTAACTTAGCTTAGTTTAGCATAAAGACGGTCCGTAACAACACACCTATTAATAAAAGCGGGAGCAGGAAGTGAAGCTAAATCAAAGACTGACATTTCTTAACAAGTAACTAGCCATCACCTGTTCATGGTAACCAGGCAACAGGCAGTCTCCTCCAGTCAGCTGATTTCTGACCAGAGAGAAAACTTCCCACAATGCTGAGGTGTTCCTGTTCATGATCCAGACTTCCTACTCTCAGTTGAACTGCAGCAGATCCTTCACTGAGAACCAGAACCATCCAGAACCTGAACCCAGAAAACCACTAAAGGTCCCTGCAGCAACTTTCAGCTCCACAAACTGTTCTTCTTCATGTGCCCGATGTCCAGACGGACGAGGAGCTGCTCGTTGGTCATGCAAACAAAAAGTGCAAGTGCAAAAATAAAAATAAAAATAAAAACTAAAGGGTGGTGCAGACCAGAGAAGAAGAAGCTGCTCCTCATCCTCCTCCTCTTCAGACACACGATTGGTCAACTCGTCTCTCTGTCAGACTGACCGCCAGCCAATCAGCTGTGAGCGAGGATGAGGTGGCGATGGAGGAGGCGAGGACGATGAAGATGGAGGCTGCAGAAGTTTTTTAACACGATGGAGGAGGATGTGTGTGTGTGTGTGTGTGTGTGTACGTGTGTGTGCATGCGTGCGTGTGTGTGTGTGTGTGCGTCCAGCTGTGTTGTAGTTTCCATGGTTCACCTCCCGACAGGAGGAAGGGGAGGAGCTCCTCTCATCACTGAAACAAACAGAATCAACGACTCATGTTATTGTACGTCTCAATGTTTCCTCAGGTGAAGTGACAACTGCCCCCCCCCCCTCTCATTACATCATATAATATCATATTACGTTTTATTAAAAGCCCGTTCAGGAAGAGAAATGTGAAGAACTAATTCTACTAATACTATAATCCTCCTTTTCCACCAGTGAAAATAAGGTTTGTATTTTCTGATGTCAGTCGTGTTTCATGGCGTCGGCCCTGAACAGGTGTGGTGCTCGTACCTCTGTTGGCCTTGCTGGGGTAGATCTTGGTGAAGTGTCTGTACTCGTCTGGAGGAGGGAAATCGTCCAGAGGATGAAACGAATACTTGGACTCAAAGTCGTCTGTGGGAAGAGAGACAACACGTCTTTCTTTTAACACCTGCTGGTTATTCAGATGGAGGCAGCAGAGGCCAGATGTTTGAAGACAGAGGAAGAGGAGGAGGAGGAGGAAGAGGAGGAGGAGGGAGAAGAATGAAGCCATGAAGAGATGACGTCCAAACTGAATCAATAACTAAACACTGAGCGTCTCACATGAGGAAAGAAATCACGACAACAAAGATTTAAATCTTAAAGCAGCAGAAACTTCAATATTTTATTTTGAAACTGAAAACTAATTGATTAACGGAGGAAGTGATCAGCAGCAGTGATTAATCAATACAGGAAACAGAGCTGCTGTTGTGTTCAGGTGTTTGATGGAGAGACTCACCGACGAACGAGCGAGGGATGGAGGAGGAGGAAGAGGAGTGTCCGTTGCGGAGGGGAGGGGGAGGCGGGGGAGGAGCAGCAGGGGTGCGGGTGGGCGGGGGAGGAGGTTTCCCTCTGGTGGGGGGCTCAGAAGAGAGGGAGGGGCTACCATGTGTCCTGTAAGGCGGGGGAGGCGGGGCTTCTCTGCCCCCGGCCCTCGAAGACGACGACTGGACCGGAACAGGGGGAGCTGAGAGGAGATATCAATACAGGTGATCAGCACTGATGTTCAATACAGGTGATCAGNATTACGTTTTATTAAAAGCCCGTTCAGGAAGAGAAATGTGAAGAACTAATTCTACTAATACTATAATCCTCCTTTTCCACCAGTGAAAATAAGGTTTGTATTTTCTGATGTCAGTCGTGTTTCATGGCGTCGGCCCTGAACAGGTGTGGTGCTCGTACCTCTGTTGGCCTTGCTGGGGTAGATCTTGGTGAAGTGTCTGTACTCGTCTGGAGGAGGGAAATCGTCCAGAGGATGAAACGAATACTTGGACTCAAAGTCGTCTGTGGGAAGAGAGACAACACGTCTTTCTTTTAACACCTGCTGGTTATTCAGATGGAGGCAGCAGAGGCCAGGTGTTTGAAGACAGAGGAAGAGGAGGAGGAGGAGGAGGAGGAGGAGGGAGAAGAATGAAGCCATGAAGAGATGACGTCCAAACTGAATCAATAACTAAACACTGAGCGTCTCACATGAGGAAACAAGTCACGACAACAAAGATTTAAATCTTAAAGCAGCTGAAACTTCAATATTTTATTTTGAAACTGAAAACTAATTGATTAACGGAGGAAGTGATCAGCAGCAGTGATTAATCAATACAGGAAACAGAGCTGCTGTTGTGTTCAGGTGTTTGATGGAGAGACTCACCGACGAACGAGCGAGGGATGGAGGAGGAGGAAGAGGAGTGTCCGTTGCGGAGGGGAGGGGGAGGCGGGGGAGGAGCAGCAGGGGTGCGGGTGGGCGGGGGAGGAGGTTTCCCTCTGGTGGGGGGCTCAGAAGAGAGGGAGGGGCTACCATGTGTCCTGTAAGGCGGGGGAGGCGGGGCTTCTCTGCCCCCGGCCCTCGAAGACGACGACTGGACCGGAACAGGGGGAGCTGAGAGGAGATATCAATACAGGTGATCAGCAACGATGTTCAATACAGGTGATCAGCACTGATGTTCAATACAGGTGATCAGCACAGGTAACGTGCAGAAAAATGAACAAAGTAAAATTACAAAAAAAAAGAAAAAAAAAAGAAAAAAAAGAAAAAAGAAAATTATACTAATTACATATAAATAAAGAATTATTATAATAATTAAAAGAAAAAAATTAAATTATGAAAAATATAAAATCTTAAAAATTCAGAAAAATGTGAATAACTGAATTTTAAACATGAAATAAAATGATGATATATCTTTTTTTATTTTTCAATTTAAAATACATAATTTAAATAATGGAAACGTTTTAGAAAACAAAATAAAAAATAAAAAAAATTAACTAATATTTTAAAAAATCTAAAATACATTAGTTTTTTAAATTCCAGAAAATACTGATTAAAAAATAAAGTGACACAGAAACAAAAATAAACTGATTTTCTCTTCTGAAGACCTCCTGACTTTTAGTTCAGAAACACCGGGTCCTACATTTCCCATAATGCACTAGTCATTCAGTAGAGCCTCTCTGCAGTCACACCTCCAGCATGGACCGATGACATCACGGTGACATCATCATTCTTGTGACAGATGAACTGAAACGTTTTAATCAGCTGTTGAACCCTCACCTGCTCCTCTACCTGGCGCCTCTCTGACAGGGGGCGGCGGCCTGTTGGCACCTTGTTGGGAGGGGGTGGGAGAGGAGGGGGGTGGAGGTGGAGCGGGGCCTCTTGTGGGGGTGTGGCCTCCAGGTGAGGGGGCGGTCCTCTTACTGCTGAGTGAGTTGTGACGCTGCGGCAGCTCGGGCGCCGCCTCCCCACTGCCACCTGTCGGACCATTGGTGATGCGGTAAGGTGGAGGGGGGGGGGCCAAAGAGGAGGAGGAGGGGGTGGAAGAGGCAGGATTTCCTCCTGAGGTTGGGGGGCGTCTGCTGTTGCCAGGAGACGGGGGAGGTTTGGAGGGGAGGGGTGGGGTGTTGTTAGGGGTCGGAGGGAGGGGCTTCTCTCTGTTGTAAGAAAGAGGAGGAGGATGGAGGGGACGGGGCGTTACCACGGCGAGAAAGGGGAGGAGGGGCGGGAGGGGCGGAGGAGGAGTGCTTCATGCCAGTGGAGGGGGAGGAGGCAGCAGAGGAGGGGGAGGAGGGGGAGGGAGAGGAAGACAGGTTGGGGAGTGAAGGACGCTGGGAGCGACACGTCTCCATCGGCGATGATGCCTGAGGGGAGGGGCTCTCTGCGTCGTCATGGCGATGACTAGGGGGGCGGGGCGCTGCAGCTCGTGTGGAGGGAGAACGTCCAGAGGATCCGTCTGACACAAACGTCAACAAACAAACAATCATCATTATTATTATTGTTAATAAATCAAAACTTACGACATTAACAAACAAAAATAAAAGTAGTTTGAACATTTTCAAAGAAAAATGTAAAGCAATAAAATTCCAAGAATGATAATAGTTTTTAAATGTTAAATGTAATTATAATAGTAAAATATATTAATAAATATGACTATTATTCATATACAAAAACAGTAAAACATTAAAGTTCAAAAACAAAGAATTACTTTAAAAGTATAGATGAAATATAAATTTATAATAAAGAACAATATGCAAAATAAACAGAAAGAAAAAGAAAAAACTCCTCACCTCCGACTGGCCTCAGTTTGGGAACTCCGCCTGTGAACAGTCCTCCTATTGGTGGAACAGAACCTGAGGGGCTCGCTGCTCCGCTCCCATTGGCTCCTCCTGTTGCTGGTCCGCCTCCTTTAGGCTCTGAGAACCACAACCATTGGACAGGTGAGAGAGGGCTCCGCCTCCTGAGGGCAGGACGTCACTACACTACACCGACACTACGATGACATCACAGACGGGATGAATGAGCGTGTGATAGGAGGCGGGGCGCAGGTGAGACCAGGTGAGACCAGGTGACCACGTCAAACACTGGAATGAGGTGAGATGCAGTGAAATGAAGTGGAGTGAGATGTTAAAGTTAAATGAAGTGTTTACGCTCCCACGCAGCTCCGATGATCCGACAGCACAACAAACAGTCGAGAACATGTGATCATAATCAACGACATCACAGGTGATCAGCTGCTCAGTCACAGTTTCACTTCACACACCTGGTTTTTACTAGAGTAGAGACTGATCTGGAGTCAGTTTACAGACCTGCTCTGTGCTGGTCTATGATGCTGCAGCTGCTCGTGTTAATTTGCTGCTGACACACACTTCACCCTCCGGCTGACGTCGCTCACCACAGCAGCTTTTAATTATTACGTCTCTGTGGCAGCAACAGTCAGAGCGGCAGCCATTTTGTTTTCAGGTTGTCCATCTGTCTGTCTGAATTTCGTCACGATGGAACTTCTTTAAATTTGGTAAAAGTGTTCACCTGGACTCAAGGACGACCTGATTAGATTTTGGGGTGTAACCTGAACTAGTCTGAGTGGCGGAGGTGATTCTAGTTGAAAGTTATTTTTCACTTTCTACCATGTGGTTCAGTTTTTCATGGTTAACTTGTGTAAAGCTGAAGCTCTTACTGTATTTGATCTTTTTAGTTAGTTCTCTGTTTCTTCAGCTGCTGCGACACTTTCTCTTTTGATCTTATTCCTACTCATTAACGTTAAAGCTCCTCCAGTGTAAAGGTCTGTGTCCATGTGTAGTGTGATTATAGATCAGCTCTAGCTTCTATATTAATACTGTGAAAGTATCAAAGCCTCAGTCCACAGAGAAATGCACACAGCCTGTATTCAGAAACTGAGCCTTAAAACCAGCCGTCAGGACTTCTGGAACTTTGTGATGTCACAACAAAGCAGTCACCAAGCCCCGCCCACCTGGACCCACCATCCAAACCTTTACAGGATTTGGTTTCTCTGAGTGTTTTTACCTGAAATCTGCTGTATTTTTGTCCTTTTTTGTCTCACCTACACTTTCTGTCACATTGAATTTATCTGATTGTTTATGTCATCGTTTAGGAAACGGACAGATTACAAACATGGTGCAGTAGTAACACTAACGGGGGTGGGGCTCTGCTGGAGCAGGACAAAGGGGGAGGGGACACACTGAACCAATAGAGAAAATGTTGCCGACTGATCGATGAATTGACTGATAGTTGTGATCAGACTGAGTGGACACACTGAGGGTTCAGACCCTTTCCCACAGGACAGATGAGTTTGGAGTGAAACTCTGTGACAGTGACGTGAAGCAGACGTTTGCTCTGTGGCTGAAACAGCATCAGTTCTGCAGGAAGCTGCAGGATCTGCTCTAACCAGCCGCTCCTCCACCTGTCCATCAACTCCACACGCAACAGTTTGATGCACTGATTTGAATATCTAAATCCAGACGTCTGAGTATCTAAACCACAGTTAGTCCAAACTGATGAGAGATCAGCCGGGAAAGACAAAGAAGAGAAGCAGAATTATAAAGATAATAAAGAACAAATCAGACGAGGGACAGAGACAAACACCAACAAACAGCCAGAGTCTGTCTGAACAGATAAATGTGATCAAGTATGAGTGACATGTCTTCCTGTCCTCTCACAGACCTGATCCTGGATCAGATTCAGCTCAGGGACGCGGTCTGAGCTGATTGGCTGAGAGCTGACGACAGCATGGTTTGTCTTGATGGTGGCGCCACAGCGGCATAAACATGTTCATGTGCAAATTATTTAATCAACAGTAAACTGTCACGCCGTGTGGTGTGCTGGGACTGGACGCCATCTTGTGAGGAGCGCTCTGTTTACCTGGACCTTTCACTCATAAACTGCCACGTATTTACGTCTCAATACAAACAGGAAATTCTCCATTTAAAAAACCTCAGGGACGTTCAATAATCTCACCTGACTCAGTTTTATCCAATCAGACGCCGCCTCATACAGCATCATGCAGCAGCTGTTTTCATTCAGTGTTTGTCATTTTCAAATCACTGCATCAAACTGTGGTTGAACAAACATGATGACGGTGTTCAGCTGTGAGGTTTGGACTCTGTCTGATTATTAATTTGAATGATATAATAAATAGTGATGTGATCATCAGTGTGTCCTCCTGTGGACAGGAAACATGGCGGCTGTGTAGCTCTGACCCTCAGCCTCCTGCAGTCAGCCTCTAGTATCAGAGAAGGTTTGTGTCTTACTCTCGGAGCTCTTTTCTCCGGCCGTCTTCTTCTGCTCCTCAGACGGCGCCCCCTGCTGTTTAGGCTGGCTCTGTTGCTGGTGTAGGTATTGGTATAAGCGAATGTATGGGTGCTCTGTGGGAGGTGTTTGGCTCTTTGGTGTTTGAGTCTTACTGTCGAGCAGCGGAGCGCTACGGTCGTTCACCACCGACACCTTCTTCAGCTTGGTGCCTTTACAGATGTCTGACAGCAGAGCGCCGCGACCTTTGGCCTCCTCTCTGCTCAGCTTCGGAGGGCTGGTGTTGGCCTGGGCGGGGGCGGGGTGGGGGTGGGGGGGTTTAAACCGTCAGTTTACTACAAACTTAATCACATCACAACATTGAGGGTGTTGAACCAATCAAAGATCCTCTGTCTCTGTGGAGTTACATCAGCTTTGCCACTGAGTCATTATAATAAATAAAACAATAAAAATATAAGATAAAATAATAATATACTAAAAGAGAGAAATCAATCCAGAAAATAATCACAGAATAAAAGAACATACCAGTAAATCCACTTTAAATATATAAATAAATAAACAAAATTCTATAGAGAGCCACAGTAAACAGGTCCGTCTTGAGTTTGTTGTCCTTTTTCCACAGTGATAAAAGACACCTCACTGTGTGCTTTCGTACGTACACACGTGTGTGTGTGTGTGTGTCTGTGTCTGTGTGTGTGTGTGTGTGTGTGTGTGTGTGTGTGTGTGTGTGTCTCACCTGGCTGAAGGTGGGGGGCGGCGGGGGGCCCCCTGGTGGAGGAGGAGGAGGAGGAGGGATGGGCATCCTGCTGCTGATATAACACACACCTGAGCTGAAACACACAAACAGGACATGGTGAAGCAGATAAACACCAACTGATCAAAACAAACTTCTTCACAGCAAAATGTAGATCAATCGATCGATCAGCTGCTATTGACAAAATCAATTCATAGTTTAAAGTCATATTTTCTGGCTTCAGTGTCAGTGAACTGAACCTCTGATGCCGCCGCGGCCTCTAGGAAAATCTTCTTCACCGTTTTATTGATGATTGACTAATCAATACTATAACTGATTATAGATTAATCATTCATGAAAATAATCTTTAGTAGCAGCTCTATGAAAACAGATGCAGGAAGATCTGATGTAAGATTGATTCATACTCAGGATGAAGCAAACTGAAGAGTGTCCTCCATCCAGACCAGGTCAGACCACATCAGACCAGGTCAGACCACATCAGACCAGATTAGACCAGATCAGACCAGGTCAGACCAGGTCAGACCACATCAGACCACATTAGACCAGATTAGACCACATCAGACCAGATTAGACCACATCAGACCAGGTCCTGTTCAAAACCACAGAGCCTGCATGTGTCAGACCAGGACCTGATGACATACAGACTCTACAGATTTCTTATCGATTATCAAACATGTGTTTTATTTATTAAAAGTGAAAAAAGATCGATTTCACTGCTGTTTGTAGCTCCGTGCAGCTAGCTGGTTTAGCCTCGGCCTAGCTCTGAGCTAACACTTTAGCCTCTCTGCTCAGCTGCTCTCCAGCTGTTTACCTTAGTGATCAACATCTGTCCGGACACACTCGCAGTTACAGACCTCCCTGTTATCTTCACCAGGTTGTTCAAGTGTAAGATAATAAAATCTATATCGATATTAGCTAACCAGCTAGCCCAGCCTGCTAGCTGCGTGTTAGCATTAATAGCAATATCTGTGCAGCATCGCCGGTCCGGACACGACAGGTGAAATAAGTCCTACCTGTGAACGTCACCGGCTCTCTGCTGGTGAACTCATACTGTGATGTGTCTGTGTCGGTGTTAAACTCGCAGCCGTGTTTCTCCTCAGGTCACAGTTAGCTCCGCCGTTAGCCGTCAGCCTCTCTGCTGCAGAGACTGTTATTTCTCTTCAGTCAACACGGGAGCACGTGACCTGAGCGCGAGGACCTGCTCTGCTGCAGCCGCATCTACCGCATCTAATGCATCTAATGTATTTACTGAATCTGCAGCAGCAGCGGTGCGTTCATGTACATAACAGTCATATGTTTCATATGTTTTATCTTTTACTTTATTATCTACTGTATATGTGCCTATTGCTTTCTTTATTTTCCATCTAATGGCTTCATGTATTTTATCTTATCTTAATCGATTTTGTTGTATTTTATTGCTCTCATTGTTCTTTTATTATTTTTTTAAAAAATTGTTTTTCACTTATTTATCTCTTCACTTATTACCTGTTGAAAAGCACTTTGGTACGCCGAAAGGATTGTTGTAAAGGGCTGTATAATCTATGTTGTGTCCACGTGTGTCCTCCTCAACACTGTTACTGTGTCGGTTCGCACTGGAAACTGGATTAAAATTCTTAGTATGAACAAATATACTCAGCCAATAAAACTGATTCTGATTCTGATTCTTCTTGAATCGGGACTCAGTTGATTTGACTGATTTCTGCACCTGAAGCTCTTCAGATCTTTTACTGACTGAAAGTGGAAGTTTAGTGAATCTAAAGATCTCGGTTCAGCTTCAGAACTTTTCTCTGATCTTTGCTGTTATCTGTGAAATATCGGATCATTTTTCCTCTTTGAGTCTTGAATAGTTTGATAGTAGTATAGTAGTAATAGTAATAGTTTTAATAGTATGAAACTGTCTGAGAAGAAATTGCTTTTTCTTCAGTATAATTTTACAAAAAAAACAAAAACTACTTGATTTTGTATCATTACCGTCCTTTCCCACACTCCAGTCCAGCAGGTGGCGGTAATGCACCTGCAGGCTGGTTTATCAACCGCCAGTCAAACCCGAGTAAGACGAACTATGACGTCACAATGAACCGACCAATCAGATCACTCGTGGCGGGGATTTGAGAACAGAAATGGCTGAAGTCCGAGCGTAAGTCTCTAAAAACTTCAACATTTAACGTTAGTCCTCTCAGTTAACGTCTGCTCTGTTCAGAGGAAGTGATTTAAATGTGTCTGGACGTTCAGCCGAACTTTCCCGCGCCAAACGATGAACTCAAATGTGTGAAACCATGAGATTTAACGGCAGTGACGGATGTTCGAGAGCTAGCTAGCTAGAGCTAACTGACAGAGCTAGCACTTGTTGTTGTTGGTCGGTTTTCAGACTCCGTGTGAAATAAACATGGCGCGCTGTTGTGTGTCTGTTTGTTGTGTATCTGTATCTGTTGTGTGTCTGTGTTTGTTGTGTGTCTGTTGCGTGTCTGTGTCTGTTGTGTGTCTGTGTTTGTTGTGTGTCTGTTGTGTGTCTGTTGTGTGTCTGTGTTTGTTGCGTGTCTGTGTTTGTTGTGTGTCTGTTGCGTGTCTGTGTCTGTTGTGTGTCTGTTGCGTGTCTGTGTCTCTGTGCTTCAGTGTGTTGCAGCGCTGTGATCCGGATCTGCTGGACCCCCGCGGAGACTCGGAGCAGCCGGACTCTGCTGAAGCAGCCAGGATGGTCGTCTACCTCACGGTCAGGAGTGACGTCAGGCCACCGCCACCTTTACATCTGTGGAAACTTGATTTCATTAATGACACACACCATGGACCAGGTCCAGATCAACAACCACTGCACTCAGACTTATCAGCCCTGGACTAGATTATAACAGACACCATAAAGATCTTTTAAAACACAGATTCAAATTTGTCAGACCTTTATTCAGTTTGTGAAAAGGCAAACATAGCAATTTACAGATGCTTTCTGTACACATCTGGACCACATCAGGCAGTTTTAGGACTTGTGTGTTTATCTGTGTGACTGAACTAAACAGGGACGCTCTCAAACCCAGCACCATGAAACTGCATCACATCCTCCTGTGGGACAGAAAACTGTG
>NW_019174421.1:431241-435835 GCF_002260705.1 Seriola dumerili | reverse complement strand
CGTCCATATGGAAAAGGACACGAGCCTCCACATTGGGGTATACAGAAAACCCACACACACAGACCAATATCTACTTTTCAACTCACACCACCCTCTGGAACACAAGCTTGGTGTTCAGATTGATCGACTGCAGTTTGTCAGAGATCAGCTGTTCTTCTCTGGCCTCAGCTCTGAAGTCCAACCCCTCCCACCTGAAACACCTGGACCTGAGCTTCAACAAGCTGCAGGATTCAGGAGTGAAGGGTCTGTGTGGTTTTCTGGAGAGTCCAGACTGTAGACTGGAGACTCTGGGGTCAGTTCACTGACTGTTACTGTTGTAGATCTTATATCTTTAATCCACAACTGAAGCTGATTTATCTTCACACAGAACTTGAATGATTTTGAATGAAGTCATGACTGAGATTTTAAATAGTGGTTGTCTCATGTTTCCAGTTGTTCTTCTCTCACAATGATTCTTCAGTTTCAGCTCATTTCACTCAGTTGTCATGAATAATGTCTGTTCACTTCAGTTCAACCTTCAGAACTCACACACTGGTATTTCTCTCAGTCAGAGGACTCATGTTTTCTAAATACACTGTAGAAAATGTCCAGTGTGAGTCCTTAAAGTCAATTCATTCATTCATTCATCATATCTTTTCTGTGTTTGAAGTTCCTGACGAGCATCTTCCAAAGGCTTCCATTAAATCATCTGTTTTATTCACTTCTTTTGTTCTTTATTCAGATTGTGGGACTGCAGTTTGTCAGAGATCAGCTGTTCTTCTCTGGCCTCAGCTCTGAAGTCCAACCCCTCCCACCTGAAACACCTGAACCTGAGAGGAAACAAGCTGCAGGATTCAGGAGTGAAGCTTCTGTCTGCTGGACTGGAGAGTCCAAACTGTAGACTGGAGACTCTGAGGTGAGTTCACTGACTGTTGTAGTTTTGTGAACTCTCAGTTTTTCATTGGTTCATATATTTTGAGGATTTCTCTTTGAGGATTTTAAGCAACAAGCTGGTGAAGAGAAAAAACTGTGTGTTGTAATGACTCCAAACAGAAGAATGTGAGAGCAGTCATAGTGTTAGTGATTCAGAGCAGTAGAGAACGTGCTCAGTTTTTAAAAATGAACTCAGAACCTTGTTAAATGAAAGTGCAGCCCTGACCTGAGAGCAGATGTTGTTGTGGTCAGAAACACAGCAGCTTGTGTTTGTTGTGGAGCTGACAGAAGCATGAGAGGAAACAGCTCAGATACACAGAGCTGGCAGCAGAGGCAGAGGAGTCTGGTTGGAAACCTGCGGTCCAGTGGAGGTGGGCTGGAGGGGGTTTGTTGGCAGATAAAGTCTGGTCCCTGTTCCCTGAACTGGGTCTAAGAGGGTTGAGTCTAAAGCAGGCAGTGAAGAACACGGCAGACACTGCAGCCACTTCCTGTCAATGACTGTGGCTTAGAAGAAAGGTGAGACAGGCAGAGACAGGTAAGAGCAGAGCTTGTAGTGTGAACTCATGATGCTTTAAACACAAGTGTTTGGCTTGTTGCTGCTAAAATGAAGAAGCTGAAGAGGCTCAGCTGGTTTGTTTGGAGGATTACCAAGAAGGGCTGAATGTTGTTTGGTTTATATGGCAGCTCAGGCAGAGAGTGTTTCCTCTGTGGTTGGGTGAGGGGAGGAGTTACAGCAGCTGAAAGTGACAGCTGAGGTTATTGAACGTGGGGCTGTGTGAGGTGTTGACACATAGTCAGTGTATTAGCTGTAGTAGATTCAGATGGGCCCCTCCCAGTTTGGAGAAACAGACGAGAGCACGGCCACAGAAGCTGAGTGATGAGCTGCTGTGGGCGGGGTCAGCAGAAAAACACTGTCTGAGACACTTTAAAAATGCCCATGGAAAAAAGCTCAAATCATTAAGAATATTTTCCCCATTTGATGTTGCTGTCAAACAGCCCTTAACTTTGGAACTAGCTTTTCTCAAGCATCAAACTGCCATATTACTACGCACAAGCTGACCTATGACCCTCAGTGTATCACGCTGCAGATCAGCTGTTTGAGTCAGAAAGAGCTCAGTGAAAGTAGAAGCTCTAATAAATGTGGCTGCTCAACATGAGTTTGTACAGATGGAGCCACAGGTGGAGCTGCTAGAGTTTAAGAGGTGGAGTCACTACGTCTGTATTGAAGCAGCAGCATGTTGTCATTGATATTAATGAAGCTGTTTTCACTCTTTGTATGTGACTGTTTTTAACCTGCTTCCTGTTGGTTCAGGTGTTTGACTTTCATTTTCTAAACTTCTACTTTCTAAAGCTTCTTCAGCTCTGAACAGATGATGAAACACTGAACGCTTCCAAGAAGGAACTTTGTCTCTGAACTCACATCTTTATTCTTTATTCAGATTGAGAGCTGCATTGATCAGAGATCAGCGATGTTCTTTCTGGCCTCAGCTCTGAAGTCGCAGACCCCTTCCCACCTGAAACACCTGGACCTACTAACAACAAGCTGCAGGATTCAGGAGTGAAGGCGTCTGTGTGGTTTTCTGGAGAGTCCAGATGTAGACTGGAGACTCTGGGTCAGTTCACTGACTGTTACTCTGTTTGTAGATCTCTATTATATCTTTAATCCCACAACTGAGCTGATTACTTCACACAGAACTTGAAATGATCTTTTGAATGAAGTCATGACTGAGATTTTAAATAGTGGTTGTCTCTATGTTTTCAGCCTTTGTTCTTCTCTCACAATGATTTCCTCAGTTTCAGCTCATTTCCACTCAGTTGTCATGAATAATAGTTCTGTTCACTTCAGATTCAACCTTCAGAACTCACACAACTGGATTTCTCCTCAGTCAGAGGATCTATGTTTTCTAAATACACTGTAGAAAATGTCCAATGGTAGTCCTTAAAGTTCAATTCATTTTTATCACAACAACATACAGAAGATCCTCAAGAACTAATATTTGCAACAAAAACACTGAATTCAAGTCATGAAGAAAAAACTCCTCTTTTCTTTGAACGTGAATTAAATGAACTTTAACACAAGTGCTGAACATTGTTGTTATTTGTATCTAACATTTGAACTTAGACTTTTGAACTGTGTTGAAGAGAAAAGCACCACACTGTTGGTTTCAACATTTGTTTCACGCTCCATTAACTAGCAAAATACTGTTGCTTTGTAAAGCTGTCTGTAATGGTTTGGAAAGAAGCCGACAAATAAAATGTGTCATGATTATTATTGTTAGGAGCAGTAGTAGGTTCTGCTAAACATTTCCAAAGTCTTCCATTAAAATCATCTGTGCTCCTTATTCGACTTCTTTTATATACCTTTATTCAGATGTGGAGCCTGCAGTTTGTCCATGAGATCATCTGCTTCTTCTCGGGCCTCAGCTCTGGGAACGATCCAACCACCTCCGCGACCTGAAACTGAGCTCTGTGGGCGGAAACCTTCTGCCTACAAAGGCGAGAGAACCCTCTGTGCTCAAGACCCGACTAGGCCCCGTCCAGATGGTGATAGGACTCACCAGTCTGTCGCTGTGAGTGCTATGAGGAGAGTCCAGACGTACCTGGCAACTCTGAGCAGTTAAACCACGGCGAACCGGAAGTCCGTCCCAGCATCGTGAAACTCTGTGAAGCCGTGGTCATATGAGGGCATAAAGCCATCTAGATCTGGACCGCTGCGGTATCTCGCCCTTACTAACACACAGTTTCACTTGTGCATACGCGAGCCACGTCAAACGTCATCCCCGTAAACTTCACCTCCCGCCTTCCGATTTAACTGGCATGAAGAGTATGCAACCTCCGACCTTTCTCAGTAGCTGCTTCCCCAGTGAAAGCTGTGAGAGGAAGAACGCGCGAGTGTGACAGGCGTCAGGATTCGACACGGAGAAAGGACAAAGTAGACGCCTAGGCAGCAGAACATCCCGTCGGCCCAATACAGAGCAGTCTAGGATAGCTCGTAAATGTGAATCAATGATGAGTCTGATGTGGATGTGAAGACGACTGATTGTGTTGTATTCAAGTTTGATGATCTACAGGAAGTCGAACGCTGATTCACAGCTCGAATCAGCCTCAACTGAATAGAGAACAGGAGACAGTGTACCATTCTATTTCATCAAACTGTCACATCTGGATACATCAGACAGTTTGTTCTCTCATTTCACAAACTCAAGAGCCTGACTAGTTTGATCTCTGTCACAGCTCTGAGATCAGTCTGATGTCTGACAGTCACTGCTCTTATTCCACAGAAGATCATTACACTCTGTAATGTGGATTTTATGATACTAAGTGACTGCAGAGAAGCTCTAATCGAACCTGTCACAAGTGAGACAATCTGCCACTATACATGTCCTCTGCCAGATGTTGTTTCATGGATCAGTGTCCTCCATATGACTTTTATCCCTGTCCAAGAGCGAGTATGAACTGAGGAACAGATCAGAGTGTCTCATCTTAGAAATAGCGAGCGAACAGAAGACTACATAAATGTGTTTTTTAATATGAGAAATAGTGCAAAGACAAGTGAAATGTGCTCATCACTAGACCTGTTGGAGCAAAATGTATGAAACATAATCAAATATCTTTAAAACATCAGCAGTTATGTCGCAACTTGCTTGACTGATTGGAAATGTGCCAGAGTTGAACAGATCTT
>NW_019174421.1:418902-431216 GCF_002260705.1 Seriola dumerili | reverse complement strand
TGTGTGTCCTGATGATCCAGATGTTGAAGCAGCAGCTGGTGTGTAGAGAGGCTCTGATTGGACCATGTTACTGGGAGGTGGAGTGGAGAGGAGAGCTTCATCCAGCAGTGACTGACAGAGGAATCAGAAGAAGTGGAGATGACTCTCAGTGCTGCAGTCTGAACTGATCTGAGAACAGCTCCACTGTCACACACAGAGTCCAGTCCACCATCATCCCTGTGTGTTCCTCTGGACCTGACAGACCATCATCAGTGTCTCTGATCTGTCCGTCTGAACAGTGTCTGCACACACACTGAGACTCCTCCTCTTCCTCCTCTTCCTCCTCTTCCTCCTCTTCCTCCTCCTCCTCCTCCTCTTCCTCCTCCTGCTCCTCCTGGACTGTTTTCTGTCTCATTTAGATCAGCTGAACCCACAGTGATGAATCTGGTGAATCAGCTCCATCATGTGGTGTGATGGAGAATTGTTTGTAAATATGTTGGATGTTGAAATGTAAATTCATTGTGGGGGGGGGGTGATGTTCTTAGATTAAAGTGATAAATTTAACAAAAACAACATATTGTTTTGTTTCTTTTGAACCACTTGACTTTACAAAGTCGATCCACGTCATCACACCACAGACGTCACCAGGAAACAGGGAACGTCACGAGCTCCCATCAGTGAGGAGATGCAACAGTGTGAAACACGAGTCCTGCTGTAGCACCAATCCCATTAGAATCAGATGTAACCAGCGACGTCCTTCATCTGTCCATTGTGTTGAAGCTCCTGATGCACAACAGCTGTCACCTCATCAGGCTGGATGAGGACGTCGCTGGTTACATCTGATTCTAATGGGATTGGTGCTACAGCAGGACCCGTGTTTCATACAGCGTTTCTCCACCACATGGTACCGACTCCACTCAACTCCGGTTCCCCAGTTCTCCTTTTTCTACCACGACGCACAAAGCCACTGTGACGTCATCATCAAACGCCAGGGAACCTCAACAGAGTCTGCTCCTCCTCATTGACCACGGTGGTTTCTGTGGTTGTCGTACTAAGAGTTTAGAACAATGACTGACAGAAATAAACAGTCTACAGTGAGCGCTGCTCAGTCGCTGCCTGTTTAAAAATGGCGGGTTTGTTCAGATCATCCCGCACGACGATGACGCAGTAGTGACGATTCTCTTTGACCAATCAGCAGCCTGCGGCGTTTTTTACGTCACCTTCAGGTGTCTCCTCAGCTCACCTGGACCCTCAGCGGAGGTGATACCAGAAATAAAAAAGCAGCAGGAACCAGGTTCTATCCAGAACTTTGACCTGATGGAAAACCAAACAACTGCATGAAGCTGTAGAGAGGCTTTTATTTTTATACACAACAGAAATGATGAGAAACAGTGATTTTGTGTTGAAGTCCATGTTTGTGGACAGAGTGTGGTCCGAGCTCCAAGCAGCACATTTAGTTCATTTCAATGTCACCAGAAGTTTCTGATGGTTGAATTGTTGTAGATCAGATAATAGATGAAATAAGTGAAACTTGTTTGAATCATGTGTTGGAGAGTTTTCCTGTATTTGACAGTTGTCAGTAAAGATGGACAGAAAACATGAGGAGAGAGCCAGGAGGACGACATGAGACAGAGATTCCCAGCTGTTGTGTGGTGAGTATCTTTCTGTCTCTCAACCAGAAATGTTTAAGGCTCTGGAAAGAGCTGACTCAGGGAAGACTGAGCTGGACATGCAACAGGTGTGAGAGAATCAAAGCTGCTGGTTTGTCTGCACTCCTACTGTAGACAGCTTATTGTATAATGTTGTTCCCTTTACAGCGTCTGTGTGTGGTGATCTACCAGCTCCGGAGACGACACATCAAGGAGCCCTTTGTGATGTCAGCAAATGTCCACTTGGACTCCAGGACGAGCCGATTAGACTTTGGTGAACCTTCAAGTCATGTAAGTTGTGAGGTGGGGCCTCCATGGATTGGACTTGTTTGTCCAGCACATCCCACAGATGCTCAACTGGATTGAGATCTGGGGAATCTGGGGGCCAAGTCAACACCTTGACCTCCATGTTTAGTTCCTCAAACCGTTCCTGAGCCGTTGCTGCAGTGTGGCAGGAGCATCATCCTGCTGAAAGAGGCCACTGCCATTAGGGAATACTGTTTCCATGAAGGACTGTCCTTGGTCTACAACAGTGTTTAGGTAGAGCTACGTGTCAAAGAAACATCCACATGAACGACAGGACCCGAGGTTTCCCAGCAGAACATCGTCCAAAGCATCATGCCGCCTCCCCCGGCTTGCCTTCTTCCCATAATGCATCCTGGTGCCATTTCTTCAATATAATTTTACAAAAAAACAAAAACTACTTGATTTTGTATCATTACCGTCCTTTCCCACACTCCAGTCCAGCAGGTGGCGGTAATGCACCTGCAGGCTGGTTTATCAACCGCCAGTCAAACCCGAGTAAGACGAACTATGACGTCACAATGAACCGACCAATCAGATCACTCGTGGCGGGGATTTGAAAACAGAAATGGCTGAAGTCCGAGCGTAAGTCTCTAAAAACTTCAACATTTAACGTTAGTCCTCTCAGTTAACGTCTGCTCTGTTCAGAGGAAGTGATTTAAATGTGTCTGGACGTTCAGCCGAACTTTCCCGCGCCAAACGATGAACTCAAATGTGTGAAACCATGAGATTTAACGGCAGTGACGGATGTTCGAGAGCTAGCTAGCTAGAGCTAACTGACAGAGCTAGCACTTGTTGTTGTTGGTCGGTTTTCAGACTCCGTGTGAAATAAACATGGCGCGCTGTTGTGTGTCTGTTGCGTGTCTGTTCTGTTGCGTGTCTGTGTCTGTGTCTCTGTGCTTCAGTGTGTTGCAGCGCTGTGATCCGGATCTGCTGGACCCCCGCGCAGACTCGGAGCAGCCGGACTCTGCTGAAGCAGCCAGGATGGTCGTCTACCTCACGGTCAGGAGTGACGTCAGGCCACCGCCACCTTTACATCGGTGGAAACTTGATTTCATTAATGACACACACCATGGACCAGGTCCAGATCAACAACAACTGCACTCAGACTTATCAGCCCTGGACTAGATTATAACAGACACCATAAAGATCTTTTGAAACACAGATTCAAATTTGTCAGACCTTTATTCAGTTTGTGAAAAGGCAAACATAGCAATTTACAGATGCTTTCTGTACACATCTGGACCACATCAGGCAGTTTTAGGACTTGTGTGTTTATCTGTGTGACTGAACTAAACAGGGACGCTCTCAAACCCAGCACCATGAAACTGCATCACATCCTCCTGTGGGACAGAAAACTGTGTCAGCTGCTTTGCTGAGCTTTCCTCAGTACTGTTGTAGTGTTGAGTCCCAGAGGAGATCAATTAATATTATTATTCTGATTATTAGTGGTAGTACTCGTAGTATTGTTGTTGTTATTATCATCATTATTGTTATTATTAGTATTATTATTGTCGCTGGATGGTGAAGTGATGAACAGTGAGGTGTAGATACTAAAGGATAGGGTGACTTGTTTTTTTAATAGAAAATGTAATGTATAGAAATCTTACTGTGTGTGTGTGTGTCTGTGTGTGTGTGTGTGTGTGTGTGTGTGGTGATCTGTCTGTCTCTCTCCCTCTGTGTGTGTCTCTGTGTGTGTCTGCGTGCGTGCGTGTGTGTGTGTGTGTGTGTGTGTGTGTGTGTGTGTGTGTGTGTGTGTGTGTAGGACAGTCGTCGTGTTCAGAAGGTTTTGTGGCGTCAGCTGTTCGTCCTTGACTCCATGATGTCTCTACTGGAGGGTCTGGAGTCTGCCCAGCAACTGATGACACAGCCCTGCCCCCCCCAGCCTGGTACCCACAGTACACACACAGAACACGCATTACATTGAGAGTACACACAGTAAATATAGTACACAGTGTACATGCAGTACATACTCAGTGCTGTAGAAATAACCTGGGAAAGTCTGGACTTGCTACCAACCAAACTCAGTAAAAATTCCTCAGATTTTATTCAACTTCATTAAAATGTGGTGGAGAAATACAGAATCCCTTTTACTTCATTTCATCAGGATTTAGTTTTGGTTCAATTAGAGTCAGATATTTAATGTAAAACATATCAGACCACCAGACCAGGTTAAAGGTCACAAGGACTATTATGATAGATTTGTCTTTTTCTCTGTGTGTGTGTGTGTGTGTGTGTGTGTGTGTGTGTGTGTGTGTGTGTGTGTGTCAGAGGGCGGGGCTCGGGGCAGGTGGAAGGCTCTGAAGGTGAAGAGCAGGTCGGAGGTGGAGGAGACGGAGATTCTGCTCAGGTCACTGCAGGACAGAGTCCAACAGATCCACAACAGACGACACACACTCACACAGCTGGTCCAACAGCTGCACAGCAAGGTGACCACACACACACACACACACACACACACACACACACACACACACACACACACACACACACACACACACACACACACATACACACACACACACACACGCACAGACTCTCAGATCCACATGAAACTGCTTCAATCATCAGAGAAAGTCAAAGATCAAGAAGCTATGGACATCAACTACAACTCCCAAGGTGCATTTCAGCAAGTAACTTCCACTCACACATTCTCTCCTTGTCTACTTGTCTCCTCTACTCCTTGTCTCTTTCAGAAGCAGCAGTGTGAACAGCTGGAGGAGTCTCTGCTCAAGGCCCAGAATGCATTGCAATCATGTGATCGTCAGCTGATCCAGCTGAGGGCGGAGTCAGAGGCGGTGCTCCGTCAACTGATCAGTTGGCAGCAACTCAGAGACGAGTGAGTGTCGTCAAGTCATGTGACCCGTGATCAGGCGATCTGATTGGTCTCTAACTCAGTTTCCTGTTCACCTGTCAGGCTGCAGGTGTATGTCTCCGCTGCACAGGGCGTCATGCAGATCAACCTGCTCTCCTTCAACCAATCAGAGCTGTGTGTGGAGCTCAGGCCACGCCTCTCCTCTGATCTTTCATCCAATGAGTTGGAGCCGCTGAAGCTATCAGTCACCTGGAGCCATGACGACCGCTTCAGACTGCAGGTAACTCACCTGATCAGCTGATCACCTGAACGATCACAGCTGCAGATTTTAGAGCCAGGTGATGCAAGGCATGATGGGAAACACCTCACAATCTAACATCTGATGTCGGATCACTAACACATGAGGAGGTTTAGACTTTATCTGATTCCCCTCATCTGTGTCTCCTCTCGCCTTGTCTCCTCTCCATGTCTCCTCTCTCCTTGTGTCCTTACCTCCTCTGGTCTGATTACGCTGTCTCACCTGACGACACTGTGTCTCTGCAGGTGAGTGAGGGGACGGCCGGTCTGGTGGAGGACTGTCTGTCGGGCCGTCGGGCGGAGCTGAGCGCCGCCCTGCTGGAGGTGATGCAGTGTTACGTGGGTCAGGCTGAGCTGCTGTCAGAGATCCAGACCCTGAGATCCAGGTGAGCCTCCACTTCCTGTTTGTGTAGAGACAGTCGGTCAGCGGTGACCAGCGAGACCTCTGATGGGTCTGAGCGGACTGTCAGATCAATAACCAATAATCACCTGTCATGATGAGCTGACACTGAACCTGTTTATGGACGAAACTGCCTCATTTATATATGAAGTATCAGTCAAGAGTCTCTGTAATAACGACACATTTATTTATGTAATTATTATTATAACTCTAATAACAGATGTACAGAAATAGTTAAAGTGTCGTTCAAGAATACAAGAAGCGTTTCTAAACGTTTAAAGGAACAGTTAAATATTCCTCTAATAACTTCAGGCTTCATATTAACAGAAGGCAACAGGTGTATTTTTATAACAGGTAAATAGATTGCAGCTGTTGAAAGGCGTTTTTTTTTTTTTTTAGGCTAGCAGTTTCCCCCCACTTCCAGTCTTTGTGCTAAGCTAGGCTAAACACATCTGGACATTAATGTGTCTTTGTGTCTCCAGTTTTGCCATCGACTGGCGTCCTGCACAGCGCCTGCTGATCTACCTGAAGTCTGCGTTGCTGGTGTGTCACCTGGAGGTGGAGGAGGGGTACCCGAGCAGCGGACGAGCCCGCCTGCTGTCGGTACGCAGGGACGGACAACATGTGGACACATCTGGACTGAAGGTAACACCACACGAACACAAACCTCGTCGTAAAGTTCAGAAATCAGTTCAGGGTCTTTGTCCCGTCACATGGAGATTTACTGTCAGTGTTTCGTCCACTCTGTGATGTTAGACACAACAACACAACAACAACAACAACAACAACAACACAACAACAACAACAACAACAAAACAACAACAACAACACAACAACAACACAACAACAACAACACAACAACAACACAACAACAACACAACAACAACACAACAACAACAACACAACAACAACAACAACACAACAACAACAACACAACAACAAAAAACAACACAACAACAACAACACAACAACAACACAACAACAACTCAACAACACAACAACAACAACACAACAACAACAACAACAACACAACAACAACAACAACAACACAACAACAACAATATAAAAGAGACGTTACTCAATTATGAAAGTGCACTAATCTCTCTCTCTCGCTCTCTCTCTCTCTCTCTCTCTCTTCCCCCCCCCCCCCCCCCCCCCCCCACAGACTCATAAACCTGACCTCAGTCTGACTGACTGGTTGGTTCTTCTCTGCAGCAGTCCTCTCATCTGATGGGCGCTCTTCATTTCTTCTTCTTCTTTTGTCACTTTTACTTTTGATCGTCCCTCAGGTGTCCACCAGGTGTGACTCTCTCACCTGTTCTTCTGTTTGTTTACTGTTGTTGTTCTCACCTCAGTATTTGTGTTTTATATGATGTCATTGTACAAAACATCAAAGTGTAAATAAAGTTTTCCCACCATGAAAAACCAGGCGTGTTGGCCGTGACATCACAAGGCCAAAAACGAATTAAACCTTTTTTAATTAAACAAAATAAAAACTGCTCACGAACATAAACCAGCACAAACAGGAAGCTCCTGAATGTGGGGCTTTTATTTTTCAAAGCTGCCCCTGCAGTGCCTCAGTGTGTCCACCAGGAGGCGGTGTTTCCTGTCCGTCTGCCTGCTGCCTCCCTCTGAGGGCCTCCCAGCATGCACTGCTGCACATCTACCTCAGGTTGTGACATAACACAGTCGTACACATGATTACATAACGTCAGGAAACAGAGAAGCTGAAGGTCTGAGGGTTTGTATTCCTCACACACGTCAAACTTTAACAAAATGTGCACGTAATAAATATCACAGAAAGTAATAAAGTGTAAAAACAAGCCAATAAAATATAAAATCCAGAGTTTAAATTGGAGCCGATTAATTGATCAACAGAAAAATATTCAATCACTTTTTATTTGTTTTCAAGCTAAAATGAGAAACTGATTCTGACTCGTTCATGATTTCCTGTCTGTAATGAAACGTGTTTGTTTAAACTTCCTGACGTGACCAATGGAAACTCTTGAAGGGAGTAAAAGAGGGACTGATTCTCCTGCAGCTTTAATGTTGCTGCAGTGGGAGGAACCCGACGGGTGCAGCACGTTGTCACCTGTTTCTTACCTGCATTAATCACAGACAGACACAGAACAACTGCAGATGTTGCTGAATCTTAACAAGAAATACCTGAATCAAGTTAATGCTGACATATGAGACACTAAACTAAATACAACACAAAGATACCAGACGTGCACTACGTGCACGGACTCAGGGATCACTGGGTCATTACGCTGCTCTGGGAGGAGGTGGATTTATGATCCTAAACTTCCTGTTGGTTTTATATCCTGATCATTTATATATAGAATTTATAGAGCTCAGTTTCCTTTTTGCCAAAAGACTGTTCACTGTGATGGAGAAGAAATCCACAGATGTAAGACAGATGTTCTCAGGAAACCCTACATATTAAAGGCTGATCAGCTTATATGTGAGAATACATGGAGGCCCTTCATTAAGTATATATTATAATAAAAACAGAAGTCTCTATTTTTCCTCTTCTTCTAAAGACTTGTTTTCTGTCCTTATAGTAACTCCATGTTGTGTAGATTGAAGTGTTTTATTAATTTATTAATGTTTTATTCCTTCGCGTTGAGTGAATGCAGATGTTATATAGTGAAGTGTACAGTAGATTATACAGATGCTAGACGCGGTTTGATTTCATGATTTCACATTTAAATAAAAACATTGTGGCAAAAAAAAAGCTGATTCAATAAAATAAAATAAGTTGTGTCCTGGTTTTATACGGTCTCCGTAGCAACCGCACAGCGTGTACTGTAGCTCAATCACCACGGTGCACAACTCCCAAAGTTATTACATAAGAAATCACCATAAAAAAGAGACAATGTGTGAATCGCTGTGTGTCTCTGAAACTGGGACACTGCTCATGACTCCACCTGCTGCCTCCTGATTGGCCGGCGGGGGATGTTGAGTTTCAGCAGCAGCCGACCAATCAGAGAGCAGAGTGGAAAGTTGGTTATGAGGCTTGAGTTTGACCTACTTGTGCTCCGTGTGACTCAGTGTCTCTGCCTGTTTGAATCCTCCTGCAGACGCAGAGGAAAGGAAACAAGTAAATGAAAAACTTCTTCTTCTTCTTCAGTAAAAAGTCTGAAGTTTTCACTGTCGTCATGAACTGAACTGTTTGAGACTGAAGGTGAGAAGGAGGTTTGGTTCAGGAGGTTCTAGTGATTGTTGTCTCTACTTTATCTGAACCTGTTTTCTTTAAAGTATTTAAGCTGTTATTTCATTTCTTTTCATTCCTCCATGACGGCGACAGTCAGAGCGGCAGCCATTTTGTTTTCGGGGTTTCCATTCGCACATCCGTCCATCTCATTCTCATGGACACGATATCTCAGTGACACCTTCACGGAACTCAAATTTGGCACAAACATTCACGAGGACTCAAGGATGAACTGATTAGATTTTTGGGGTCAAAGGTCACGGTGACCTCACAAAACACGGTTTTGGCCCTTTGAACGCAATATCTCCGTAACACCTCGAGGGAACTTCTCTAAACTTTGTAAAAACGTTCAGTTGGACCCGAGGACGAACTGAATAGACTTTGGTGGGTAAAGGTCAAAGGTCAAGGTCACAGTGACCTCACAAAACACTTTTTATCCATTACTTAAGACTTTACACAGCAGTTAAAACATTTCACACAAATGGTTCATATTTTCTCTTTTCTCTGACCTGGAGCTGAAGGACGAGGCAGTAACTAGTTTCATATGGAATTTAAGCTCAAAATCTTCAGAGACAGAAACAAAGTCGAGGCCGTCAGGATTCATATGAGTGTGTATTTATATTTATTATATATATATATATATATATATTTATAATGTCTTTACAACATAAAACACATTAAAATACATACACCAGAATATCTCTTTTCCATTAGATAAATGTCAAACTCCACAATGTTTCAAACCTGTTGCACATACAGTTCGTGGCCCACACACTTATAGTCATAACATTTGCACAGGCATATATTCTTATTAACAAAAAATATAGATGTAAATATGTCCGTGTGTCGCACAGTTCAAGTATCACTGGATATCTGAGTATTTACAGTTTTTATACAGAAGATTTGCTGCATACTGTTGGTTAGACAGGCGACTGGTTGAGGCTTCGGTCTGCACGCTGCAGGTCCCTGTAACGTCTGATTTTGCTGATTGTCCTTAAACACGTCATCCCTCCTCCTCCGTCTCATCGGTCGGTGAAGCTGTCCGTCACTGCTGCTCCTCCGCGCTATTGGCTGGTGTCGGCTCGGGGCAGAGGGAAGGTGGACTCTTGAGGTTTAACCACAAAATGTCTTGGAAGTTCTGGATGTCCCCCGTTCTCCTGAGTCATCTGTACGGCAGGAGTCTGACGTTTTAATGTGAATCCTGTGGTTTTTTTAAAATGGCTCAACTTTACTCTGAAGTCGGGTCATTTTAAAGGCGTCGTCTCAGTGTGTGGATCCATTCACAGCAGCAAAGTGAATCTGTGCTGAGCTCAGACAGGACGGTGGGAACCTGTAAAAGATACAGGGTCCATCCCAAATTTAGGATTCATTTATAAATAATAAAGGATTCTAAAATATTATTGGGTTTTAATTTGTTTTCTGCATACATACATACATACATATATATATATATATATATGTGTGTGTGTGTGTGTGTGTGTGTGTGTGTGTGTGTGTGTGTGTGTAAGTAAGAGTAAATATAGGTATATGCCAAGGATTCAGTGAGTCCTTGGTCCTGTATTAATTTATATCTGCACGTTATCAGTCACTCTGTTTTCTCTGGTTTCTAACTGGATTTCTGGAGCTTTATTCTGGAGGGACATCAGAGATAACGATATCTACAGGAAGTGAAGTCACCTAAATCTGTGTGACACAGATTTCCAAACACCTTCCTGTTGTTTTAACTACACCTGGACGCACCTGTCCACTTTGCTGTGTGGATGAATTTCACCGAGGCACTTCCTGGTGTGACCACGGCTTCAGATGTTTCAGACAGATGTCAGTTTCTGTACAGAGATTGGTCTGTTAGCCTAGCGTAGCACTAAGACAGCTGGTAGTCAACCAGTCCAGCTAAAATAATACTGGGTGTTACCTCCAGAATAAACTTGTTTACTTTTTGTTTGTTTGGTGTCTGTTTACTTCTTTACTTATTGTTTTCTTCTTTTATTGTTGTGCCCATTTGTTGTCACGTCTCCATGTGGGGGTGAAGCTAGGCTAGCAGTTTTCCTTTGGCTCCAGTCCTGATGCTAAGCTAGGCTAAACACTTTGTTCTGGATCCACTGAGATTGAATCAATAATAAATAATTGTTTTTGGAGAAAAGTTAAAAAACAGGTTGTTAAAATGTCAGACTGCTCCAGAAGCCACTGTGTAAGCTACAGACTCTTATTTTGGCGGTGAGCTGAGAGCTGAACAGTTTTGTTGATGACAGCATCACTGTGTTTTACGATGCTGGTGGCGATGACATCATCATTACACACTGGGATGATGATATAACGAGGTGATGAAGAGCTCCACATGATCGCATTTATCATCACCGGCGACCACAGGAAGTGACCCTGATCTGAGTGAACAGGAAGTGACCGGTGACATCGTTGACGACATCATCAGTGACGTCCTCAGGCGTCGATGCGGAACGACAGTAGCTTCTCAGAGTGCATGTTGTTGAGCGTCCGCAGGTCGGGCAGCTTCAGCAGCAGTTTGGTGAAGCGGGGCGAGTCCAGGTTGTGATGGTTGTTGCCGGGGGTGACGGCCGACTTGCTGACCAGCGACCGCAGCGCTCGGATCAGGTTCTCCTGCAGCTGCTCCACCGACGCCACGTTCTCGATTCCGGAGCGGTCTGAGGAAGAGGAAGAGGAAGAGGAAGAGGAAGAGGAGAACATGAGGAACCCTGTTCAGGACGTGACGTCATTTACATGTAACAACAGAGGAACAGAAACGTGGCGGTAAAACGGCGGGACTCGACTCTGGACCTGTTCCCTAACCCTAGGACCCCCCAGGCCGATGTCTCGACGACATCAGCTCATTGCAGACAAAAGGTTTCGTACATTTCAGATAGAAATCCATAATAATATCATCCCTCCTTCATCTCTCCATCGTCTCTCCGTCCTCCCTCCGTCCTCACCTGCAGACACCAGCACCACGGCGGTGAACAGTCCCAGTTCCTCGGCGTTCAGCTCCAGTGCCGCCAGTTTGAGGCTGAAGTCGAACATGCCTCCCAGCAGCTCGCTCATCCCCATCGCCTGCAGCTCCTCCAGGCTGTAGGTGGTGCCAGAGAGGAATGTCACCGTCTGCTCCTTCACATTAAACAGTGATGTAAAGCGCACCATCAGCACCTGCAGGGAGAGGAGGAGGAGGAGGAGGCCAGTCAGCTGCAGTACCTCCAACGGCCACCAGGTGCTGCATCTGCTCCTTTTTTAACCTTAATTTTATTTCTGATTGAAATCAAATTTAAATTTAAAGATACTAAATAAACATATAAAAACAAAGATTGTTGATTTTTGTGGGTATTTATTAGCAACAGTTTATATTCGCCTTATTTTGCCATTTGTCGTTCTGACTGTTTGATTTTTGATGACAACAAGAAATTTAAAATAAATAATTCATGTTCAGACTCAATTATTTTATTATTAATTATTAAACATTGACGTAATTAACAGATGAACAGTGAAGGATGAAGGTTTAACTGGTTAGAAGGGTACAGTGTGTCTGTGATGTCACGTCAGGTGTCAGTGTCTCACCTCGAAGGTTCCCGCCTTCAGCAGGGTGACCTGGTCGTTCTGGGACAGAGCACTGAACCCTGGGATATGTTTGGCGAACTCCACCACCTCTCTGACGGC
>NW_019174421.1:412527-418404 GCF_002260705.1 Seriola dumerili | reverse complement strand
GGGGGGGGAGGAGGGGGAGGGGCTCTGATAAGGGGGTGGAGGAAGAGGAAGAGGAGCAGGTGAGGAAGAAGAAGCTGGGGCAGGAGGCGAAGGGGAGGAGGGGGTGAGCGACAGGGCTGATGGCTGGGGGGCGATGGTCACCCCCGGGCAGGGAGAGGATGATGACGATGAGGAGGAGGAGGAGGAGGAGGAGGAAGAGGAGATGCTGGCGAGCTGGAAGTCGTTCTGCAGCTGGTTGTTGACCATGTTCATGTTCATGGCGTTCTGCATCTCCGCCAACATCCTCTGTTTCTCCCGCTTCGGTATCCGACCGAAACGAACAGCTGTGAGGAGGAGGAGGAGGAGGAGGAGGAGGAGGAGGAGGCAGAGACCACTCAGATCAGGGTCACTTCCTGTGTCGCAGGTGATGATAAATGCGGATCATGTGGAGCTCTTCATCACCTCGTTATATCATCACCCAGTGTGTACATGATGATGTCATCGCCACCAGCATCGTAAAAACACAGTGATGCCTGTCATCAACAAAAACTGTTTCAGCTCTCAGCTCACCGCCAAAATAAGAGTCTGTACTTACACAGTGGCTTCTGGAGCAGTCTGACATTTTAACAACCTGTTTTTTAACTTTTCTCCAAAACAATTATTTATTATTGATTCAATCTCAGTGGAATCCCAGAACAAAGTGTTTAGCCTAGCCTTAGCATCAGGACTGGAGCCAAAAAAGCGAAAAACTTGCCTAGAGACTAGCTTCACCCCCACATGGAGACGTGACACAAATGTGGCACAACAATAAAAGAAGAAAACAATAAGTAAAGAAGTAAACAGACACCAAACAAACAAAAAGTAAACAAGTTTATTCTGGAGGTAACACCAGTATTATTTTAGCTGGACTGCGTTGCACTACAGCTGTCTTAATGCTACGCTAGCCTAGAACAGACCAATCTCTGTACAAAACTGACATCTGTCTGAAACATCTGAAGCCGTGGTCACACCAGGAATGCTGCACTCGTGAAATTCATCCACACAGCAAAGTTGTGACAGGTGCCGTCCAGTGTAGCTTAAAAACAACAGGAAGGTGTTTGGAAATCTGTGTCACACAGATTTAGGTGACTTCACTTCCTGTAGATATCGTTATCTCTGCATAGTCCCTCCAAATAAAGCTCCAGAAATCCAGTTAGAAACCAGAGAAAACAGAGTGACTGATAACGTGCAGATATAAATTAATACAGGACCAAAGGACTCACTGAATCCTTGGCAATATACCTATATTTACTCTTACTTACACACACACACACACACACACACACACACACACACACACCACAAATATATATATATAATTATATATATATGTATGTATGTATGTATGCAGAAAACAAATTAAAACCCAATAATATTTTAGAATCCTTATTATTTATAAATGCATCCTAAATTTGGGATGGACCCTGTATCTTTTACAGGTTCCCACCGTCCTTCTAGCTCAGCACAGATTCACTTTGCCTGCTGTGAATGGATCCACACACTGAGACGACGCCTTTAAAATGACCCGACCTTCCAGCAGTAAAGTTGAGCCATTTTAAAAAAACCACAGGATTCACATTAAAAGTCAGACTCCTGCCGTACAGAGACTCAGGAGAACGGGGGACATCCAGAACTTCCAAGACATTTTGTGTGGTTAAACCTCAAGAGTCCACCTTCCCTCTGCCCCGAGCCGACACCAGCCAATAGCGCGGAGGAGCAGCAGTGACGGACAGCTTCACCGACCGATGAGAGAGAGGAGGAGGGATATGACGTGATTTAAGGACAATCAGCAAAATCAGACGTACAGGACCTGCAGCGTGCAGACCGAAAGCCTCAACCAGTCGCCTGTCTAACCAAACAGTATGCAGCAAATCCTTCTGTATAAAAACTGTAAATACTCAATATCAGTGATACTTGAACTGCGACACACGGACATATTTACATCATATTTTTTGTTAATAAGAATATATGCCTGTGCAAATGTTATGACTATAAGTGTGTGGGCACGAACTGTATGTGCAACAGGTTTGAAACATTGTGAGTTTGACATTATCTAATGGAAAAGAGATATTCTGGTGCTATGTATTTTAATGTGTTTTATGTTGTAAAGACATTATATATATAATATATATATATATATTATATATTATATATATATAATAAATATAAATACACACCATATGAAGTCTGACGGCCCTCGACTTTGTTTCTGTCTCTTGAAGATTTTGGCTTAAATTCCATTTGGAAACAGTTACCTGCCCTTCGTCCTTCTAGCTCCAGGTCAGAGAAAGAGAAATATGAACCATTTGTTGAAAATGTTTTAATGCTGTGTAAAGTCTTAAGTATGGATTAAAAAGTTTTTTGAGGTCACTGCTGACCTTGACCTTGCCTTTTACCCACCAAACAGTCTACTTCAGTTCGATCTCGGGTGCTCACTGAACGTTTTTCAAAGTTTAGAGAAGTTCCCTCGATGTTGTTACGAGATATGCCGTTCAAAGGGCCAAAACCGTGTTTGTGAGGTACCGTTGCCTTTGACCCAAAATCTAATCAGTTCATCTGACGTCCTCGTGAATGTTTGCCAAATTTGAGTTCCTGAAGGTGTCACTGAATATCGTTCCATGAGAATGAATGGACGGATGTGCGAATGGAAACCCCGAAAACAAAATGGCTGCCGCTCTGACTTCGGCCGTCATGGAGGAAATGAAAAAAGAAATGACAATAACAGCTTAAATACTTTAAAGAAAACAGGTTCAGATAAAGTAGAGACAACAATCACTAGAACCTCCTGAACCAAACCTCCTTCTCACCTTCAGTCTCAAACAGTTCAGTCATGACGACAGTGAAAACTCAGACTTTTTACTGAAGAATGAAGAAGAAGTTGTTCAAAATTTACTTGTTTCCTTTCCTCTGCGTCTCAGGAGGATCAAACAGCAAGAGGACACTGAAGTCACACGAAGCACAAGGTAGCGTCAACTCAAGCCTACATAACCAACTTTCCCACTCTGCTCTCTTGATGGTCGGCTGCGCTGAAACTCAAACATCCCCCGCCCGGCCAATCAGGAGGCAGCAGGTGGAGTCATGACAGCTGTCCCAGTTGATCGCCAGGAGCACACAGCAGCTATTCACACATTGGTCTTCTTTTTATGGTGATTTCTTATGTAATAACCTTGGGAGTTGTGCACCGTGGTGATTGAGCTACAGTACACGCTGTGCGGTTGCTACGGAGCCGTATAAAACAGGACACACTTATTTTTATGTTATTGAATCAGCTTTTTTTTTGCCACAATGTTTTCTATTTAAATGTGAAATCATTTGAAAATTCAAACCGCGGTTCTAGCATCTGTATAATCTACTGTACACTTCACTAATAACATCTGCATTCACTCACGCGAAGCGAATAAAAACATTAATAAATTAATAAAACACTTCAATCTACACAAATGGAGTACTATAAGGACAGAAAAACAAGTCTGTTTAGCGAAGAAGAGGAAAAATAAGAACTTTCGTTTTATTATAATATATACTTAATGAAGGGCCTCCATGATATTCTCACATATAAGCTATCAGCCTTTAATATGTAGGGTTCCTGAGAACATCTGTCTTACATTCTGTGATTTCTTTCTCCATCACAGTGAACAGTTCCTTTGGGCCCAAAAGGAAACTTGAGCTCGTATAAATTCTATATATAAATGATCAGGATTTAAAACCAACAGGAAAGTTTAGGATCATAAATCCACCTTCCTCCAGACGGCCAATGACCCAGTGATCCCTGAGTCCGTGCACGTTAGTGACGCGTATCTGTGTGTTGTATTTAGGTTTAGTTGGTCTCATATGTCGAGCATTAACTTGATTCAGGTATTTCTGTTGAAGAAGTTCCAGCAACATCGGCAGTTGTTCTGTGTCGTCTGTGATAATGCAAAAGTAAGAAACAAGGCTGACAAACGTGCTGCACCCGTCGGTTCCTCCCACTGCCCAGCAAACATTAAAGCCCTGCAGGAGAATCAGTCCCTCTTTTAAACTCCCTTCAAAGAGTGTCATTGGTCACGTCAGGAAGTTTAAACAAACACGTTTCATTACAGACAGGAAATCATGAACGAGTCAAGAATCAGCTTTCTCATTTTAGCTTGAAAACAAATAAAAAGTGATTGAATATTTTTCTGTTGATCAATTAATCAGGCTCCAATGTTAAACTCTGGATTTATATTTTATTGGCTTGTTTTTACACTTTATTACTTTCTGCTGATATTTATTTACCGATGCACATTTTGTTTAAAGTTTGACGTGTGTGAGAATACACCTCAGACCTTCAGCCTTCTCTGTTTCCTGACGTTATGTAATCATGTGCTACGACTTGCTGTTATGTCACAAACCTGACCGGTAGATGTGCAGCCAGTGCCATGCTGTGAGGCCGCCTCAGAGGGAGCAGGCCAGGCAGACGGACAGGAAACACCGCGCCTCCTGGTGGACACACGTGAGCACTGCAGGGGCAGCTTTGAAAAATAAAAAGCCCCACATTCAGGAGCTTCCTGTTTTGCTGGGTTTATGTTCAACGCGACCTGAGCAGTTTTTATTTTGTTTAATTAAAAAAGTTTAATTCGTTTTTGGTCCTATGTGATGTCCGGCCAACACGCCTGGTTCAATGCGTGGGAAAACTTTATTTTACCACTTTGATGTTTTGTACAATGACAACATATAAAACACAAATACTGAGGTGAGAACAACAACAGTAAACAAACAGAAGAACAGGTGAGCAGAGTCACACCTGTGGACACCTGAGGGACGATCAAAAGTAAAAGTGACAAAAGAAGAAGAAGAAATGAAGAGCGCCCATCAGATGAGAGGACTGCTGCAAGAGAAAACCAACCAGTCAGTCAGACTGAGTCAGGTTTTATGAGTCTGTGGGGGGGGGGCGGGGGGTAAGGAGAGAGAGAGAGAGAGAGAGCGAGAGAGAGAGATTAGTGCACCTTTCCATAATTGAGTAACGTCTCTTTTATATTGTTGTTGTTGTGGTTGTTGTTTTGTTGTTGTGTTTTGTTGTTTTGTTGTGTTGGTGTTGTTGTGTGTAGTTGTGTTGTGTTGTTGTTGTGTTTGTGTTGTTGTGTTGTTGAGTGTTGTTGTGTGTTGTTGTGTTGAAGTTGTAATGTTGTGTGTGTTGTGTTGTGGGTTGTTGTGTGTTGTTGTGTTGTTGTTTGTGTTGTTTGTGTTGTTTTGTGTTTGTTTGTGTGTGGAGTTGTTGTTGTGTTTTGTTGTTGTTGTGTGTTTTTGTGTGTTGATTGTTGTTGTTGTTGTGTTGTTGTGTTGTTGTTGTTGTGTTGTTGTTGTGTTGTTGTTGTGATTGTTTGTTGTGTTGTTTGTTGTTGTTGTGTTGTTGTTGTTGGGTTGTTGGTTTGTGTTGTTGTTTGTTGTTGTGTTTTGTTGTTGTGTGTTGTTTTGTTTGTGTTGTTGTTGTTTGTTGTTGTTGGTTGTTGGTGTGTTGTTGTTGTTGTGTGTGTTGTGTGATTTTGTTGGTGTTGTTGTTGTTGTTTGTTGTTGTGTTGTTGTTGTTGTTGTTGTTGTTATGTGTTGTTGTGTCTAACATCACAGAGTGCGACGAAACACTGACATAAAATTCTCCAGGTGACGGGACAAAGACCCTGAACTGATTTCTGAACTTTACGACGAGGTTTTGTGTTCGCTGTGTGTTACCTTCAGTCCAGATGTCGGTCCACATGTTGTCCGTCCTGCGTACCGAGCAGCAGCTTGGGCTCGTCCGCTGCTCGGGTACCCCTCCTCCACCTCCAGGTGACACCACCAGCAACGCAGACTTCAGTAGATCAGCAGGCGCTGTGCAGGACGCCAGTTTCGATGGATCTCTCTCTG
>NW_019174421.1:410493-412502 GCF_002260705.1 Seriola dumerili | reverse complement strand
AACAGGAAGTGACCGGTGACATCGTTGACGACATCATCAGTGACGTCCTCAGGCGTCGATGCGGAACGACAGTAGCTTCTCAGAGTGCATGTTGTTGAGCGTCCGCAGGTCGGGCAGCTTCAGCAGCAGTTTGGTGAAGCGGGGCGAGTCCAGGTTGTGATGGTTGTTGCCGGGGGTGACGGCCGACTTGCTGACCAGCGACCGCAGCGCTCGGATCAGGTTCTCCTGCAGCTGCTCCACCGACGCCACGTTCTCGATTCCGGAGCGGTCTGAGGAAGAGGAAGAGGAAGAGGAAGAGGAGAACATGAGGAACCCTGTTCAGGACGTGACGTCGTTTACATGGAACAACAGAGGAACAGAAACGTGGCGGTAAAACAGCGGGACTCGACTCTGGACCTGTTCCCTAACCCTAGGACCCCCCAGGCCGATGTCTCGACGACATCAGCTCATTGCAGACAAAAGGTTTCGTACATTTCAGATAGAAATCCATAATAATATCATCCCTCCTTCATCTCTCCATCGTCTCTCCGTCCTCCCTCCGTCCTCACCTGCAGACACCAGCACCACGGCGGTGAACAGTCCCAGTTCCTCGGCGTTCAGCTCCAGTGCCGCCAGTTTGAGGCTGAAGTCGAACATGCCTCCCAGCAGCTCGCTCATCCCCATCGCCTGCAGCTCCTCCAGGCTGTAGGTGGCGCCAGAGAGGAATGTCACCGTCTGCTCCTTCACATTAAACAGTGATGTAAAGCGCACCATCAGCACCTGCAGGGAGAGGAGGAGGAGGAGGAGGCCAGTCAGCTGCAGTACCTCCAACGGCCACCAGGTGCTGCATCTGCTCCTTTTTTAACCTTAATTTTATTTCTGATTGAAATCAAATTTAAATTTAAAGATACTAAATAAACATATAAAAACAAAGATTGTTGATTTTTGTGGGTATTTATTAGCAACAGTTTATATTCGCCTTATTTTGCCATTTGTCGTTCTGACTGTTTGATTTTTGATGACAACAAGAAATTTAAAATAAATAATTCATGTTCAGACTCAATTATTTTATTATTAATTATTAAACATTGACGTAATTAACAGATGAACAGTGAAGGATGAAGGTTTAACTGGTTAGAAGGGTACAGTGTGTCTGTGATGTCACGTCAGGTGTCAGTGTCTCACCTCGAAGGTTCCCGCCTTCAGCAGGGTGACCTGGTCGTTCTGGGACAGAGCACTGAACCCTGGGATATGTTTGGCGAACTCCACCACCTCTCTGACGGCAGGGGTGAAAGACAGAGAGAAATCCTCCCAGATCTCCTGGGGGGTCTTCAAGGGGTCGGCGTGAGGCTGCATGTTCATTGGACAGGCCTGCAGAGTGGAGCAACCAATCAGGTGACAGTTGGATAAATCCCTCCCCTCAGCAGTGATCATCCAATCAGAGCTCAGATACAGTGACAGCAGGTGTGTCAGCGTTTGAATTTCTCTGTTTATGTTTATGAGTAAATGTACCAGTACAACAAAGTAAAAGTACTTCCTGTAGTTACAGATTCACAGTAAAAGTACTTCCTCATTAATTGAAATAAAACCCTTTGATTGGTTCTTACCAGCACTATCTCTTTGCGGTTCTTCATTGGACAGTTCTGCCCCTGGGTCACATGATCGCAGAGCCCGTCTCCTCCAATCAGATTACAGTTGTGTAGGCTCCGCCTCCCGTTTCCATGGTGATGATGCTTGCCGTTGCAGCTGTTGTCTGGCGGAGGGTAGCGCCCTGTGCCCAGGTTGTTGTTATGGTGATAGATGGTGTTGAGACCGTTGGCATGGTAACCGTTGGGGCAGCGGTTGGAGCCCCAAAGCTCTGCCTCCCCGTTGTGGTGGTGGGTGTGGTTATTCTGCTGCTGCTGAGGTGGCATGTGGGGATTGGCCAGCTTGTCATGAGCGTATAGGAAGGTCTCACGGTGAGCGCGGGCGATGGCGCTGATGGTGGAGTCCACCCCGGGGCTGGGGGGGGGGAGGGGGGGGGGTGTTAA
>NW_019174421.1:403631-410138 GCF_002260705.1 Seriola dumerili | reverse complement strand
GGGGAGGAGGAGGAGGAGGAGGAGGAGGAGGAGGAGGAGGAGGTGTTAAAGACATAATTACATACAGTCACTGAGCACTTTATTAGGAACACCTGTCCACCTGCTGATTGATGCAGCTGTCGGCCAATCACGTGGCAGCAGTTTCAGGTAATGTTCAAACATCAAACAGATCTGGTCTGATTGATCTGGTCTGATTGATCTGGTCTGATGGATCTGGTCTGATTGATCTGGTCTGATGGATCTGGTCTGATTGATCTGGTCTGATGGATCTGGTCTGATTGATCTGGTCTGATGGACCCGGTCTGATTGATCAAAGCTAAAGTCATCTCATACTGGTTTTTGTCAACGAACTCCACAGGTGTAATCTTGTGTGTTTCTGCAGCTCAGCTACATGCTCATGCTACCAGGCTAACAGGCAGGTGTACAGGTGTACAGGTGTACAGGTGAGTGCTGACCGTCTCGGCTCATTCCCACAGACAGGCACTTCTTGAAGCGACACTGCTGGCAGCGGTTCCTGTTGATCCTCATGATTGTGCAGGTCTCGTTCTTCAGACACTTCTTATACTGGATGTTCTGCTGGATGCTGCGACGGAAGAAACCCTGCAGGACACAGAGACCAGCTTCAGGACAGAGAGCAGCTTCAGGACTGAGACCAGCTCCAGGACAGAGACCAGCTCCAGGACTGAGACCAGCATCAGGACTGAGACCAGCTCCAGGACTGAGACCAGCTTCAGGACTGAGACCAGCTCCAGGACAGAGACCAGCTCCAGGACTGAGACCAGCTCCAGGACAGAGACCAGCTCCAGGAGTGTCCCAGCTCTGCAGTGATTTGTCAGTCTGTCTGTCGTGTTTCATTCCAGCACGTTCACGTCCAGACGACTGAATCTGAGGCAGTAACTGAAGCTGAAACACTTGTCTGGCCTGAGGTGGTTTTTGTTTAGAAACAGTTTTAAAATGGAAGTTTAAACTAATCTGATTGGACGAGAGTCATTCCATGAGTGCTGATACTGTGTCCTGTAGCGTGTCAGAACTGTGTTTCAACTTAGCAGCTGACGGGACAATGGTTAAAACCAAAAGACTGAAAACAGAAAGTATTAGTGAGAAAAAAGTTTTATGTTGTCAAGGTTGCTAGGCGACAGGAGCCGCGCTTTGCCACGCAACGGTAACAGTTGGTAACACAAAGTGAAAACCTTTCGTGGACCAAATCTGTGTGTGTGTGTGTGTGTGTGTGTGTGTGTGTGTGTGTGTGTGTGTGTGTGTGTGGTCTCACCTTGCAGCCCTCGCAGGCGTGAACTCCGTAATGGAAACCTGAGGCCACGTCGCCACAGACTTTACACAGCAGCACCATCCCGTTCAGCTCTGAAACACAGAGTCAAAGGAGATGAACCAACAGACCAACGTGATGTGTGGAGTTCCCCAGGAGTCAGTCCTCACTGGTTAGCATGCTAACTTCAGTAGAAGCAAAGAGGTTGATAGAGACGAGAGTCAACATCGGTGTTTGTTTCCACCTCTGGAGACAGATGTTGGTGAGTAAAGGAGTGAAGTTTGAATGTTTCAGTAAACACCTGCTAATGCTAACGTTAGCAGTGTAGCAATAGCAAAAACTCACATATAGCTTCTTAATCCTCTAAATAATTCTAAACTTCAGAAACAGGGTTAAATAAACTACAGTTTTCATAATGTGACTCAAATATCATCATCATCAGACGGACTGGGCTCTTACTGGTCAGACTGGCCACCGACTTGCTGGGCGACGCCCTCAGAGATCCTCCGTCGTCTCGGCCTCGAGGTGAACCTCCTGCTGAGGAGGAGGCCGAGGAGGAGCCGTCTTCACCTGATGAGCCTGAACCGGAGCTGCTGCTGAGGAAGGAGGGCGTTAACGAGGAGGAGGAGGAGGAGGTGAAGCAGGGCTGGGAGTTGGAGTTCTCACTGAACATGGAGACTGGACTGGTCCGGGTCGGAGAACCTCCACATGAACCCACGTAGGAGATCACACCTCCTGCAGGAGAGAGGAGACCCGGTCAGTGAAGACAAGTGTTATGACTTTTCGACCATTTAATATCAAATACATGTATTCATTCATTGATTTGTTTATTACTGAGTCAGTTTCAGGCCTCCATACTTCAATATGAATGTAATGTTGTGTCTTTGTGTTTATATCTTAGCCACAGGTCTGTTGTTCTGTGACCTGATGGTGGCGCCACACAGACGATCAGACACAAGCAAAAACCTACAGCTGATGTTTTGTTGTTTTACAGTAGAAGAAGAAGAAGGTGTGAGCGGCAGCAGCAGCTGGTGTGGGATCAGTCTGAGCTCACGCTGCCAGACATGAGGGGGGGGGTGTGTCTTTGTGTTTATATCTTAGCCACAGGTCTGTTGTTCTGTGACCTGATGGTGGCGCCACACAGACGATCAGACACAAGCAAAAACCTACAGCTGATGTTTTGTTGTTTTACAGTAGAAGAAGAAGAAGGTGTGAGCGGCAGCAGCAGCTGGTGTGGGATCAGTCTGAGCTCACGCTGCCAGACATGGGGGGGGGGGGGGGTTCATGCAGAGGAAGCCTGGCTGTTTTCTGTAGCTGTGGTAACGGGGGGGGGTTCTGCTTTCTAGGAATTTTAAGAACAGAGAGGGGAGGGGTTGTCTGTGTGAGAGCGAGTAGACTCCTCCCCTCACCCTCCCTCCCTCCCCCAGCACCCCCCCCCCCCCCCCCCCCCAACCCCCCCCCCCCAGACCCTCTTCTAATTTACTCCAATGGATAAAGACAAAATAAACAATAAAATCATCAAATCTTGTCTCTGTTTGATCTGATCTCTGATGTTGATAAGAGCCCGATCAATAAACTTTATTATTATTATTGATCAGTAATAATTGATATTTAATGTAAAGTAATGACAGAGAAAATGATACATGCAGATAAACACACACACACACACACACACACACACACCTTCACACCTGTCGTCACTCACAGGGTCACTGTGTCAGGTGTTGCCATGGTAACCAAGCACACACAGCAGTTGTTTACACTGTAGGTCTGTCTTAGTGTGGTGTTGTTTTTGTTGGTCAAACTGAGGAAGATGAGGGAGGTGATGATGTAAACAGGAAGTCCTGCATTGATCCATCATAGCCATTACATAACCGCACACAACACCTAGAGAGGCCGCCTCCCACCACCTGTCCACCTGTCCAACTGGGTCACCATGACAGGCACAAGGGGAGGAGCCACCAACACAAAGGACTTCAGGGTGGACCTCACCTGTCCACGCCGTGTGGTGTCACACCTGTCAGGAGCAAACCATGACCTCTGCCCTCACTGACCTCTGACCTCTGCCTCAGCTTTTATATTGAATCACAACTTTATTTGTCCATTTAGCAGGAAGTGATGTCACGGCCTGATGCCACTGAGTCCTGCTCCAAACATGGAGGGAATATTCCAGAGGTATCACACAGGTGAACATCAGGTGATCAGAGGTGAGACGTGACACACACACATGCATCGACAGCTGTAGCTTCCTCTGACAGGAAGTCAAGCTTCAGCTGCTTCATCAGAATCCTGAAACGTCTGAACACGCCACGATAAAAACATTCACATGGATTCAACCCAACGACGTTTACGTCACATTTAATGAGCTCAAACAAGAATGTTGTGACTAATCACTGCAGAGCTAATGTAATTTATATACATGTACATACATATATATATATATATATATATATGTGTGTGTGTGTGTGTGTGCTGTGTTTATGAAACATCGTCTTCCTCTAATTGTTCTTCTTTATATTGAATTATATTGTTTTTCCTCCTTATCTCTGTCCTGCTTTTGATTCGTTTGTAAAAGCTCTTTGTAAACTCTGATTTTAAAAGTGCTACATAAATGAAGTTATATATATCCATATTATATACACACACACACACACATATATTCAGACGTTTCAGGATTGCTGATGAAGCAGCTGAAGCTGACTTCCTGTCAGAGGAAGCTAGCAGCTTGTTAAATGCATTGTGACTGGTGGTCACGTCTCAGCCTCTGATCCCTCTGATGGTTCACCTGTGTGATACACTCGGAATATTCCCTACCATGTTTGGAGCAGGACCAGTGGCAGATCAGGCCGTGACATCACTTTCCTGCTAAATGGCAAATAAAGTTGTGATTCAAATAAATAAAAGCTGAGGCAGAGGGTCAGAGGTTCAGCTGGAGGGAGAGGTCATCGGTTTTGCTCCTGAAACCGGTGTGACACGCACACGGCCGTGGACAGGTGAGGTCCACCGCTGAAGTCCTTTGTGTTGGTGGCTCCTCGCCCTTGTGCCTGTCATGTGTGACCCAGTTGGACAGGTGGACAGGTGGTGACGGAGGCGGCCTCTCTAGGTGTGTGTGTGCTGTGGTTATGGTAATGGGCTATGATGGATCAATGCAGGACTTTCCCTGTTATACATCAGTCACCTCCCTACCAGCTTCTCAGTTTGACAACAACAAACGAAGCATAACCAACACTAAGACAGACTACAGTGGCTAAACAACTCTGTGTGTGCTTGTACCATGGCAACACCTGACAACAGTGACCCTGTGAGTGACAAATGGACCAGGTGTGAAGGTGTGTGTGTGTGGTGATGGTGTGTGGTGTGTGTTTATGCTGCCAATGGTATCATTACTTTCTCTGTCATTACTTTACATTTAAATATCAATTATTACTGATCAAATAATAGATAATAAAGTTTTATGGATCGGGCTCTTATCAACATCAGGAGATTCAGATCAAACAGTAGACAGATGATTTGGATGATTTATTATTTTTTTTGTGCCTTTATCCATTGGAGTAAATTAGAAGAGGGGTCTGCGGCGGGCGGGTGCTGCTGGGAGGAGAGGAGGCGTTGAGGGGGAGAGTCTACTCGCTCTCATCACATACAACCCCTCCCCTCTCTTTCTTAAAATTCCTAGAAAGGCAGGAACCCCCGTTACCAACAGCCAGGCTTCCTACTGCATGAATACGCCCCCCCCCCCTCCCCGCCCCCCCCCCCATGCCTGCTGGCCAGCTGAGCTAAGCCTGATGCCCACACCAGCTGCTGCCTGCGCTCACAAACCTTTCTTCTACTTCTTTCTAGCTGATCAAAACAACAAAACATCAGCTGTAGGTTTCTGGCTTGTGTCTGATCGTCTGTGTGGCGCCAACCATGCAGGGTCACAGAACAACAGACGTGTGGCTAGATCATAGAAGCCAACAAAGACACAACATTAACATCAGTGATTTGACAGTCGGCAGGCCTGAAACTGACCACCAGTAAGTAAAACCAAATCAATTGAATGAATAATGTATTTGATATTATGTGCCATGGGTATCGCGGTGCGTCGAACAAAGTGTCGATACGATACGACTTGTCTGTTCACTGTTGACGATCGGGTCTCCTGCTCGTCCTGCAGGAGGTGTGTATCTCCTACCCGTGCGGTTCACTGTGGAGGTTCTCCGACCCGGTACCAGTCCAGTCTTCCATGTTTCAGTGAGAATCTCCTAACTCCCAGCCCCTGCTTCACCTCCTCCTTCCTCCTCCCTCCTCCGTTAACGCCCTCCTTCCTCAGCGAGCCAGGCTCCCGGTTTCAGGCTCATCAGGTGAAGACGGCTCCTCCTCGGCGCTCCTCCTCAGCAGGAGGGTCACTCGAGGCCGAGACGACGGAGGATCTCTGAAGGCGCGTCGTCCGCAGCAAGTCGTGTTGGCCCAGCCTCTGACCAGTAAGAGCCCAGTCCGTCTGATGATGATGATATTGGAGTCACATTATTGAAGTTATATCTGGCGTTCCATTAATTACTGCTACGTTTATGAATACTTAACGTGAGAACTCTATACCTTACAGTGTCTGAATATAATCTACATAAGTAGTCGCTAATCATACATCTGGAGGCGATATAACGAGCGTACTTAATCGCATCAAATCACCTAAATAAGAACTTCAGCCGAAACTCTCAAGAACAAATACCAATCACATCTTATATAGGCAGCTCATACCTCTCTCCCAACCTTCCCGCGAATCATATGGAAACAACCACAACAACCCGCATGTTGACTCTCGTTCTCTATCAACCTCTCTCTTCTACTGACAAGTTAGAACAATAAAAGCTCAACCATGAGGAACTGACTCCTGCCGGGAACTCCACACATCACAGTTGGTCTGGCTTGTTCATCTCCTTTGACTCTGTGTTTCAGACGCTCCCGTTACGTACGGGATTGCTCGGCCTGCTGTGTAAAGTCCCCTGTCGGCCGACCGGTGGCCTCAGTGCTTCTCCCATTACGGAGTTCACGCACTGCCGAAGCGGCGTTGCAATTGCCCGTGAGACCACTACACACACCACACACACACACACACACACTACACACACACACACACAACACAACACACCACAGATTTGTCCACGAAAGGTTCACCTTATGTGGTTACCAACTGTTACCGTTGCGTGGCAAAGCGCCGGCTCCTGTCGTCCTAAGCACACCGTGACCAAGATATCTCGTCTCTATAT
>NW_019174421.1:327839-403606 GCF_002260705.1 Seriola dumerili | reverse complement strand
ACACGCCGCGATAAAAACATTCACATGGATTCAACCCAACGACGTTTACGTCACATTTAATGAGCTCAAACAAGAATGTTGTGACTAATCACTGCAGAGCTAATGTAATTTATATACATGTACATACATATATATATATATATATATATATGTGTGTGTGTGTGTGTGCTGTGTTTATGAAACATCGTCTTCCTCTAATTGTTCTTCTTTATATTGAATTATATTGTTTTTCCTCCTTATCTCTGTCCTGCTTTTGATTCGTTTGTAAAAGCTCTTTGTAAACTCTGATTTTAAAAGTGCTACATAAATGAAGTTATATATATCCATATTATATACACACACATATATATATATATATATATGTATATATATATACATATATGTATATATATATATACACACACATATATATATGGACCTTCCTCCATAAAGAGGACTCTTTACTTGTGGAACTAAGTGATGTTACAGGCTGGTAAACATCAGTGTGTGGATACGTGTGGCAGCAGAACATCATCAGTCTGTTGTAGTTGTTCATTTAAACACAACACGTGTGTCTGGAGTCAACAGTTTGGTTCAACCTGCTGCTGTTTCAGCTCCCTCCTCCCCCCTCCTCCCCCCTCCCTTGTGCAGACTCGGGGGAAGGCTCGTGTGTCCTCAGTAGTCACGCCCCTGAGCCACGTGCCTCCTACACAGCCGGCTCCACAACGAGACCGGCCCAACAATGGGCCGCCTACACTGACACACTCCCCCCTCCCTCTGCCTGCACTCTCACGTTCCCGCCATTCATAACCCACACACACACACACACACACACACACACACACACACATTGATCTATCAGCTGTTATCTCTGACCCTGTGGATGTTTCATTGACAGACACAAACAGAGGAGGATGATGAAGCTGCTCTTCCTCCTCGTGTCGATCATTCAGTGAAATAAGGAACGTTCATGTCTGTGACTCCACATGTCAGTGAATCAGTGACTCTGTCCAACACTAACACACACACACACACACACACACACACACACATATAATGTACTGTAAATATATAGTAAATATACATGAATATTGATCTCAGTGTTTGTTGAACATTATTTTTCTAAAACTTTCCAAACGTCCACAAAGAGACACGATCTCCGTCTGTCAAACACACAACTAGAACCCGATACAAAGCTGAAAACATGTTCCTTATCAGTATATTCTTTATCTGGTAGGTCGGCAGGTTGTTGGTCCATTAGTAGCAGAGTGATAAATACATAAATATAAATACATGAATGAATAACCAGATCTGGTTCTAATGGAGACCGTTGATCCAGTGTTTACTCTTTAAAATAAGAAAGATGATAATCCTGTTTCTCCATGTCCAGGTGAGACGTCCTCAAACACCAGGACCTGGATCTGGGACATGCTGTCCTGCAGCACCAGACAGACACAAACAACTCTGTATCTCAGCACACAGCTGGACCGGGTCACATCCAGACCCACAGACATGAGGGTCAGTCCAGGTCCAGGTCCAGGTCCTTGGTCTCGACGTGAGTCAGAAAAGCTACATGAAGCCTGTGAAGGACAGGAGACAACTACGACCCCCAGGGTGCATTTCACTAACAGCCAGCCTCTAAATTAATGGTCAGTTCAAACCACTACTGCTCTGCTTGTATCCATCTCGATAGTAACAGCAGCTGAGGCTCATGGGTATTGTAGTATAGTTACACTGTCCAGGAGAGTCTCCCACGTCTGGAACCAGCAGCTGCTCAAACTTTACAATAAGGTACAAGTCAGCAGAGTCCACTTTGATCCAGAACCATGACAAATCCAGAACAATCCAAAACCACAGAGACACAAACTACAAAGAGACACAAACTACAAAGAGACATGAAGAACTTAGAATTTAAAGCCAGTGTCTCTGTGACTGAGGGTGTCCTGGTTGTGGGGGGGTGGGGGTGGGGGGGGTCTGTTACACGTCAAAAGAAACACTCGGAGACACACAGTCCGTCCACTGTCACTGGTGTCACATGACCAGGTGCAGCAGCTAATCCAACACACACAAACATGACTGTAAAGTGGTCGTCATGGTGACAGGTGAAGACTGTGGCGACTCTGGACCTGTTACCCCCCTCTAATGCTGACTCTCACCCTGCCCCCGCCTCACCCTCCATCTACCGGCCTGAAACCACGGAGAAAACGAGAGGAGCTGATTGGTTCCTGCTGCTGCTACAAAACTTCACATGACAAAACCAGCATGAAGAAGAGGAGACCGATATAAACACTCTGAGTTCACACTGGAATCAACCTGATATTAGTTCTGCTATTGATCGGTGATAACTGATCAAACCAGGGAAGAAGCCATGACGTGACGTCTCTCTCCTGGACGCTGTGAGTCAGTTCCACCTCCGTCCTCTGTCTCAGAGTTTGATAAACCATCAGATTAATGGTGTGAAGATCTATGAGTCCAGATCAGGATCCGGTTGTTATTGGACCAATCAGTGTGTCATGTGATCAGATGACTTCCTGTTTCCTTTTGTATGAAACAGAGTCAGACAGAGTCTCAGTCTTTATATTTTATCGTTTATCATATAGTTTGTTTGATTCTGTAGTTATATGAGGTGTGGTCCTGTATATGTGTATATATATGTATATCTACAGTACATATATACATATATACACATATTTATACATATACACACTGAACATGTGACCTACATGTTACACACTGTCAACAAATGTTTTCTCTCAGTCACTGATTTCTGCTGCTGCTTCAGTAACCAGTGAAACAAACTGATGCAGGAGGAGGAGGATTATGCAATGAGCTCAGTCTGATCAGCAGCCAATCACAGCGCGCGGAGCCCAGTGAAAACAAAGCGCACATGGCTCGGTTTGCCGGTCCATGTGAACCGGCAATGGCCGCTCGGGTGGCACGCGCTCACGCACATGCACACACACATACACACCCCGAGCCGATCCACCTGACACCGAGCGACCCACCGACCGACCGCTGCCATCATGACCCAGTTTCCCCGAAACACAGCCGGGATCACGGTGACGGTCCCCGTGATGACCCGCCTCACACGCGGAACTGTGGGTTTACCTCCTCCTGTCCCCGCAGCTGCTTCATGTCCCGTTTTCACACGTTTCTCACCCGCTGCACGCGGGCAGGTGGCAGCTCAGCGCGGGACCCAGAAACCGCACAATCAGTCACCACGGAAGCGGAATGTCAAAACGCGCCGCGTCGCATCGAAACACCGGGAAACTCAGAACAAGCATCAGACTGAAGTGAAACAGCGACGCGCCGCAGCTGCGGCAAGAGCTTTAATTCACTTACTTTGTTGACGCTGTTTAGTTTCCATGTTTACCGCCTCTGCGTCAGACTCAGTTCATTAAAGGTGTACTTGTTGATTTTATTTCCCACTGACAGAGAGCTCTGACAGGTGGACTGGTGCAGTTTTCACCTGCATAAGACGCGCGCCGCCGCTCTCACCTGCGGCCTGACGCTCTTCCTGCAAAACCTGACACGTTTTTTTCACAAATATGCTCTGACGTCAGAGGTGACGCTGACAGTTTCTGTCTCAAACTCAGACTGACACTTCTGCACTTTAAACACTCAGGTTCGACACACGCACGCCGCGCGCGCGCACCGCTTCTTGTAACACCTTGCTTTGATTGCGGAGGGAAGGCAGGAGTGCGTGAGGGAGTGTTGTTTACCTGTGTTGTTGTTGTTGTTGTTGTTGTTGTTGTTGTTTGTTTCCATGGCGGTCGCCGTCATCCTGAGCTCCAACAGAGTCACGATTTAAAAATCCCGGAGCCTTGCCGCACCGCCGCGCGCATCACCGGCAGGAGGACTGAAACACTGCAGAAGAAGAAGAAGCGTCTCTACTGTGACTCTACTCCTGGTACTCTGTGTTTCTACTGACTGACTGTCCGCAGCACGAGGAGCTGTCAACTGCTGCACGCGCTTCGCTCTCTCGCTCTGTATGTTTTTTCAAACAGAGCGCGCGCACTGCTGGATGATGATGAGGTGAATGTGGAGGTGGGAGGGAGGGAGGGAGGGAGGGGGCGTTCCCGCACGCGGCAGAAAACGGGACCATGTGACCGCGGGGAGAGCCTCGTGCCCCAGTGACACACTTTCCCGCCCCTCCTCTCCCTCCTCTGTGTAGTAGGTACTACTTTAAATCCCCGAGCACGTGGAGCTGCCCGCTGTTCTCCGACACAGAGGGGCATCATGGGAAGTGTAGGCGGCCTGATTCACTTGTAGTTTTGGCAGAGAGCAGGTGACTATATGTTTTAATATCACTGCAGTAAAAAGCTGAAAGAGTGAATTGTTGTGTTTTAGCATCATCTGTTACCATGTGACACTGGGGCCCGGAGGACAGGTAAGAGGCCCCGAGGGCCCGCCCACTGAAAGACAGTGGTTGTTGTGTGTCGCTTTGTGTCTTTTTTTTCAATCTTTACTTTAATCTCTTGTCTATAGGACGCAGGTGAGACACAGGTAGGTGCAGGTGCAGGTGAGTGTCTGTGTGGACTGTTTGCAGCAGCTGCACCTGAACAGAAACAACAACCTGTAGGTTTACTCTTTGTTGGACTTTAAACTAACACAGCTAAAAAAGCCATAAAATAACAAAATACAAATGTCAAATTATCCAACGATGCTGTCGAACAATGAAGAAACATGAAGCTCACACAGAAAAACATCCAATGTATTTATTTAATATCCTGTAAATATCAATTATCCAGGCAAGAGTCTGAGTGGAAAACAATCTGATTTTACTTCACTGCATCAGTTCACTTCTTCTGCTTTCAGCAAAAGGTTTTGTTTTCTTTAAGCATTAATGATAATAATAATAATGATATATATATGATATATATTATATAATAATATAATATCTGCTAGTCAAACAATGTGGGCGCTTGACAGGAAAATGACAACTGTGTCGTTCTGAAACCAGCAAAGACACTTTGTTCTGGGTGGAAGACAGAGTCCACTGTCTCACTGACATGTAAAAGATGTGACTGATATATAACAGAATGTATTTAATGATGAAGTATTTCACCCCCTATAGAAAACTCTCAGAGATCAGTTCACTGCAGTTTGTGTTGCTGACAGACTGAAGTGGTAAAAACAGATTCTCCAGACGTCACTTCAGCTCCAGCTTCAGTCTGCTGCTGCTCTCCTGTTGGATTTCAGGTTTCACAGATGAAGTGGAAGTAAACTCACTCATGGTGCTTTTACTTCACCTGGGTCTGGGGTCTTCCTGACTGCAAGGGCGCAGGTTTGCAGCATATGGGCAGCAGGAACATGTCCCTTCGATATCTGAGTCCGATGTGCCTTCCCAGAGGCCACGTCTCCAAGACGACCGACTACAACCGAAGTCTGAAGTCATGTACAAATTTCTGACTTCCTGCCAGACACAGAGGAGGAGAGAGCGCATCGGTGTCAGTTACCAGTGTCAGTCCAGACCTCAAACAAGGGCGAGAATGTATTTCAGATAAATAAAAACCTGCTATAGCTAGATTTTTATTTAAATGTAAATGCAGATCATATATTAATAAACTATTGTGTTGAGTTTTCTTGTTTTTCTCTGTAACTGTGTCATTACACTTTGAAATCAGCTGACAGCCAGGGCCGTCCGTCTCGTTCTCCTGGACACAATCTCTCAGAAACACCATGAAGGAACATATTCAGATCTGGCACAAACATTCACCTGGACTCAAGGACGAACTGATTAGACTTTGGTAGTCAAAGGTCAAAGGTCACGATGACCTCATAAAACACTTTTTAGCCACAAGTCGAGACCTCACAGAAATTATGACAAGATTTCACACAAATGGTTCCTAGTTAATATGACTCTGGATAAACAGGGATGTGACCTGGAACTAGTTTGAGTGGCGGAGGGATACGACCACAAGGAAGTGATTGTAGTTTCTGTATCATGTGATCAGTCACAGGCAGCAGTGTGTGTGGAGGATGAGACTGAGGGCTCAAGGAGATGGAATAAAGAGGCCTGTTGGTTGATGGTAGGAAATACATTCAGTGTGTTTATTAGAGCTCATGGATTCACTCAGTCACACTGAACGTGAGCACAACTTTTGTTTGTTCAGGAGGAAACTCCACAGGGAACCTTTAAAGTGAAAAACCCTGAGGCCGGAGTCTGAGTCAAAACAAGACTGGGACAAGTCCAAGATTACAGAGACTGGAGGACTGCAGCCCTGGTCCTGGTTTACGGGTCACATGTTCAACTGTCACATATGGAGGAAGTGTTTGAGTGTCTGCAGACTTTTGTCCATGTGGAGTATCTCTGTAGTCTGAACAGCCTGTCTCACTGGACGTTAAAGGATGCTCTCTGATGAACCAGACTCTGTCCTCTGTCTGCTGTACCTGTGATCATAATAAGCCTCCAGATATTCCTCATAGTCGCCGTTGTCCAGCGTTCGATGCCACTTTGAATCTTCATCCACCAGGAAGTGATAGTTGTTGTGTTGGCCCATGATCATCTCGTGGCGGCACTTCTTTCCGACCCTCTCCCTGTGCTTTGTGAACAGTGTGTCCAGGTCGCTCCGGTAAGCCGAGAGGAGTCTCTCCACAGCATCACAGGTTTGATTCCCCCTGAGTCTCACCAGGTGGATCAGCATCTGGATGTGGAAGGCCGCCCCGTTGACCCAGGCCTTCAGAGCCGGAGACGACATCTGTCTGTCCCTCACCATGGACTTCTTCAGCTTGGTGAGGGCTTCACTCAGCTTGAACTGGATCTGCTTGATGTTGCTCCTCAGCTCGTCGTTGTTGTTCATGTGCATCACACACCTGTTCAGACACAGGTCGATCTGATCCCAGACCTCGGAGGCCTTCTCCTCTGCTAACACACACCTCAGAGTGTCCTTTGTGCTCTCTCCTAGCTTATTACCTACAGTATTAACCTGGCATTACAGCCAAGGTAAGGTGACCAGGTCATGGACGTAGTGACTTGGTATTTAATGTTACTCCAGAAGAAACTTGATGATTCATCTTATTTACAGTTTATCCTCAGACTGACTTTAATCATTGAAAATTATTTCTAATGTTTCTTTTTTACTCTAGTTTGTTTACATTTTACCTTGTTGAATTTCACTTTAGGGCGTCACTTTAACCAAATTTCTCTGCAGGTATCAGCGTTTCTTCTCATACTAATACTTTATTTATGGTTCAGTTAAAACAGATAGAAAGTTATCCTGGGTCTGTTGAACCTGCTTCCTAGTTCAGATCTCTGCTTCAACGATCCTGACAGTTCTACCTCACCTGCTTTTATACTGAAAAACTCAGACAGGAAGAGTTACATATTAATAATCTGTCTTTATGTTTTTTCAACCATCTTTAAAACCAATTTGAGTCACTTACAAATATAAACAGACATCACAAACAAGTCTCTTTTTATATCTGCATAGTCTTTGTATCATGTATAAAAAAATATCTCAGCAAATAAATGAAAACATAAATGTAGAAACTAAAACAGGAAAGTTAAAAAGTTGCACAGAGATAAAAAATAAATAAATAAAATAATTAAATAAATTATATAAAGGAGAAAGAGGCATTTTATATTAAGTGTTAAAAATAAAAAATCCTGTACCAAGCCTTCAGTTTACACCGATTTCTTATTGTCAATTAATTTCACAGCTTCAGTAAAGTTTTGTAATACAGTGATCAGTACAGTCGGCCTCGTGCATGGGGGAGATTTGGATCAGGACCGCAACACGTGACGTCATAAACACAACATGTCATTCAAATAAATTTACCGCCTAAGTGACTTTGTTTACCGTTGTTGAAAACCGTCACTTCCCGGGTAAAACTCGGCGAGGGTATGACCTGAGTTTTTCTGATGAGTGACGTGTAATGTAAATGATGACGCAGTTCGGTATGGGAGAGAAAATGGCCACTATTTTCGACCCTGTTCTCTCCGTGAGTGTTTAAACGGTCCACTGTGCAGGTAAAGGGAGTGGCCCCGTGTTTAACAGCCACACCTGAGAGGCCACACTGTTTACAGCTGAGGTCAAAGGTCAAACAGTGAACGGGTGTGTCAGTTTACCTTAAACCAGCCAATAGAAAACTCTCTTAGATTAAGATCAGGTGGTTTGTCTGAGTGACAGACTGAAGTTCAGCTGTTTCAGGTTCACCTCAGGTTTTCTCCACACGTCCCTTCAGCTCCAGCCTCAGTCTGCTGCTGATCTGCTGATTCACTGATGATCTCAACAGTTTCACCGTGGACCTGAGAGGAAACTCAGAGCAGCACAGACACACTGGTGGCGCCCCCTGCTGCTCAGCTGCTGCACTACAACACGTGTCGTCCATCAGATGTTTAGAGGCTGACCCCTGGTCAGTCCTGAAGTCAGGACTCCTTTGAAAGTAACTAAGTACATTTACTCAAGTACTTGTAGTTTACATGAGTATTTTCTGTTGCTTTATACTGCAGAGAAATACTGCACTTTTACTGCTCTACGTTTATTTGATAACTTTAGTCACTTTGCAGATTCAGATCAATTACACAAAATATAGTCAATAAATAAATGATTCAATAAATTCACAAATGACCAAGCAGCTTTATATGAAGTCTTTAAAGTGATGAACATGTTAATGCAGCAATAACTATAATTCAGCAATACAATATACATGATTCTGTATAGTACTTTTACTTTTGGTACTTCAAGGATCAGAGCCCTTCTGTTTTATATGTTGATGCAAGTGTAATGATTTAATATGTGTATTAATAAACAGTTATATGCAAATGTTCTGCCACCTCTGGTCAAATTACAGGTTTAAAAAAGTAAATTAATAATAAAAATATAAAATTTTGTTTAAATGTTAATCCATTGGTTGAATGAAAGTTTTATCTATATAAACATATATATGATAACTATATATTATATATATATATATATATATTATATATCATGTATATAACACATTCGAGGGAAGGACATTGAGGTGGTGCACACTTATAAATACCTAGGTGTGCACCTGGACAGTAAACTGGACTGGTCCCTGAACACGGATGCCATCTACCTGAAGGGGCAGAGGCGGCTCTTTTTCCTCAGGAGGCGCAGGTCCTTTGACGTCTGCAGTGAAATGCTGCACATGTTCTATTGGTCAGTGGTGGCCAGTGAACTCTTTTATGCTGCAGTCTGCTGGGGCAGCAGTATGCCTGACATGAACACGAGGAGACTGGACCAGCTGGTCAAAGAGGCTGCGTCTGAGAAGCAGCTACAGAAGCAAACGTCTCATCTCACTGCGCTGCAGAACAGAGAGGTTCAGGAGATCCTTTGTTCCCACTGCCATCAGGCTATACAACACCTCAGCTAAAGGAAGTGGACTCATCTAATTATTATTGTTTATTTATTATCAACCGTTATTATTATTATTATTATTATTATTATTATTATTATTATTATTAATATTATTATTATTATTATTATTATCAACAATGAGCTAATGGACACACGAATTTCCCCTAGGGGAAAAAATAAAGTACCTATCTATCTATCTATCTATCTATCTATCTATCTATCTATCTATCTATCTATCTATCTGGGTTTTATTATCTACAATCTACACAGAACCAGCAGTACATTTGCGAAAACATGTGCAAAGCATGACGGGAAAACTTCAGCTTGTAGTTCTGGGGCCGAATTCTGTTCCTGCTCAGTTCAACGTCTGTCCTGCAGACGGCGCTGGCAGCCGCCATTTTCCTCGGAGCGGAAGAAGGAAGAGCAGAGGGAAAACATTCATCTCCGGTGGAAAAAATCCTCCACAAACACCGAATCTGTGCGATGGAAGTCCCGGGACCGGACAGCGACTGGAGGAGCCCCCAGTTCCGACAGAAAGTCGTCGCTCAGATGTGAGATATTTACGCTCCGGGTTGTGTTTTCAGCTAAAATCACTCTTGCTGCGTCTGTTAGCCGAACGAGCTAAGCTAACGTTAGCGCGGCTGGAAGGAGCGTCACATCGAACCGTGCTCAAAAAACCGCTAAGTTAAGACAGAGATGTGAAAAAACAGAATTAGCACGGGTCCGTGAACATGGCACACGATATATAACGACAGGTCCGGGTCCAGACTTTAATTCGGCGTACATTATATTAACAGAAATAACACGTAGTGTACTAAATTCTACCAAATGTCATCGTTAGCAGATGATGCTCATCAGTTCATACAAAGTTAGCTTCACAGATAAATATCATGAGAGCAGTGATTGATCTGAAATGTGTCATCGGTTAGTGTAATGAACCTTGTTGAGATGCGATAATTAAATTGTTAATTGATCAGTCGATCAACAGAAAAATGATCAGCAACTGTTTTGACAAAGCAAAATAAATGTCAGAAATTCTGCTTCCAACGTCTTAAATGACTCTTCTCTGCTTCTCTTTGTTTTCTGTTTTTATAAAGTGAATATCTGTATATCTGTAATATAAGATTTGTTTACTCTTTGTAGACTTAATGATCAATCAGGTGAATGACTGGTGGATTATTTGGTGACCATAAACAGGATTGAACAGCTGAAGTGATGAACATCACCATGTCTCTGAAATCAAGCAGAAGTAAAACTTTTATGAGTCAGAAAAGGTTGAATCCAATTTTTGGGTTAAATGTTGAAAATGAATCTTGAAAATTACTGAGCAGTGAATCTATATTTATTCACCATTCATGAAGTAATTCAGGCTGGATCTCCTGACTCACTTTGATTCTTGATGACTCAGTAAAGCTCTTCTCAGAATTCATCCTGGGGAACCTTTAACACATTTATCAAAGCGACTAACACACGACACATCTGTACTCTTTAGGTCCATGTGTGCTAAACAGATCAACAAGAATAATAAAAACATGGACTGTCTGTAACAGACAGTACAGATGTCTGACAGCTGCAGACAGATGTGAACTGTTCACTTCAACAGAGATAAAACCTCCACAACAAACAAACGATTTCAGATCAGTCCAGAATCAGTGAGCCGTCCTGAGTCACCACAGTTCCATAACCTGTAAATAAGAATCACAATTAATTGGAAAATTGATAAATGTTTTGTAGAAATAAACTCACACTGTGGGAGGGAAGTAAAAGGCAGAATATGGTAAACACAGAAACATGTCCTGACTGCAGGACGCACCAAAGACGGCTACCATCACTTCCTGGACGTGTCCTCCTTCATTTATTTGACTGTGTTGACTTTGTAAAATAATGTGTGTGATTCCCCATGTTTCCCTCCAGTGAAGAGGCCATGAGAAAGGCGGGAACAGCGCACACCAAGTCCAGCAACGACATGGAGAACCACGTGTACGTCAAAGCCAAATCCAGAGTAAGTTCTCAAGAAACATGAAAGATCCATACGGCTTTTACTTTTTCCACCGGGGAGGGGTTTACACAGCCGAGGACTCAAACGCCTGATTGTAAATATAAAAAAATGATATGTTTTTCAATTGCTCCTATTTACATTACCTAACATTTCTTCATAGTATTAATGAGCCATTGAGGAAATTCATCTGACTCCAACTTAAACCCCATTCAGACAGGATGAAAATCCTGGTGTGTCAGATGTGAACACACAGACCTGAACCACATGTTGATATGATTCACTGTGACATCACTTCCTGAGGATATTGTCATCTCTGTTCCTCTCCAGAATAAAGCTCCAGAGAAACAGACACTCCTGCAGAACTTCATAGAGAATCCTCCTGTTTTTAAGTTTCTTCAGTATCACAGTGAAACATTGACAGTTGTCTGAACATCATGATTCACTGCAGGCGGGAGCTGATCACAGCTGATCACAGCTGATCACAGCTGTTTGAGCTGAACAATCTCTAAATGTGTTTTTTTCCCAGGAGGAGTATTTGTCTCTGGTGGCGAGGCTCATCATTCACTTCCGAGACATCCGTAAGTATTTGAAACGGGACCAAACTCTGGAGCCCTTAGTCTTTAATTGGATCAAGCTCCAGAGTTACCAGGTCTGAGTCTGTTCAATCCAACAGGAGAAGTGAACCTGATCACTGATTATGATTCTTTAGCCTCATAGTCACCCAAATAAATAGTGGATCCATTTTCACAAGCCACAGATCTTCAGAACATTCTGATATTAAAATGACATTTTTCAGACACATCAGGAGAAAATGAACTTTGTGAGACCTGTCTGTCTCAGCAACAAACTCTCACAAGATCTCTCAACACAGATCTTCTCTCTGTTGGTCAACACTTTCCAATCACAGAGAGTTAGAAGGACTTAAATGTGCAACCATGAATTAGAAGTTAAAACTGAAATAAAACTTGTTTCTTTGCTTAATAATACGATGGAAGGGAAATCGAGACTATGAGGCTGATATGATCTTGTAGTGGGTTGATCAGATAAGCGAGCTCAGTGTTTCCAAACCTGTAGTTCGAAAATTTGAAAAGATGTAATTATATTGAAAAATATAAATAATGTTTTAAAATGAAATGATCTTTAAAAACATTTAAAATGTTATAAAACTCCTTTCATTGTTATTTTTATTGTTATTTTTAAAAACCTTGTATTAAGGCCTATCACTGTGATCAGCCAATAGTAGGAATTTTTATGTTGTCACTGCTGAACCACATCGTATGCTTGTTTGCCCTTTCAGTCCGATTGTGCACTGACACATTTCATCCATGGCAAAAACTGAAGTATCAAAACAGGCAGCTGGTTAGCAACAGGAAGAGTTAGAAAGGACAGAGTCAAGAGTCAGACGGCGAATCGACAAAGGATCTCCTGTCAAACAGAAAAGAAAAATTGAGTTTCTCTTGTTTTCAGTTTAGTCCTGAATGTTCGATCGTTATCATTAAAATAAAAAGCCGTTTCTTGGTCTCTGTATTGTTATTGGGCGGCCAACATCTTTGAGTTTTTCAAGTGGGCCACGAGGTGGAATAGGTTGGGAACCACTGAGCTAGCTGATAAAAACGAGCAGCGAAATCAGGTGTAAATTCAAACTGTATCTGGTGTTGTATTGTTTTGTTGTTATGTTTTGACATGAACAAACAATCATGACCACGCCCACTTAGGAGACAGGAAGTGTAGACCATTTCTTACCATTGGCGCCACCTGCAATGCATCATCTTCTGTTTTAGAGGATGACGTAAACGAGACTAAAACTAAATAAAATTTCCTTCGAAAACAAGAACTGTGACATCGACAGACTGTTGTTGGATTGCAGGTGAAAAAATGTTTCGTCTGAAGCTGAATTATGGCTGAACCGACAGAGTGCTGTGGTCACAGCTGATTCAGAGTAGTTACTAATTACTCGTTTGTTATTTACAGACAAGAAGTCCCTGGGAGGTCCAGGTAAGTGGACTTTGTTGTTCTGTCTCTGTTCGGTCCACTCTTCATTTGAGTTTTCCTTTGCTGTGTTCTGTCCTCTGCTGGACCTGTCACTACCAGACTCATGGTGTTCATGATCTCTGCTGTGCATGTTGGAGCTGCGTAATATTGTCTGTTGTCTACCCTTCTGCTAGATCCCATGAATACCCTGACTAACCTGACAGGGGTTGGAGGGGGCCCTGGCGCCATTGGCATGGGGCCTCGCCCCACCGGTGCTCCAGTGGGTGGCATGGGGGCCATGGGGCCGATGCAGATAGGCCAGCATGCCATGGCAGGGGTGGCTGGAAACCCACAAGCCAGTGAGTGTGTTTCCTCCATGTGGTGTGTGTTTGCTGTGAATGCACATGCTCAGAGCGTTCAGTGGATGCTGGCTGCGTCTCAACTGCATATTTTGGCTTCGGTCTTACTTTCAGTCTCTGCTTTGGCACGTTGTGTATTTGTGTTTGAGACTCCACAGCTCGCCTCATGCTGGTTCTGAGCTGTAGACCGGGTCAGTCCTTCACCTGCTTCTTGCTCACTCTGCAGTAGGGGGTCCAGGCCAGATGCCGATGCAGCAGATGGTGCAAGCGCAGCAGCAGCAGTCCATCCAGTTCCAGCAGTTCCAGCAGCAACAGCAGCAGCAGAACGCCATGCAGCAGCAGAACGCCATCCAGCAGCAGTTCCAGGTGCAGCAGCAGCTGAGGGTGCAGCAGCTGCAGCAGCAACAGCAGCAGCACCAACAGCTCCAGCAGCAGCACCAGAACCAGCAGCAGCAGCAGGCCCAGAACCAGCAACAGCAGAACCAGGTACACCATCATGTGTAATACACCGTTACAGTTGGTAGTGTAGTACAAATACTGAACTCCTAACCTGCTGCCAGCAGTTTGAACTCCCTCAGGGCCGCAGACATTTAAACCTCTAGTTTCATAGAGATTATCTGTGGGTCACTGTGAAGTCACTAAACCCGACCCGACGTGCTCCAAGTCACTACATAGATATTACAGGAAAATTGTACTGGTCCTGAAACGATAAAGTCAGTAAACTAGCGCTCCAGTTTTTTTATCTTAATTATTTTAGTAGAGACCTCCATCCATCCATCCACCCATCTTCGTACTTGTAGTGGCAGTAGGCTAAGCGAAGTATTCCAGACATTCCTCTCTCCAGCGGGGTGGACTACTGAGTCACGTAAGACCTGATTGGCACGACCAGGAGACGATGCAACATGGTCAGAGAAGAAGAGCTGGTCTTCAAACATGAAACCAGGTTTCTGTAGACCATGAATGAGTAAGAGATGAAGAGGCGATTTTGATATTTATCGTGATGAAGACACTGATTGGATGACTAAGAGTTAAGTCTTAGATGAAGGTGGAGTTCCTTCATCATGTGGATCTGTCACAGAGATGGTGAGGTCGTCTGGTGGGAACGACAGGTATAGCTGGGTGTCGTCTGCATAGCGGTGAATATGATAATTGGACCCAAGGAGGTGGTGTATACTGTATACAGAGGAGGGGTTCTAGTACTGATCTTTGGGGCACTCCAAGGGGGGAGGGGATAGGATAAGGATGTCTGTCCTTGCCATGATGCACTGAAGGAGCAACAGTGAGAGAGGGTTAAAGCCAAGAAGGGCTTTGCCTGAGGAGCTCTGAGACAACAGACAGCAGAATGTGGTGGCTCGTCATGTCAAAGGTCTCTGATCGGTCCATCTTCCTCCAGGAGACTAGAGGGCTGAAGGGGGATTTATACTTGGTGGGGGTCACAGCGTCACTTTGATCACTGCTCTCCAACACAGTTGAACAACCTCAGCATTAGTTACCTGTTCAGTAAGACGACTTAACTCCAGTTCTACAGTACATCATCACTTCACATCACACAGTAAATGAAAGAATGTAAACTCAGTTACTATGGGGAATGAAATTGAAACACAATACTACCTGATGATGAAGACTTGAAATCACCCAACATCCTTCTTTCTGTCACTGTTTGCTTCCTGTCAGATGCACCAGACGAGGATTCAGCAGCAGCAGCAGCAGCAGCAGATGGTGCAGCTGCAGCTCCAGCAGCATGCCCAGGCTCAAGCTCAGGCTCAGGCTCAGGCTCAAGCTCAAGCTCAAGCTCAAGCCCAGGCTCAGGCTCAGGCTCAGGCCCAGGCTCAGGCCCAAGCTCAGGCCCAAGCTCAGGCCCAGGCCCAGGCCCAGGCTCAAGCTCAGGCTCAGGTCCAGGCTCAGGCCCAGACCATGCAGCACATGGTTCAGCAGCAGCAGCAGCAGGTTCAGGCCCAGGGTCAGCCTCAGCCGGGTCAGATGCCTCCACACTCTCAGCAGCAGCAGCAGCAGCCCGGCATGGTGCCTCAGTCTCTGCCCGGACAGATGACGTCCGCTCAGCACGTTCCCATCAACTCGCTGAATCAGCAGCAGCAGCAGCACCAGCTAAAGATCCAGGCCTTCCAGGTGAGACTGAGTTCTCTGTTTGTATATCTACAGGTCGAGTTCAATCCTGTACATCATCTAATGGAAGGCACAGTGACTATTCAATTTGCTCTGTCTAATGCGAATCACAGTTCATGCATGTGTGTACAACACCTTGAATGAAATAGTTCATTTGAACCATGTTGAACCCCTTCTTTTTTTTTTGAAACTGCAAGCCTCAGACTGTCAGGTGTTTGGTGACAAAAGCTAATTTTAATAATTTTTTTAATTAAACTCTCATTATTTTAATGCACGGTTCCAGCTTTTATAATGGAACATTAACACTTGACATTTGGTCCCTTTAAAGCTCCTCCAGTGTAAAGGTCTGTGTCCATGTGTAGTGTGATTATAGATCAGCTCTAGCTTCTATATTAATACTGTGAAAGTATCAAAGCCTCAGTCCACAGAGAAATGCACACAGCCTGTATTCAGAAACTGAGCCTTAAAACCAGCCGTCAGGACTTCTGGAACTTTGTGATGTCACAACAAAGCAGACTCCGCCCACAGAGGCGCAGAGCCTCTTCTCTTCTGATTGGCTCACCGACCTGTTGTTACTAGAGCTGCAGAGAGAAGCCTGAGAGAGGAGATGTAAAACTACACTGAGAGGAACCACAAATAAAACACAGAAGAAGAAGAAACATGGAACTTTAATATTGTCTAAACAGTAAAATAAAATGCTTTAATTTTAATTTAAATCAGCAGCTGTCTGATCAAAGAGTCAATAAACAAACTTTCAGTCCAGGACAGTTTGTGCTGCTGAAACATTTTGGTCATTTCCAGATGAGTGTTTGATATCCAGCTCTACAGAGCCCATGGCATTCTGCCTCGGAAACCCCAAATCTATTGATCCAGACTATCTGCTCCAGTTTATCCCACTACAGAGATGCACCAGTCCAATATGGCTTATCATATTGGCTCTAATACCCACATTAAATACATTATTATTATGATTATTATTATTAAAGTCAGTGTTTTTGTTTTCAGTCTGAGCAGGTGGCTTTTAGTGACAAACCTCAATTTATCTTCCATAAAAAAGGAGTTCAATCAGTTCCACAGTGGGAGATTTACAGTTTTTAAAGAGGGATAAGAGGGCACTGATATCATATATAAATATATAGATATATATATAGATATATATATAAAATAGACAAATGAGACCCGAGTACAGAAACATAAAGTAAATAACCAAAAAGAAATATTAATAGTAGGAATATAAATGTTCACTGATTTAAATTAAATACAGACAGATATGTATTCATACAAACAAGTTGACATGTGTTTATATAAACAGCCATCAGAGCGTTTATTGAAATGCTTTTAAATATAAGATTTTTATATATATAAAGATACACCAGGTGGACGATAAGATGACGACCTTAACTTTCAAACCTGCAGGTTAGAAAAGACGTAAAACAATTACAGCCCAAGTCAGTTCGACTTGTGGAAACACTACGTAGTGTGCAGTAGTCTTGCTTACCCGTCACTCTGCTTGCATGCCTTGCTGTGTGTGTGTGTCTGTGTGTGTGTGTGTGTGTGTGTGTGTGTGTGTGTGTGTTGTCTGTCTGTCTGTCTGTCTGTCTGTGTCTGTGGGTCTGTCTGTCTGTCTGTCCTTCTGTCTGTCTGTCTGTCTGTCTGTCTGTCTGTCTGTCTGTCTGTCTGTCTGTCTGTTGTGTAGTGTGTGTGAAAGCAGGCCCGTGCAGTCTTGCAGCAGCAGCAGCAGGTCCAGCATGCTCAGCAGGCAGCACAGCAGGCCCAGCAGGCCCAGCAGGCAGCAGCTCAGGCGCAGCTCAACGCAGTCGCTGCAGCAGCCGCCGCCGGACCGGGACAGGTGAGACTGCAGCCACGGCAAGCTCAGGTGCTTTATGTGTGACAGCTCTACATCACATCACATGCTGCTGAACATGTGACGCTCTGGGCAAACACCACCACGGTCACTGGGGCTGAGTGTTTTTAAAATGTTGCACGATTTCTAACAGACAGAAAGGAGAGGGAGGGAGGAGCTTCAGTAACGACCAATCACTGCCCTGCTCCGTGTGAACAGTGGTGGATGTTTGTCAGAGCTGTTTGTTAGATGCAGGTTGAGGTGATGAGTTGTGCTCGTTGCTCTGCCTCCTCTCTGCTCACCTGTCCTGTTGTCTCATGTGTCTTCTGAAGTTGGGTCGTCCTGGGATGCAGATTCCTAACCGACCTCGAGCCGCCCTCAACCCCTCCATCCCTCCTCCAAATGCTGCTGCAGCTGCCGCCGCCGCCGCTGCCGCCGCCGCTGCTGCTGCTGTGGGAGGACAGCCGATGACGCAGCAGGTATTTATCCCCAGAGTGACCTCTGACCTCTGAACCATCCCTGTCCTGTCCACAGTGCGCTTCTGTCTGTCAGCGGCCTCTTCGCCTCCTCTCGCTCTGCTGCTTCCACCTTCCACCCTCACCTGCTCTCACATGTACACAATCCAAATCAGGGTTGATGCCGAGGCTGCTGGGAAATATCAGCACCTGTCTGAACATCACTAAAGTCTAAAGTTCAGAGGAGAGAGGAGCTGATCAACATGTTGATACTCTATAATCTGAGTCCACTTATTGTCTCTTCCTTAAGACTTCACAGAAATGGTTCATACAAAAACAAAAAACAATTGATAAGTGATTTACTACATTAATATGGAAGTGTATCAGCAGCAGGGACGCCCTGATCGATCGGTTGCCGATCGGCTGATTTTCATTAATAATGCATGATGGACAAATGTGAATTGATGCTTCTTGTCAGCGATCACCTTCAGAATGATCGGCTGTGGTTCACACTCTGAGAGAAGCTCTGTGTACTGTGTAGTGAAGCCCCGCCTCCCACCGTCAGGCCGCCAAAACAAAACATGTCTGCCGTGTGTGAGACTGATAGAATGAACGACATGTTCACTGACTCCTACGGTATCAGCTGATCTCACTCAGGTGATCGGTATTAGTGACTCCTCCTGCTGAGCAGAGGGAAGGCATTAACTGTCACAACAGAAAACAGCAACATGACAGACACGTCAGGTCTGATGACATCGCACAATCTGAAATGTTATTTTGAAATTAAAAATGTTTCAGTCTGTAAGAGATTATGCAAATTTGACATAATAAAAATGAAAAGGCAATAACTCAGAACAGTAAATACAGACTGATAACACGTTGAAGCGACAACACGGTCCTGAGATATTTATATATTCATACAAGAATTAAACACATCACCACACCAGGTTCTGGACCTGAACACACACACGTCCTGCTGAGCCGCAGCTTCTCCACCTCTCATTGGCTCATATGCCTTCTCCTCTGTCCAACCACCTCCACAGGTGCAGCAGCACTCGATGATGTCATCGCCCTCACCTGTGCAGGTCCAGACGCCGCAGTCGATGCCCCCTCCTCCCCAGCCGTCACCGCAGCCCCCCACCTCACAGCCCAACTCGGCCAGGTAGAGCATGAGCTGAGCTTCAGGTGAAACAAACTTTGACACCAGGTGTGACTCGAGGTTAACTCTGTCCCGCCTCCTCCCTCCAGCTCCGGTCCAACTCCGTCTCCAGGGGGTTTCCAACCCAGCCCCTCCCCTCAGCCCTCACAAAGCCCTGCCACCGCCCGCACCCCCCAGAACTACGGAGTCCCCTCTCCAGGACCCCTTAATACTCCAGGTACACACACACACACACACACACACACACACACACACACACACACACACATCACCAGCTGAGACCGACGGCGAGGATGTGACTGCCATGTTCTCGTGACGACGTGTCAGGAACGCCTCCAGAGAATCTCTTCAGATTTATTCACTTGAACTCAAGGGTGAGCTGATGAGAGTTTGACAGTCCAAAGGTCAAAGGTCACGGTCACTGTGACACCATAATGTTCTCCTGGTCATTTTTTGATGCTGTGACTCGGGAACAGAAGGAGAGGCTGTGACCCTCGTGTAACATGTAACACGCCAAGACCTACAGAAAAGCCTCTGGCCTCTCCCAACAGGAAGTCAGCCATTTTGAATTTACTCTGCAATTTTGGTGCAGTTTTTGTGAATTGAGGACGTCATACTCAAACAAACTCCTGATACACGTCATATTTGGTCAGTCTCATCTTAAGACCCTTTCAATGCTAAATTGTTAAGCTTTTTAGTTTTGGTCGGAGGTCCTGTCCATGGCGGCGCAGCGAATTTCAATGTTTCGCCATCAAACAGGAAATTATTATAACTCAAATATGAATTGTCCAATCTGCTCCAAACTTCACATGTTTGATGACAGTCCCTCACTGAGGACATCTGCATGCTCATATGATGTCATACTCATAGCGCCACCTACTGAAAACAGGAAGTAACCCTTGAGTAATCAATGTAATGCAGCTTTAATGGTAATCGTTGTTCATAAGGCTGCAGACTCTCCCTCAGCAGGAGTTTCCTCTTCTTGTGTGAATGTGATGTATTTGATATTTTCATCTGCAGATTCATATTATTTTTACAGTGTGTCCACTCACGTGGCTGAGATAATAAAGTACATGAGGCGGAGTATTTCCTGTGTTCAGCAGGATGTTTTTGTCTCCACCTTCTTCAGGATCTACGATCTGATACCAGAACGTGCTGCTGATTCAATGTGATTTAGCTGCTGACTTTGATACATTTACCTGATGGATTAAAGTTTCTTTAATGGTTGTTTTATTTCACGGAGATATTCCACAAAATGGCATCTTCTGTCACAGCTACAACTTTTCTCGATTGTGTTGTTTACCTCGGTTCCTGGGTCAGACTTGTCTCTGGGAGGAGTCTGTGTTAGCTGCTAATAAGCTGTTAGCTGCTAGTCGCCTTCTTAAATGAGTTACAAGGTTTGAGGCTGATGGAAGATGACGGAGTGGATCTCCATGTTCACTAAAAACCTGCTTTATAAGAAGTTTTTCTATTGCTACATTGCTAATGTTAGCATTGGCAGGTACCCATAACTACCCGTCTAGAGGGAATGTTCAAACTTCATTCCTTTACTCACCAACAGCTGTCTCCAAAGGTGGAGACAAACACCAGTGTTAACTCTTGTTGTTTACTGGAGTTATCATGCTAACCAGCTAACTAGCCTAGCCTGTCTCGTCACCTTCCCGACAGCGAGTCATTGTAGCGTCCAGTCTGTCCTGAAGAAGCAGCTGCTCAGAGGAAGTGAATGAATGTGAAGAGCTGTGAATAAATCCACCACAAGACACTTGACTTCTTCTTTCCTGTCCCTTCGCTGCCCTCACCTGTCCTCAGGTAACCCCAGCTCGGTGATGAGTCCGGCGGGGGCCACATCTCTGGAGGACCAGCAGTACATGGAGAAACTCAAACAGCTCTCCAAGTACATTGAACCTCTGCGCAGGATGATCAACAAGATCGACAAAAACGAAGGTCAGCCTCGCGTCTCTGTGGGTCAGTTCACAGACAAAATAATCAATCCACTGATCAATAACTTCATCATCAGACAGGTCTGTAATCAGCTCCTCGTTCTCATGTAACAACAGCTGTGCTTGTTTCAACAGACAGGAAGAAAGACCTGAGTAAGATGAAGAGTCTGCTCAACATCCTGACCGATCCAAACACCAGGTAACATCAACACAACCATCCACCTGAGTTTACTGTGTCTCCTCTGTGACCTCTGACCTCTGTATCCTCTGACCTGCAGGTGTCCTCTGAGGACTCTGCAGAAATGTGAGATAGCTTTAGAGAAGCTGAAGAACGACATGGCCGTGGTAAGTTCAAAGGTTCAAGCTTCTGTTTTTTTCTGGGGGGGGGGGGCAGTGACAGTTTGTGACAGTTTGTCTCTGTTGTTGCAGCCGACCCCCCCCCCTCCTCCCGTGGCCACCAAGCAGCAGTATCTCTGTCAGCCACTGCTGGACGCCGTCATGGCCAACATCCGCTCTCCGGTCTTCAACCACTCCCTGTACCGGACCTTCGCCCCCGCTATGACCGCCATCCACGGACCCCCCATCACGTAGGTTTCACCTCTGCAGCACATCTGGAGTCAGGTTAGATTCACAGGACGTTGACGAGTGTCTTGTCCTTTGTCCCTCAGTGGTCCCAACGTCTCCGGTCGGAAGAGGAAGCATGAGGAGGACGAGCGGCAGACCATCCCCAACATCCTGCAGGGGGAGGTGGCTCGCCTCGACGTCAAGTTCCTGGTCAACCTGGATCCTTCCTTCTGCAGCAACAACGGCACCGTGCACCTTGTCTGCAAGCTGGGTGAGGGCGGAGACCGGCGCCGCCACAGTCACTTCCTGTTGTACAGTCAGCTGTTGTGTTCACCTGTTTTAATGTTATTGTGTGTTTGTGTCTTCAGATGATAAAAACCTCCCCAGCGTTCCCCCCCTGCAGCTCAGCGTTCCTGCTGATTATCCCGAGCAGAGTCCGTACTGGGCTGACGACGGGGAGCAGTACGGTGAGACTCTACCTGACTCTACCTGACTGACTTTACCTGACTGACTTTACCTGACTGACTGTACCTGACAGACTTTACCTGACTGACTCTACCTGACAGACTCTACCTGACAGACTCTACCTGACTGACTTTACCTGACTGACTTTACCTGACTGACTCTACCTGACTGACTCTACCTGACAGACTCTACCTGATAGACTCTACCTGACTGACCTAACCTGACTGACTTAACCTGACAGACTCTACCTGACTGACTTAACCTGACTGACTTAACATGACTGACTCTACCTGACAGACTCTACCTGACTGACTTTACCTGACTGACTTTACCTGACAGACTCTACCTGTCTCTACCTGACTGACTCTACCTGACAGACTCTACCTGTCTCTACCTGACTGACTCTACCTGTCTCTACCTGACTGACTTTACCTGACAGACTCTACCTGTCTCTACCTGACTGTACCTGTTTCTACCTGACTGTACCTGTTTCTACCTGTCTCTACCGGACAGACTCTACCTGTCTCTACCTGTCTCTACCTGACTGTACCTGACTCTACCTGTCTCTACCTGACAGATTCTACCTGACTCTACCTGTCAGTCTCTACCTGTCTCTATCTGACAGACCTGTCAGTCTCTACCTGACAGTCTCTACCTGACTGACCTGATAGACTCTACCTTGACAGTCTCTACCTGTCCTCTGTGTCCCTCAGGTGCGAACAGCTTCCTACAGACGGTCCACAGGAACATGACGTCCAAACTGCTGCAGCTGCCGGACAAACACTCAGTGACAGAACTGCTCAACACCTGGGCTCAGAGCGTCCGCCAGGCCTGTCTGTCTGCAGCCTGAGGCCCCGCCCACTGCCCACCTGACCTCACCTGCTGCAGCCACAGTAACCCCACCCCACACACTGTTTACATGGACACTACAGTCTGACTCGACATCAGACCGTTCTCATGTCTGTGACTCGTCACTTTCAGACATTTTCAAACTTTAAAGGTTCTGGGTCAAACTGCAACTCAGACCACATGACTCAGCCTGGTAACAGACTGACAGGTGTGAGGCGTTCAGGGACTAAAGTGAGGGTGGAGGGTAAAAGGAGGAACTGAAACACTTTGGATCCAGCTGAAGGACCTAAAGAACCTCATGTTCAGACAAGAACTGCATCAAGATCTGCTACAAGGACACAAATCCCCTCCCCATTCACCCCTACAGCCACCGTCAGAAACCCTGTGACCTCAAAACCCCCAACACACCTTAAGAACCAGTTTAAGGACCCAATGAACCCCAAAATCAACCTGTAGAACCCCCCCAAGGACTAAAGGAACCCTTTAGTTGCAACTGCAAAAATCATTTCTGGAGAGAGAACCTTTCAAACACATTGACTGTACCTGGTTTTCGGTCTCACCTGTCAGACCTGTTTAACTGTCATAAATAATGTGGATGTGGGAAATTATCCAGCTGACGTCACGTAGTCTGAGTCTGACATTAGTCCTGAGTCCAGCTCCTCACCTGTCAGGTGTCAGCATCCAGGTTTTAGACGGAGCCACTCGCTTGTAGACAACATCTCCAGTCAGGAAACGTAAAGGGAAACGAGCAACAGCTCAGCTGTTAATTTATCCTGGCTTTTATTCTGCTCCCTGAACGCATCACGAGTTTGTTTCTGTTGCTTATTTAGTTGGAACGAGTTTCTGTTTGAGGTGTAATTAAGTTTTGTACCACAGAAGAAGATGATGATGATGATGTGTGGAAAAAGGTTTGTACACTTTGGTTCAAAGTGAAAATATAAATGTATTTTCTGCTTTTATAAATAAAAACTTGTCATTTGATCTTTTTAAATCCAGGAGTCAGTTTCACTGTTTGAGCCACTCAACTGTTTTAATGAGCAACTGAAACAGAGAAGAAGAATAAAGACATGAATGAGAGAGAAGCAACACGACAGTTAAACTACAGGATCAACAGAACTTGTGTGAAGGATGAAAAATCAATTAATCAATTAATGCAGAAATAAATACTAAATAAAAATATTTCTGTCTTTCTCCTGTATCAGTCCAGGCAGCAGTGGCAGATCAATCCAATCGATCAGTTATAACTAATCCTGCTTTAGCCTGAAGGGCCGCCTACTTCATTAACATACAGACACAGAAATAAATGTAGAAATACAGAGGGAACATTTATTACAAAATGTTTTTATTTTTACATGTATGTATTTATGCTTTAGTCATTTTTCATCCTTCACACACTCACACGTTCTCCAATCGCTGCCATTAAACCACAGAAGAAGAAGAGGTTGTGAAAAGATCTGGTCAGAAACCGTGAGGAAGGTTCAGCCTCTTCATGTCCCTCAGTGTTTATTCACGAAGTCAGTTTCACTTTGGTTTTTATTGACGCATCAACGTTCCCACCTCAGACCATCACGTCAGGTTCCTTTTTTATGTCCAAATGAAAACACATGAAGCACCTGGTGTGACGTCACAGGTGTGTGCAGGTAGATGAAACTTCACAAAGAAATAATGAAAAGTAAAAAAAAAATGTTTGTATAAAATGACAAAAATATTTTATTATCCTCAGAATAAATGACAAAGTGTGTGTGTGTGTGTGTGTGTGTGTGTGTGTGTGTGTGTGTGTGTGTGTGTGTGTGTTCAGAAGCTGAGTGAAAACGCTCTGTACGACAGGTTGGTGAAGACGTCGATGTGATCGCTGCTGCCTCCGACCGTCAACACCTGCACACAAAACACACATTGAACTTCAGAGCTTGTCGTCATGGAAACAGACTCGTCCATGTCCGCCGCTGTTTATTAAAGATCCTTTAATCCTGTGTTTAATTGGAACTGCATGAATCAGACGAAACCTGATCTGAATCTGTGAGGTTTGTTGAAAGATTAATAATGATAATAATAATGTGATGTCAGTACTTGTACGGCAGTACTCTGTTGTACTGGTACTTCTACTGCAGTAAAGTATCTGAAATGAGGACCAGAGACCTTCCTGTATAACTAACGGTGAGGGCGTGCTGCGTTCAGGGACTCACCCGGTGCTCGGTGCTGTTGGTGTTGAGCTGCAGGGTGTTCAGGCTCTGTGAGGAGCAGGGGATCTGAGCTTTGACCTCTCCCCCCAGCAGACAGTGAGACACAGACTGACCCTCGCCCACAGCCAGGATCTGCAACAGAGACAGGTCAGGGTCTTTGAACACACCACCACACCTGAGGATGCTTCAACAATAATTAAGTGTTTTCTTCTTCTCACCATGTCCTGGTAGAAGGCGGCCTGTCGCTGGCAGCCGCTCAGCGGGAAGGTGGAGGTGGGAGACAGAGAGCGCAGGTGCCACAGAGACAGAGACGGACCTCCACCACACAGCTGCAGGACAGAAGACACCGTTCAAGTGTTGAAGATCAAAACTAAAACCAGAGCGAGGAGAAACTCTGCAGTACATGTTTTCTCCCAGCAGGACTCGAGCGCATCATGTGTGTTTTCTTACCATCCAGTCAGAGTCTGTCGTCAAACAGCTGATCCATTTACCAAACTGAGGCCGTGCACATTCCTGCAGCAAACACACCTGACTCAGGTTACTCTCAGTACAGGAGAACAGATGAGAACAGATGAGAACAGGCGAGAACAGGTGTCTCACCTCGTACTTGTAGACCTCGATGCAGTGGACCGTCTGTCCTGTCCTGCTGTCTGAGGGACAGAGACATCAGCTGTTAAACCACAGGCAGGTGTTTCCTCTCTCACCTGGGACACACCTGCTCCCTCACTCACCCCAGATCCTCACGGCTCCGTCCTCCCCCCCCGACAGGATCTCGGCCTCCCTCTCCCTCACACTCACACAGTGGACGTAGTCCGAGTGTCCCTGCAGGACGGACTGAGGGACAACAGAGTCGCAGTCAGGGTTCAGGTCTCATCAGATGGACCAAAGCTCACAGTGATGTCATTCATCAGAGACATGTCTCTTGTCTTTCTGTGTGGGGGGGTCTTTATAGGAAGGGTGGGGGCCTGTTACTTCTCTGATGGATGGAGACGACTCTACACGTTTGTTGTCATGACGACAGAGGAACACAGAGGTCAAAGTGTTAAAACCTGACAGACCTTGAAGACGCCGTGTTCCAGGTCCAGGATGTGGATGTTGTTGTCTCCTCCACCGACGACCAGACTGTTGTCCTGAGAGACAGAGACACAGACGCAGAAACAAAGACGGAGTGACAGAGACAAAGAGATGCAGCAGAATGATCCTGGACATTCAGTCAAATAAATTTTCATTTACATTTGTCATTGTGTCTCTGTATGTCTCTCAGAGTGTCAGTGAGTGTCTCAGCATGTGTCTCAGCATGTCTCTCAGTGTGTCTGTGTGTCTCAGCGTGTGTCTCAGAGTGTCTCTCAGAGTGTCTGTGTGTCTCAGTGTGTCTCTCAGTGTGTCTGTGTGTCTCAGTGTGTCTGGGTGTCTCAGCGTGTCTCTCAGAGTGTCTGTCTCTCACTGTGTGGACTGTGTGGACTCACTCTGGGGTTGATGATCATGGAGTTGATCTCCGGGATCTCCAGACTGGACCTGAGGATAGAGACAGACAGTGACTCCAGTGTGGTGCTAAGGGACAGAGGACAGGGACCTGGTGTGTGCTGTCTCTCACTTGTAGTTGGGTCTTTTTGTCCACAGAGGTTTGACATTCTGAGGAGACAGGAAGTCACACATCAACTGATTTGATCAGATCACAGTTAGAGGACCAGTTTGAACCCGTCCACATGGACGTGACTGTCATTTTAGGACAGATGTCAAACTGTCCTTTAAAGTGAGACAGACCTTCTTGATGAGCTCGCTCCAGCTCCAGGCGCTGACCTCTCCGTTTCCTGCACTCAGGAGGCGACAGTCGGTGGACAGGAGAGAGAAGACCGGACCCTCGTGAGCTGAAGGACACAAGAGGACAGAAGTCCTTCATCACTGAGCTTCACTCATTAAGACTGGTCGTTAGGACAGAGACTCCAGCTATGAGACATCAGTCTTTATTTCAGGAAGTTTCTCAATGTGTGTGTCTGTAGGATGCTTTCGTTCACGGTGAAACAACAATGAGACATTTGGTCTGTTGTTCAGTAAATGAACCACGTGTCAGGATGGAACAGGAAACAGCGTGAGTGAAAACAACAAAATAAGTTTTTTCAGTTTCCCTCATTAGATAAAGTAAAAACAGGATACATGGAGCAAACCCCAACTCCAACCCCAACCAACAGAACCCCAACCAAACCCCAACCAAACCAAACTCCTAACCCGACCAGCCAAACGAGTGAGTTCATGTGTTTCAGGTGAATTAAAGGAGGAAGACCCAGGTCAGGACTCACCAGTGAACGTTAGAACAGGTTTCTGACTCAGTCTGGTGGCATCTGGACTCAGAGCGGCAGACAGACTGAAACAGTTCAACACAACCATCATGAACTACACATCATCACATACTGGTAACACAAGGTCAGTCAGGTGTGTTGGTCTCACCTGAAGAGTGCGATCTCTCCATAGTTGTTTCCTGCCGCCAGGAATCGACCGCAGGGAGAGAAACTCTGAGAGAAAACTGACATGTGGAGAAGCTGCAGAAGAAGAAACACAACACACGATCCGTCTACACATGATTCACAACATTTCACAGACGGGGAGGTTTTAAAGAAGATCAACAACGTGGTCTGAAAGACACAGTGATGAAAAGCATCAGAGTGAAAACAGCTGCAGAGCTGATGTGATCCTGTCCTGTAGAAACTGTTTTACTGTGGCTCCATCTGATGGTCGTGTCAATAAAGACACAACATCAACATCACTGACTGTGTGTGTGTGTGTGTGTGTGTGTGTGTGTGTGTGTGTGTGTGTGACAGAATGGCAAAGATATGCAGTCGATCAGAAGAAAATGAATCTGACACTATTTTGATAATCGATCAATATTTTATTTATGTTGATGTCAGTGTTTGATTTGGTTCCAGGCTCTGACATCACAGAAAACTCATCATCTTATTGGTCAAATACAAAAAGATATTTGAAAACAGTTTTCTGTTGTTTTACAGAACAAATAATTGATCGATTAACTGAAACTATTAATTGGCAGATTAATTATATTATGTTATTATTATTATTATATTATGTTTAAATTAATCTTATTTTAGTCTAATGTGTTCTGTATCATTTTAAAGGGAATATAATTGGCTCTCATTCATAATCAAGAGGATTAGAGCCACATGTGAAAAAAATGTTTTTTTATTCTGAGATTAAAGTCAGAATTTAAAAAAGTAAAATTTTTCACATGTGGCCCTAATCCTCTTCCGTACATCCAGGCTCAGTTGTAAGTCTTTCTGTTATATACTGAAAATAATAAACCCTTATACACAATAAATACATTTGACGTATCACTATAACCACTACCCGAATTATCCACTGGACTCTGTTTAACGTGAACACGTATTAAATCTTATTGTACGACGTGAAGATTTTTACTAAAGAGCAAGAAAACATTAATTTCTGATAATTGTGAAGGGAGTTTGGTCTGAGTCTCTGTGAGTTCCTCTGAAGACGAGCTCAGGCAGCAACAAGAGATCAAACCGATAAACACCCGACACTAATCAACTTATTCTGAGCTACCTAATCAATACAACATAATTACATCACATATTATCGTTACTGGCCTCATTTCAGACAACACAACACAAAGCGCCAAACAGCGACGAGCTACGAGCAGATTTCAGTCTAAAATAACGAGTTTCTTCACTTCCGGTCAGAAGCGACGGTTTTACAGACATGACCAGTTTTACCTCGACAGGACCCATCCTGCTGCACGAGCACACACCGAGCCGCTGCAGAACCGAACCGGTGTCCGAGGGAACGCGACTCAAACACGAACGGTGCAGAGAGGGAAAAGGGTTGAATCAAGACGCGGAAATATGACGTCTTTACTGACGCAAGGTTTTCTGGGGGATGTAGTGAGAGAATGAAGTAGATTTGTGACGTGTTGTTTAGGCCACAGTGAAAATGTATTTATAAATAGAACAGAAGTAAAAAAAAAGGAATATATAATAAAAATTGAAAAAGGATATTTTAGATAGTTTTTTTTATTATTTTTCGGGGCTTTTTATGCCTTTATGACAGCACAGGAGAGAGAGACAGGAAATGGGGAGGCAGAGAGAGGGGGATGACATGCAGTAAAGGGCCGTCCGATGCGGGACTCGAACCGAAGCCGACTGCAGCGACTGTGGCCTCTACACATGGGGCGCCTGCTCAACCCACTGCACCGCTGGACACCCTATATTTTAGATAGTTAGATTAGCTGTATTTTACTACACACACACACACACACACACACACACAGAGAGATCACTGTGTGTTTCATTCATTAGTCAGTTAAAATAAACATGTTTTTATTCAATGTTTCACCTTCACAACAACAAAATATAAAGAAATATTAAATGTTAATCTGTTATTGTGACATTTAAACTGAAACACAGTAAATGTGTGTATTTGTGACATTTGAACTCTGAGATGAGAACGTGACCACATCGGACCAGGACTACAGACCGGCTCACACTCCCTCCACTTCATCCTGAACTTGAAGATCTGCTTTTGGCTTTTTTGAACCGTCCACCTGGAACTCACTACAAATGTTTTTCATTGTAGGTTCTTAATCTCAAACCTTTGAACTTCTGTTTGTACCTGTTTTAATTGATTCTTGTCATTACGTTATTTATTAATTGTATTTATACATGTATGTATATGAAACTGAAACAGCATAAAAGGATATTAATGATAATAAAAGAGACTGAACCAGTTACAGACAAACATGGAGGGGTTTTTGTTATAAAAGACATGAACCTGTTGTAGGAGAACCTTGTCCAGATGAGTCCAGATGAGTCAGTACAGACCAGAACACACCTGCAGTAGCTGTACCAAGGACCAAGTGTCCCTCAGGTGCAACCATGGATTTTAAGTGTAAAAGTAGCAGAAAACACCTCCATATGAAATCCTATACAAATACTGAAGTGAATGTGTTGTGCTTGGTGTGTCAGAGGCCACACAACATGAGCTAACATCATCAAAACAAACAAAAACACAAACCTCATACGCAGATCTGAGTTTCATTTATTTAAGCAGGTCGTCTCATCCGTTTTTTATTTACTGAGAACAATCAGAAAACTCATGGGGAGACTGGAAACGGTTGATAACTGTCCTGAAGCTGAGCAGCCGAATCACAACCGTGTGTTTCAACACTTTTAATTCAAAATAATGAAAAACATGCAGCTGATTTTGTCCCATAGATCAACAGACACGACAATAACTGATCATTTTAACACATCAGAGGAAACACAAGTTCATTAGTGAATTACTTTGTTCCTCTCATGGTCTCATAATATATTCACCTGCTCCGTTCATCATAAGCAACAAAATAAATTGTGACTATTATGACTCTAGGAGGGTTCTATGTTCTACACAAAACATAACTCAGTAACTGTTCTTTGATAAATATCATTACATAAATTAATAATACTATAATATCATTGTCAGACTGTATATTTTCAATATACTATACACTATACTTATTGAGACAAAGAGCAAGTGGTTAATTATTGAAATTGAATGCGTTTTTAATATGTTGCAACCGTCCCTGATTATGTAATATATGACATACAGTATAAACAGTATGTCCCTACATGAAAAGTGATGTCACCTATAAGGAGATATATTACTATCTCATATATACATCCTCTGGATATATGAAGGTATTATAACATATATGAAATACTAGAGTAAAATTTGTACATATATTAAAACATTTTTTGATTAATTTTTATTTGGTAAAACAGGTTGAGATCATTTTTGTGAATGATATATATTTAATTTATATATGCACGTTTATTAAAACAACTTACAAATATACATTCTTTATGCTTATAAATTATATTAAACATGTTTATCTTCACATTCTGAGAAAGTATAATATATATTATAATATCAACATGTATTAACAGGCTTTATATGTAACACACGTTTATAATATAAACATACATACATATTTGTATGGGCTGGATATATATGGAATTGTTTGTTTACATATGTTTTTATTTCATATGTACATATATTACATGTGTGTATGGCTCTGTTGTAACCGTCCTCAGGGTGGGGGTCAGCTGCAACCTCTGAATACTGACATATAAATACAGTGAATGATCTGTCGCGTGATCATCTGTAAATGGTGTGGCTCATTATCAGACAGGTGTGAGTTTCAGGTGAAGGTTTGGTTTGTCTCAAATAAATCAAAAACTGTTCCAACCTCACCTTAGGTTAAACCAGGTTAACTCTCCATCACCTGCACTGACAGCTGGAGAAGGGAACACTTTAGTACAGGAGCCACAGAGGGTCAGAACAGGTGAGTCAAGGAAAAATGAATCACTAATCGATTCATTGATAATGATCGGTGGACTCGGGAACCTCACCCCGTGGATCTGAGGATGCACGAGCCTCCGTTTGATGATGATCTGATAAAATGACCTCGGAGTGTCATTTGCCCCACGTTCATCCAGCAGCAGCAGCAGCCGCCTGGCTCGGCTCGGCACGGCTCGGTTATTCCCAGAGGCTGTGGGGCCAAATTGCATCAAGTCTGTGTTGGTCTCAGATCTGCATCAAAATGGACTCAAACGACACGAGCGGGCTCTGGGAGACGTGAACCGAGCCCCGGTGCGCTCCGGGAGAGACCGTGACCCGGTGTGAGACTCACAGACCGAGGAGCTTCTGTCGCTGCTGAAATTTTATTCTGCGCATGATGACGCGTTGCTGTGTGCGCTCCGCTCCGGCGCCGCTCGGCTAGCAGCGGCAGCGGCAGGAAGTATGCTGTCGAAGCGGCGGTGGGGAAAGACCCGAGAACCAAAAGTCGGTGGTTGAGCAGGAGGAGGAGAAATAACCATGTCTAATCCGTGACACTTGCACATTTTGCACCTCCACGCCGTCACATCGCTCACCTCGCGGGCGCAGAGGCCAATTGAGGGGTAAGTGTGGAGCGTAAAACGACAGAAAAACGAGGTTTTCCGTGAGCGGGGGCCGCGGTGTGTTTGTCGAGATCTTTGTGTAGCTCCGGGCTAGCCTCGGGATGCTAGGGCTAGCTGTGGCGCTAACCTCTGCGAGCTCCTGCAGCGGCCACAGTTTTCAATTAGGACAACGTGAATTTATTTTACGGGAAAATAAATCCCAGATTGTGTCTAATCCACGCGGCTCCGTTTTTGCATTGTTTGTGTGTTTTGTTTGTCATTTTTTTGTTTTGAACTTCCGTTTTATCCCCTTTCTCTCATCGCGGGGGGCTGTTAACTAGCCAGGCGCTAATGCTAACGTTAGCTCGGCCGTGTATCTGCCTGTTTTCAGCTCTTATCCACAAAATGCTTTTTTCATATAAAATGTTAAACTGTTCCGGGTTTCTCTCGCTGTTAGTTTGCACCGTATTTTCAGTAAGTGGACTCTGCTCGGCCTCCGCTTGTAGCTAGCGGGCTAGCAGCTTGTGTTTGTGGGGGTAAGAAAGAGTGAAGCTAGTCCGTTAGCATGGGGGGAAAATGGCTCGCTGCTCGAAAGCCATTTTCCGATGGAGATGGGGTCTCAGTGAAAGTGGGCTGATGGCTGTAGGTGTTGTCCCGCTCTGCTGGGAGCTTCATGTCGGATATACACGGCTAAACTGAGACGATTTTCCACGGTTAACCCCCCTCTGTTCTTCTCCTCGGCCGGCCGGGCTTGGGTGTTTCTCCCCCGGTTAAATCGGGGAGTCGGCCGAAGGAAATGTCGGCCGTGTGGCGGCGGAGAAGATGCCCCGCTTTGTCCCGATAAATTCATGCTGGGGCTGAACCCTACCGAGAGGAGACGGGCCAAGGTCAGGGAGCCCTGCTGCGGCTGTGACGGCTCCTTCTCCGCCACATCCACCTCTCACCGGCCGGAGTAAAATTTAATTTGCAGATTTGGAGTAAAATGTGGAGAATTAACGGCTGCGGGGTGAATAGTTGAAGCCGAGGAGGTTTCTGTTGGTGTGAACAGACCCGGGTTATTTCTGCTCCGGGGGGAAAGAGTGTTAATCCGGGCTACCTGGAATAACGGTAGGACCACAAACAGTCGCATGCGTCGGATGTATTGGTGAATAAAGCGCGGGTTAATGAGCCGGGCTCGGTTTGTTTACTTTATCTGGGCTGAAGCTCAGAGGAGAAAAAAAGTTGGACGGAAAAGAGAGAAAGGATTGTGATTGGCTGCTCAGCAGAGGCCTGATTCAAATCTGTTTGTGAATGAGATGCTTCATTTGTAAAATGTGAAACTGGACTGTTGGAGATAATTAAACTTTTCAAAATAAGACTGTTGATGTAGCAGGGAAAAGAGTAATTTAAACCGCACAGGAAACAAAGACTTAAAGTGGGATCAGGACACACAAATGAAAACAAATACACATTAAAACATTTAAAATTGATCAGCTGTATACAGCACATTATTGATTAATCAGCTGATTATTGTCAGTTTAATAATTTTGTCTATAAAATGCTAAAGAAATGTCTCCTTTGATTCATGTCACTGTTGTTTGTGAAAGAGAAAAACAGCAAATAACAGTTGAAGCTGGAACAAGGTGTTGATATTTAATCTTAAAATTTCACTAAAACAACAATTCTTAATCAGAATAGTTGCAGATTAATGTTTGTCGATGAATGAATTGATTAATTGACTAAAAACTGCAGCTGTAGTTTGTATATGTGAAAAACCAACTGCAGTTTTCTGACGTTCCAGGTCAATGAAACATGGTAGTTGCAGTATATTTGAAATATATATTTATACATGAATAAACATAAATGAAGTGTATAAAATGATATAACAAACAACAATAAATATCAGAAAATGACACATAGAGGCTGCGAGTAACTGTTTTCATTCAAAAGTTCTCAAATAATTTAATGTGTTTGTAAAATGTCAAAAATGTTCGTCACAGTTTCCCAGAATCTAAATAGTTTTTATCCAATCAACAGTTTGTTGTAATAAATGACAGAATATTCACACGATGAGCAGGAACTGGAGAAATTTATACTTTTTACTTTAAAAATGACTTTTGTTTGTAGTACAAATATCACTGATGTGTGTTTTCTTTTAGTTTGTAGACCTTATGTTTTATATGTAACATACTGGAGATAAAACAGTTTGTCCATTAGTACAAAAACATTAACCAATACTTTAACATTTATCAAACACAAACAACAATCAGCTGGTTTCAGTTTTCTGTCTCAGTAACTGAACGAAACATGAAGACGTCACACTGGAAACAATAATCAATGGATTAATCGATAATGAAAAAAAACATTTAACATCTTTTTAATCTCCACTTTGATTAAAATGAAAAGTGTGACCCAGGCTGTCGATTCAGAGGTGTGTGTGTGTGTGTGTGTGTGTGTGTGTGTGTGTGTGTGTGTGTGTGTGTGTGTGTGTGTGTGTGTGTGTGTGTGTGTGTGTTGCTTCTCTTTGTCCTGCTTACATCAAACATCTGGCTGAACTCTGCACCTCCGACCGCTGCTTCACTTTTTCTTCATTAAACTGTGTCTGAGCTGAGCTGACAGATTCACATGTTCATTAATTTACAGCTGCAACAATTAGTCCATTAATCTATGTGTCATAATTATTTTGATAATCAATAATTGTGTAGTGTAAATATCAATCCTTTGCTCTTTGTAGCTTCACACATGAAGATTTTATTGTTGCACATGACAATAAGCTGAATATGAATTTATGATGTAAAAGATATTAATCAGTCATTTCTCACATTTAACTCCCAAAGTGATCAATCGATTGATTTAGAAAGTTAATCAGCAGATGAATTGTTACTTGGAGTCAGTGGTGATGGCGGGAAGTTTATTGAGCAGTTAGTGTTTGTTGACCACCAGCACCTCTGAAGTCCTGACTGTTTCACCTTCCTTCATTCATTTACCAATTAACAATCGTGGTTGTGTTGCTTTAAGATGATAATTAATAGGTTTTAATTAAAGAGTTTTCTGCCTGATTTAATGTGTTTTTAAGGGAAAGCGAATCCATTAACTACTGAGCCTCACAGGGAAAAATCAGATGCTTTAAAGCTTTTCTAAATCCTTCTGAATTTTATTTTACATGTGTGATTTCTGTCGGCTGCAACAGACACTTCCGTCATGATGAAGCTGCTAGTGGAGGCCCATAGTAATATTAATAATAATAATAACTTTATACAGCACTTTTCTTAAAGTAACAAAGTGCTGTACAAGGAAAGTAAAACCAAATACAAGAAAAATCCAAAGTAAGTATAAATAAAAACACTAGATCTGACAGGAAGTGAAAAGAGGCAATAAAATATGTAAAAAACAATAATTACTAAAAAACTAAAAACTTTATAAATAAAACACAGATCAGACACTATCACATATGTGTTTTAGGAAGATTTAAAGGTAAAGATTGACAACATCTGATTTCAGAGTGTCGGGGCTCTGATAGTCACAAACCTGGACCTTGGGTGGGCCACCATAATAAAATCATAAAGCCTTAAATATATGCTGCTGATATCCATTCAGGGGGTCCTTGACAAAGTCTGAAAGGTTTTTGAGGAGCTTCCCTATGTTCCTCAGGATGTTCCAGGAGACATGAATGGAGCTCTCTCTGGATGTAGGGTTCATTGAGCAGGTTCCAGCGGTCCTTGAGGAAGTCCTGGGGGTCCTTGGGGAAACTGTGTGGGTGCTTGAGCAGGTTCCAGTGTCAGCTGTATTTCCTTGAAGGTGTCCTTGAACAGGTGTGGGGACACTGTGTTCAGCTCTGTGTTTCAGTCTGGTGGTTTCTGCTGTAGCTTCATGTGGTTCAGACTTAATGAGGCTGTTGTGTGAATGTGCAGTTACAGTCTGTGCTACGACCACAGCTCCTAACATTATGTTTGTGTGCTCGAGCAGGGAGGGAGACATGTAAAACTTAAACATAAATATGTACAACAAAGAAAAGAAAAGATGAACCGTTATTGATCCCCCTTAGAGGAAATTCAAAAAATGACACAGCAGCACAAATGTGATACGAAATAAAATAAGACCAAAAAAAGCAGCAAATTCTCACAACTGAAGCAGGAACAAGACATTTTTTTTGGAAATTTAAAAATAATTAAATGTATTGTTTGATTATCAAATATTTGCTGAGGAATAATAATAATGATACATGTTATCCATACAGTGCTTTAAAGGCCATTCTGCTGATTGACTAATCAGCTATCGACTTTATTTTTCTGCTTTAAAACGTCTCAGGTTCAGATCTGGGTCGGTTGTGCTAACAACTGAAAACTGGAGTGATCAGTCAATTAAATGATTAGTGGAGAAAAATAATTGACAACTATATTGATAATTAATTGTTTCAGTCATTCATAATCAAATCTTCCTGGTTTTCTTTGTCATGTATCAGTGTGATGTTTTTGCTTCATAGACTGAACCACTCATTAATAAATTGAAAAAATAATTAGCTGATTAGCTGATAATGAAGCTAATCAATCGTTGGACACCTGGACAGTACAGGACTGTAACACACACTGTGTTGTTGCCGAAGGGGCTGACACTGTGAGGTCACATCTGTAATATGCAGCTGGATCATGGAGGGAAATTAAAATATGAGGAAGTAGGACAGATGTCAGCGCTTTTAAATGTATAATTAGATTTTAGGAAATCATACGTGTTTATAGAGCTGGGCGGTTCAGCTCATTTTATTTGTTATCAGGATTTTGTCTTCCAGCGACAAAACCAGATAATGAGATAAAACGATTATATTGCCACGTTCAGTTTCACAACAAATTTCATCGCACCACCAATTATTTTGATCTAATTATTTGTTAAATTAATTTTCATATTATATATTTAATGGTATATATTTAGATATTGTATTTTATTTATGTATCATTTTTTAATTAGTTTTTCTGATGAATTGCATTTAAAGTTCAAGATAGTCCACTGTTAAAAAGACAAAGTTCAATGAGTGATCGTGTTGAATAATCGTCATCTCAGTATTGACCAAAATAATCAGAATTTTTTGCCATAGTGGATCAGCTCTACCTGTTCACATGTTACCTGGACGTTGTCTGATGCTCCTCTGTAGTGTGGGTCAGTTATGGAAACAGTGTTTCTCCCTCTTCACCACGTCCCTCCTGAAAAACAGATGTAATAGAGTTTTACTTGATTAAATAAAGTGAAATGAAAAACATGATAAACTCACCCTGACCACTGTGGGATTGAATTAATAGGGCTGAGACGATTTGCTTTTATCTCCAGATTCAATACTATCACAGCACTGGGTGCAGATCCGATATGTGTGGCCTTTTCTAGGTACTTTGATTCTACAAGTATGGCTGGACCAGGTCAGCTGGTTTCAGTGTCAGCTGGTTTCAGTGTCAGCTGGTTTCAGTCTAGTGTCAGTTGGTTTCAGTGTCAGCTGGTTTCAGTCTAGTGTCAGCTGGTTTCAGTGTTAGCTAGTTTCAGTCTAGTGTCAGCTGGTTTCAGTGTTAGCTGGTTTCAGTCTAGTGTCAGCTGGTTTCAGTATCAGCTGGTTTCAGTCTAGTGTCAGCTGGTTTCAGTATCAGCTGGTTTCAGTCTAGTATCAGCTGGTTTGTCAGCTGGACAAAAAGTCGCTAAATGGTCTGAAAAGTTAGTAAATTGAGTGACAGATGAGCTGAATTGGCAACAACCAATGGGGAATCTCCAACACTCTGCCAGCCGACCAATGGTGTAACTTGATCACTCAGTCAGTCAGAGACCTTCGTATTTACAGGACTGGCTCTGCTGTTGTGGTCCAGCTAATAAACTACTGTTATAATTAAGTTAATTAAAGTAGTGTACTGTTTGAACAAACAAACAACTCTGGTTCATGTGCTGATGCTAACAGGTTAACCAGCTAGTTCCCAGGCTAACTGTTAGCTTCTAGCTGTAATTACACTAGCCCGGTGTAATTAATAAGATAAATATTGATTCAGGATTCAGTGTCGTGATTAAAACATTTTTATTTTTATTTATCATTTTTTCCACCTCTGTAAATAATGAGACTGTGATGTTCTGTAATGTGTCAGGTCACGTTTCATCCTTGGAAGTTATTGAAAAGTCCTTGAGTGTGACTTCAGAGAGTGTGTTTGAGTCCTGGCAGCGTGTAAAGACAGTGACACAGGTGTGTGTGTGTGTGTGTGTGTGTGTGTGTGTTCCGATCAGATTAACATGGCGGCCTCATGTAATCTGTTACAGAGTCCAGATTAGCCTGTTAAAACTGTCACAGGCATCGACTCACTTTAATCACTCTGGTCCTTAAGCAACTATTGATCTGATTACTGACTGGTTATTGAGGGATTTCTGTGTGTGTGTGGACGGTAAGACGCTGCACTCAAACAGCAAACACCATTTCTTACCATCTGTTGTGTTGAAATTTAATTTCTCAGTGTCAATGTGCCCAACACTGAGATCTCCATTTTTCACCATGATGTTTTATTGATCAGAAGATTCATTGAGAAAATAAAAGACAGCTCAATCAATAATTAAAATAATAGTTGATTTCCATGCTAAAATTTTATTCTGAATCCTTTAACCATGTTGGCAGGTGCAGGAGTGTCCTCAGAGCGTGACGTGAACACACATGAACAAACAGCACAGTGTCAATATTAGACCACATCTTCATCACCCTCATCATCACCAGCAGCAGCATGTGTTTATTTCTTTTATCTGTGTCTTCATTCTTAGTTTTTTGATTGACTTTGAACCTGAGTTTCAGCACTGAAACCAAGATTATTACTATTTTCAATAACTTGCCTTTGAGAGATACAAATAACGTAAAACCCTCTTTTAAATTAACCACGGCAGTCTAATTAGAAAACAGTGCAAATTAACATTTAAAGAGTAAATAAACCACATCAGTGCAGTGTCTCAAACCAACCAAATCAAAAACTCATATGATATGACTCATGATGGTCTTAAATTATTTTATCATGTAGTTTATGATTTTACATGAAAATTTGTCCAATTTTAAATTGTTGCACAGCTGCAATTATTGCCCTTTATTTTTATTAGTTAATTAACTGATTAATGTCTCGGATTAATATAACGTAATAGATTTTAATAATCTGCCAATTGCTAATGAATTATGTATTTAGATAATTTCTTTGTGGATGACTTTCTTGTTTTTGTTTTACAATTTCCCAGCAACCAAGGTGACATCTTCAAGATGTCAAGTAGCTTCTATTATTTAATCAATAGTACAAAAGCCTAAGATATTCAGTTTATTATCATAAATGAAAAACAAATGCAGATTCAATCATTTTCTTTTGTAGATTTAATATAAATTATATAAATAAGTTATAAAAAGTACTAAAATTATTATTAATCAAAATGTTTATGGTCTCTCTCTGTACTATACAAAATGTCCCTAGAATCAGGTTAGGTTCAAATGATAAGCCTGTACTTAAGATTAAAATCTTCATCCTTCCAAAAATCTTTTAATTTGATAAACTCTTATCATTATAAGTAGAGATCACCTTTCTACACACCTGCTGCTCCTACATGTTCTGTGGCGACAGCTTACTGTGGTGATACTGGCACTGGTGTAAGACCAGTTGACTGTTGATGGAGGGGGTTGGGTGGCGGCTCTGGAGGTTTGTTGATCCTGCAGTGGTGGATTCACGGCGAGCTTCGGCCTCTTTACACTATAAACAAAGGTGTGTCCTGCTCGCTGCAGAGTGCTGTCAGGTGTGAACGGTGCAGGGACAGCAGCTTCGCTTGTATAATTCAAGATCCAAAGGAAATGACACCTGGTTTAAATAATATACAGATAATCACATCTTCTAGCAGTATGATAAATAGCCGTGTGGAGGTAAAATAGCTAATTGAAAGAAAACATTTTTTTGAGAATTTCGACAATAGATTAAGTATGTTTTTTGTTTTTTGTCAAACACTTGCTGTTTCCTGTGATTTAAAATGTAAGAATTTTCTGCTGATCTGTGTTAAATCACAGTAAACTGAATATTTTGGGGATGTGGCTGGGTGGTTGGACAGGTTCAGTTAAACTTTATTTCAGTCCTCTTTAATATTTATACATAGTAAATGCACATAGACAACACACAAATTAGGAAAGAGGAGAAACAAAAACAGAAAGACTTTTCATCATTAGACACTGATATATTTACAAAGAAGCAGGACGAGGAGTTCCAGCGAATCAAACATGCAAAGACCAAAAGAGATAAAGTGAGAAAAACAGTAAATAAAAAGGACTTTTACTGCTTCATCTTACATTTATGTGATAAGGATCATATCTCAGATTCATATTTATCAGCATATTTTAATTTTTCTTTTAAATTAACTAAGTGAACTACACATTCTTAATTCACCATCACAATTCATCCACAGGTTTACCCACAATGTTGTGTTTGAAAATTAAAAAATATATTGTGAAATACTCATTTCTTAATATAATAACATAAAATAAACAATTCTAATTAGTAATATCTCTGAGAAGGTGTAATCAATATCTGCCAGCATTTATTTATTGGTTGGGTTGTAATTTTAAGTGTTAAAATTCAATAAAATCATTTGAATAATCAAAAGAAATAATTTACCTTATTACATAACCGTGACGATATTTCCACATTGTTTGAAATTGACAAATCTGTTGCAGTGTGAGATCTTATTAGTGCTGCAATTAATGATTGTTTCTATAATCTGCTGAGTTGTTCGCTTTTTTTTTTTTTTTTCCAATTAATGAATTTATCATTAATTTATCATTAAGTTATCACAAGTTGTCAGATTGAGGTTACATCTGCAAATTGCTTGTTTATAACAGTCAAAAATACAAAGATATTATTTATAGATACATGAGACAAAAAAACATTTCGGAGGCTGTCACCAGAGAATGATTGTGATTTGATAAATGACGTAAAACGTCAGTTGCTCTTTAAATAACCAGCTTCTTTTTTCTTCTTCTTGTCTCCACAGTGATACCTCATTGGCTGGTGTGACCCCCTCAGGCCCGCCACCTCCCAGGGTGGGCCCCGATTGTCTGTACCAGCACTGACGGCTCTTGGGGAGAAAATGGCCACCACCTCTGCCCTCATCTGAAGAGCTAAGACCCGCTGTTTCCTCCCCCACCTCCCTAATATCACTGTTCATTGCTGTGTTGTGAACCGTGATTTTCTCCAACCGATCGCTTTAGAGTACTATGGCAATGCATGATATGAGTCGTGCCAAGGGTTTCCCCTGTAAAGAGTGTGATATGGTTTGCCCGAGTACTCCAAGTCTTCTAGAGCATATGAAAGCACATTATCAGCAAGAAGAAACCGGACGTTTTGAGTGTGAACAGTGTGGCCGAATTTACAAGCACGCAGCTAGCCTAGCTAATCATAAAAAGTCTCACGAAGTGGGTTCATTCCAGTGTCCTGTTTGTACCCGTACTCTGCCCAACGCTGTTGCTTTGAAGAACCACCTACGTATCCATACACTATCCCCCAGTAGTGCACACACAGAAGAAGAGAGCGAAGAAGTTCCTGAAGAGGCAGGCCACGACGAGAGAGACTACGGTCTCGCCCAGGACCTCTCGGACGGGTTTGGGCGCTCCCATTTGAATAATAGTGGTATGGGACATAGTGTCCTACAAAGCCACGAGACAGACGACCACGGAAAAAAAGGCTCCCCTGAATCTGACGACGCTTGGGACAGACCCTTCAAGTGTGATCAGTGTGACAGAACGTACCGGCATCACGGTAGTCTGGTGAACCACAAGAAGTGTCACCAACAAGGAACTTTTAAGTGCTCTGTGTGTTTCAAGCAATTTAGCAACCTGGCTGCCCTAAACAGCCACGAGAGAACTCACTCGAAGTTCAAGACCCCTGGGGCATCCATGGTGAGCAGCAGCAGCAGCAGCCTCCACGCCACGGAGCGCAGCAGCGGCACTCAGTCATCCCAGAGTGACGACACAGCCTCGTGTTTCTGCCACCTGTGCCAGATAGCGCTGCCGAATAAGGCCGACTTCCAGGAGCACATTCTGCTGCACAACACGGCCTCGCCCTCCCTCGGCTTGCCACGCAGTTTCCCAGGCATCATGCCTCACAATCTGAGTGCAGTTCGATCCCCAGCATACACCCCGGCCCTGGGGGACCCTCTGCCCCTGCCACCCCTGCCCAGTGAGAAGAGAGGTCCCTATGATCCCATAATGGGCCCTCCAGTCAACAATCCCATCTACACATGTGCATACTGTGGCGCAGGACACCCAGATCTGGAGACCTTAAAAGTCCACTATCTGACCCATGATCCCCACCCTGCTTCCCATGGCCAGGACAGCTCCATCCTTAACTCAGACACCCTAAGTTCTGGATCGCAGGGCTCGGTGTCTTCTCCCGCTGGAGGCCGTGTGCCCCAGGCCAATTCTCCAGATGATGGAGAGCGGCGCTTCAAGTGTGGAGAGTGTGGGAAAAGCTACAGGCATGCGGGAAGTTTGGTCAACCACAAACGCTGCCATCAGACAGGCCACTACCAGTGCACCATCTGCTGTAAGCAATACCCTCACCTGGCAGCGCTACACAGCCACCTACGAAGCCACAAGGGACGTCCCTCCAACCAGCCTATTAATAATGACAGCAATGACTGGCTATCTCCAGAGCCATTAACTCTGGATTCCCAGCAGAGCTACGTCCAGGAAGGCAGTGGTGCCACCACTCCAATTTCGCTGCCAGGGAATCTTGGTGATGCTGCCCACTTTGTACCAGATGGCGGCCACAGCAGTGGGTTGGACTCTCTTGAATTCCATGATCGCTTTGATGGCAGCTCACTTTCCCAGAGCAACTCTGCTCACCGCCAGGCCGATAGACATGTGTGTGCTGACTGCGGTGAGATGTATGGAGATGTATCTGGCATCAAGTCACACATGTGTCCCCGCCATGGCCAACAGCAGCAGCCACAACAGCAGCAGAGCAACATGTCCAATGGTTTTATGGGGAACATGAATTACCACAGCTCCAGTGGAACCTCACTGCCTGCTGGAAGCTCCAGCAGCCTGAAAGAAAGTGGCGGCCAACGACAGTACTCCCAGAGCGGAGGCAAGAGAATGGGGAGCAACGACAAAGATGATGAGGATGATGGAGAAGTGTATCAATGCTCGGTGTGTGGTAACCACTACGCCAGCCTCAGAGCTCTCAGGAGCCACCTGCGTAGCCATGCCAATAACCCAACAGGACCAGGACCTTCCAACCTGGAGCAGGATTGGAGAATGATCTGCTCCACTTGTGGTCAGAGCTTCTCCAGGAAGCAGGACCTCCTGAATCATCAGCTAGTCCACGGCCCCCAAAGGCCAGACGGCCAGCAACAGGGCATTGGAGGTAGCTCTGCAAATGGCAACGACAAGATGGACGGACGCAGTCACATTTGTGTTGACTGTGGCATGTTCTTTGCTGACCGTCACCACCTCATCACCCATCTGTGCCCCGGTAAGAATCGGGCCAGCTCACTGAGCAAGCAGGGCCTGAATGGAGCCAAAGGCATGTCTGGAGGAGATGGCGTCGGTGGTGGGGTCGCTGGAGGGAGCCGTGATGTCGGTGGCGATGGACGTAGGCCTATGGTTGACCAAAGTGACAAGCCCCACAAGTGCGACCAGTGTGGACGAGGATACAGACACCCCTGCTCACTCCTTAACCACAAGAAGTCCCATAAGACTGGTGTTTTCCGCTGCTTGGTGTGCCAGAAACGCTACTACAACCTGCTGGCTCTCAAGAATCACCAAAGGACCCACTTTGACCTGAAGAGGTAGGTCCCTGATTCTGTCTGTTTTTTTAATTTTATTTGGGCAGGTGTCTTACAGCTTAATGTCATTCTACAGTCTACAGACATTTAAAGGGATGGTAGGAATAATTTCCGAGTTGGGCATTAGGGTGCTGTATTGCTCCTAATCCAATCTACTTACAATTTAGCTGTGATTCCTACTTAATTCAAATTTGTGGACAGTTACAAAGCTTCAGGATCACTTTGCGTTTAGCTCAGTTGGTAAAGTTAACATTGAAAGTTGATGAGTTTTGAGGTTTTCATAATTGTATTTGCATTAAGTGAACTTCATTGCAATCAATGCTCCAAATTTCTAATTGTTGGTATGTGCTTCTGAACCCAATGTGGACGCTGGTGGTTTATGAGATTTAGTACCATGTTTTTGTTGAAGATTGTTTGCAGGTTAAACGTTCTGATTTTCAACAGCAGTTAGTCAGTGTGTCACCAAACTGTTGGACTTAAGTTGAACAAAAGAATATCAGGAAATTTACATATGGGCAGTAGTGCGTAAAATAATTGCCTCAACAAAGGGTCATGTTTAAGAGTATTAGTTTCATGTATTTACATAGACTCTGTTGTGTTTTCTTCATCTCTGTCCATCCCCGCTGCAGGCACAAGTGTGAAGAATGTGGCAAGGCCTTCAAGATCCAAAAGCAGCTGATCAACCACCTCCGCCTCCACGAGGAACATCGGGCTAAAGGTCTTGTTCGAACTGGCCCCAACGGTTCCCGCTTCCAGCAGCCTGGCCCATCTCAAATGCAGACTATGAGAGGAGAGTCATCAAAGGGCCAGGTAATGGGTGTCAAATACAGCCATCAAGGGTTCAAAAAACCCTACTCCTCAGCAGGAACCTCCAGGCCTCAGAAGTTTGACCCAGCTGAGAGTGGACGGCGGCCTTTTGCCTGTGAAGAATGTGGAAAGACATACCGTCATGCAGGCAGCCTAGCCAATCACAAGAACCTTCACAAAATTGGGGAGTACCACTGCAATGTTTGCAACTCTACATACCCTAACAGGCTGGCAATGAAAAACCACCTACGTCTCCACTTCGCCCAGAAGAAGCACAACTGCCAAGAGTGTGGCAAGGGCTTCCGCACTCAGAGGCAGCTAGCTACCCACACTACAGCTGGGCTGTGCAAAGGCCCGCAGGGCCCTGGCGCCCAGATGGATTTTGAGTGCGATGGCTGCTGCGAAGGCTTTGCCACGGCCGATGAGCTTGCAGCCCATGACTGCCCGGCCCAGCACCTGCCCTCGTCCTCCTCCACCAACAGCTCCACCAACATCAGCATGGAGAGGAGCTCTGTGGACCTGGACTCTGACGAGAGACCCTACGCCTGCGACCTCTGCAGCTGCGCCTACAAACATGCAAGCTCCTTGCTGAATCATAAGCACACCCACAAGACGGGCAACTTCCGGTGCAACTTCTGCGACAAGCCCTACACCAACTACATGGCGCTACGCAACCACATGCGCATCCACACGCAGCGGAAGAAGCACATCTGCCACACGTGTGGGAAAGCCTTCCGACTGGCCAGGTTCCTTCGCAACCACCAGAAGGTCCATGAGGAGGGTGCTACCCCCTTCGGCTGCCCCACCTGTGGGAAGAGTTTCCAGGGGAGATCCGGTCTGGCTAGGCATCGCTGCGGGGACAACCAGGTAGGCATGGAAGTCAGGAGGAAGGCCACTGCACCCACGGGAGAGGGCGAAGAGTGTCGGTACACGTGAGTTCTCGTCAGTTGTTTGTGATTCTTCGAAGTTGAAAGAAAAATAGTGAAGATAAATTTAGGTCTCTACATGTCTATTACAGGTATATGATCTCCAATCCGGCTTCCTTGGGACCATACGCGTGCCGGAATTCGGATTTTTCTGAAGTTTGGACAAATTGAATTAGTGGAGAGACCAGATAAGTCAACCCCGTTTGCTTTCAGTTAGCATATATCACACACTTTAGTTTTTTTAGGCTACCTACAGTCAAACATTTCATGTTTAGATGTACTGTTTTTAATGCTTTTTCTCAGCACACTTTGTCACAGATTTGATTTAAGTAGAATATTTTGTGTAGCACATTAGCAAAATCTAAAGTATTGATGTTGTGTGTTCCTTACTCTTGTTATGATTTTGATTGTAGTCTTTGATTTGTTTGTGTTTGCTTTCTTTAGGTAGTATCATGATACTGGCCAGTTATTAGACTAGAAACTGCAGTGATGTGATGGGGCTCTTAAATTTTTGATGTCTTGGCAAACTGAAACCACAGGGAAGATTAGGAAGTATTTGGAGCTAGCTGCACTGCACATGTCCAGAGGTCATTATTTGCATCAGTTAAAGGATTCTTCACTACAGCAACTACAGTCTGACATGGTAGAGGTTCTATGGGCATGTTGGATCGATTTTCATCATTCAGGATATCGTAATCACCCAAAAGAAGGCTGTGACAGAAGGTCTTTGAAATAGTTTTCAGATGTGAAAGAAGCTGTCTGAAGCTTGTGTCCATTTGTGCAGTGCAGGGAGCGGCAGATACCTCCCAGTTCCCTACATGAATCCCAGTTGTTTGTCCATAGTTTCTCCCATGTCCTTCCCTTCCTCACCCACCCAGGAGTCCTCTCCCCTATGACCTGTCTAGCAGTCATAAGTTTAAATGGTACACCACTTTGTAGTAGTCTTGTTTAAAAGCTTTAAGCCGGATTTCAGATCATATACCTGTATGTGCAACATCTTAGATGATGAGTACTAATATTTCAGTAATTCTAAAGAAAAAGTGGTAACCAGTAATTTGAGATTAACTTGGCTAGAACACTGAAAAGAACCTACCATCTTCAGTTACTAATCTCCCTTTTTCTTTCCTCCTGTCCCTCCTCCCATCCCCTCGTTCCTCCCCTCTTGTTTTTCCTTGTTTGTCTCTGCACAGATGTGATCAATGTGGCCGCTCCTACCGCCATGCCAGCTCCCTTCTCAACCACAAGAACACCCACACCGTCGGCATCTACCACTGCGCCGTGTGCCTCAAGACCTACTCCAACCTGCTTGCCCTGAAGAACCACCGCCGTATCCACTCTGAGACACGGCGACACCGCTGCCATGACTGTGGCAAGGCCTTCCGTGTTTCCTCTCAGCTCTACAACCACCGACGAGTCCACCAAAAGCAGCGGGAGCTGACCTGCCGGTCCTGCCAACGAGCCTTTCCTACGCAGGCCAGCTTCAGGCTCCACATGGAGATCACCCACGGCCAGGCACCGCAGCCCCGCCAGCCCAGACCCCAGCAGCCCCGGCCAGGGGGCTCCCAGGAGCTGGGCTGGGGGTCAGGTCTGGACCTCACTTTGATGCAAGAGCAAGGACTCAACCCCAGCAGCATGGCCAAAGCCCGCGGCCGTGGAGGCAACAGTGAGGTCATCAAGTCCCATGTCTGCGACCAGTGTGGCCGTTCTTACCGCCACGCCAGCTCCCTGCTCAACCACAAGAACAGCCACAAGACGGGGACCTACTTCTGCAACTCCTGCCAGAAGGAGTTCCCCAACCTCATGTCCCTCAAGAACCACCGGCGGATCCACACCGAGCCCAAGCGCTACCAGTGCCCTGACTGCGGCAAGTCCTTCCGGGTGTCCACACAACTCATCTGCCACCGCCGCATCCACACCAAGGAGAAGCCGTTCTCCTGCCAGCAGTGCGACAAGCGCTTCTCCTCCAAGTCCAACCTGAGGCACCACATGAAGGTGCACTGGAGCGGCTCGACGGCGCCCCCTCCCATGGCCATGGGTGCGCCCAACTTCCTGGCGTTATGCCCGCGGCCCCTTTCATATAAAGCTATGGGGCATGGGGGGGGGTTGGGCTAAGACCAAAGGGGGAGGGGGGAGGGGGGCCAGTCACATGCCAAGGTTTCTGGAGGTGCCAAAACGTAGCTCTTCGTCCTGCTCACCCTCCTCTTCCTCATTTTCCATGTGTGGCTGTAGTGTGTGTGAAGAACAGGGTGCGTGGCCTCAGTCCAGGTCCTGCATGACATGAACATACACTGACAGCAGGAGGACGCTGCACAAGCACACACACACACACGAACAACCGAGCACAGCTTTTCTGCATCGGTCACGCGGTTCAGTTTCGCGTCTGAGCGTGCACACACATCACACACCAGCACACACACTTTAACACAGCTGATTCACACACACACACACACACACACACACACACACACACACACACTCAGAGAGGACTGAAAATGGAGGACGTGCACACACACTTTGTTGCTCACACATCTCCAACATGTTTCCTGACCTCTCCCGAGCCGAGGCTTCCCTCACGGACGACCCCACCAGGCTCTGGTTGTAGAACTGTCCCACACAGACTGACTGACAGGCTGACGGACAGGCAGACGGACAGGCAGACATGGACTGTAGACAGACGTGATGTAGTTTTTACTGCACGGACCTCACTACACCTGCCTTACTCCTTCCTGCATGTTGCCCTGTACAGCTGGAGTCCCTGAACCTCTCTCGCTCTGGGACATTGATGAGAGGTGGACCCAGCTACAGAGACCGAGCTGAACCCAGACTGTTGGTTAAAGACCAGCTCGTAAAGACTTTGAGTCCTGTGTTAGTGACGTGATGACAGACAGACTGTCGCCACTGTGAGGGTCCGCATGAAGGCGTGAGGAAGTCTGATGCTTGTTTTCCTGTAATGAGCCATCTTGTCCATTTCAATCCCAGGAGCTGATTGGTCCGTTGTTGCAGTTGTTTCTGTTTCTGTTGATGTTTATAGGGAGTTTTGTGGTGATGAAATATTCTCTTGTGGCCTTTGTCACAATGTTTTTAAACCATATTCAGACCGGGGCAGTCGAAACAAAGTCAGACCGGTTTTTATCGAAGTGGCCGACGTGTCGGTCCAGGAGGTGGAGCCTCGCTTTGTTTTTCCTTCTTTGTACCTTAACGGTTTGACAGGTGACAGTAATGACTTGTGGGAACTTGTACAGCTGAAGACGGGATGCTTCAGTCTCTGAGCATTAAATGTGTGTGTGTGTGTGTGTGTGTGTGTGTGTGTGTGTGTGTGTGTGTGTGTGTGTGTGTGTGTGTGTGTGTGTGTGTGAGTGTGAAGATCCTTCTCACATACGGATTCAACGACGTCAGCAGGAACTTCCTCACCTAGCTTCCAGAGTGACGCTCTCCTGCTTCAAGTCTCATGACGCCGTCGACAGAGACCATCAGGTTCTCATGGAGTTTGAATTTAGTAGAAAGTACGTGTACGTTTCACAGGAACTAAAATGAAGCATCATCACTGTCAGGTAGCGGTGGGCGGAGCCAGTTTAGTTCATGATGAGTCGTGGTAGTGGACAGGTGTCTGACGATGTAGTTTTCAGAGCGACAGTTCGTAAAGGTGGCGTCAGATTGATCTGCTCACAATGACCCCGGCTCTCTGACGTGCAGAGCTCAGTGATTTCACTTCGAGTTTATTTTAAAAGTCAAAAACACAGATTAATTTTCTAAAGATAAACAAGAGAAACAAAAACATTTTCGAAGTCGTCACCTCGTTATTGTGGTTTGATCAATAACATAAAAGCTCAGGTCCTTGAACCTTCCTCGCTCTGGAACGCTCTGACTTTTGTCTCGTGGAGGTTCAGTGTGAAGGTTTGTGCTGATCGATCTGTGATCTTCCCGCTGATATCAACTAAACAAATAAATGTAAAAGAACGACACTTATAGAAAATAAAAGATGGAACCTGCTCCTCACTTTATGCTCACCAGATGTAGAGAGCGCCAGTCGAGACGTCGCCGAGCGTCTGAGTCTCTGCGTGGCTCCGGCTCTTTTCAGTGACGTCGTCAGCGTTTGAGTCCGTATGTGTGAACGAGCTGGGAACCTGTGTGACATCACATTTGTGGGCGTGGCCTCTCGATCCGTCTCTAACCTGTTACTGTAGGACCGTGTTGAGCAGCTGAACGAGGCTCAACTAAAACAAAGAAGGTGTAAATTGTTAGGCCTGAGTTTTGTTTGATCCTGTATTGTACTCGTACTCTGACTGTGTTCTCGACAGTACCTCTTTTATAAGAAGGAAAAAAGACGACAGATCATTGTAGTAATGCATTTATTTATATTATTATGATTATTAACACTCGTAATGGACGGCACTAGTCTTTAGGATGTGTGAGTTTAGAGCTTTGTTGATGTAAAACACCCACCTGACTCCCCCCTCCTCCTCTCTCTACCCACAATCCCCCGTTCTGTGGAGGTGATGGACCCGTTAATGGACACTGGGCTCCACTGAGACTCTACTCTGAGACTCTACTCTGTTCTAATGTGTGAAGATTTGAGGAACTGGAACTACACGATGGAAAGTGTTTTTTTTATTTTGTCTTTTACCAAGTGATGTTGTGACGGTCTTTCTCAGTCCAGCCTTCCCATCATCCCTCTCTTCCATATTTATCTCTTTGCTGAGTTTGACTGACCCCGTCCTCTCCCCCCACCCCCTCCCTCCATCCCTCCTTCCTGTTTCACAAGAATCAAACTCACATTGAAAAGGGACGACTCGGTGATCCTCTTTATTTGGAGCGCATTCAGTCCTCATCATTCGAACCTTTTTTATGTTACACTTTTATGGTAACCTCTTGTATTTATTGGTGTTATTATTTTTTTTTCCTTTTTATTTAATTGCGTTTTTTGACTATTGGAAGCCTCTGTGTGTGTTTAAAAAAAACAAAAAACAAAAAAAAACACAGTTTGTCAGCGTTTTTCAGGAGCACTGGTGCTAGTTTTAAAAAAGAAAAAAGATAAAAGTCAAAGCCGTGCAGTGACCGTCAAGTGCTGTAGGAGTCCATGTGATCTTGATCTAGAACACAGAAATAATAACTGTATATTCTCTATTTTTATTTTTGCATTTTCTTCCCTCACCATGTTTGATTTCTTTCTGAGTGGACACTTTCCCGCCTGCATTTCAAGTAGTTTTTAGAGAGAAGAAGAAGAAAAAGATTGGTTTGGAACGATTATAACCCCTTTTTGTTTTGAGTTCTAACTTTTTGTTTCCATGCATATATATGTAATGCTTACTATACACTTTTATAAACTATGTTTTGATAATTCATTTCTTAACAGAAAAACTTGTCCATATACTATAACCCTTACTGCTGAGTACTGAAAATAAATAGCTGAAAAAAAACCCACAGCTGAGCTCAGTGTTTTCAATCCGTTCTCCTTCAACAGCTTCAGCACAGTGTTCTCAGGTTCCTCTCTCAGTGCTCACTTTATTAGGTACACCTGTACGGTTTAGTGCAGTCTACCTTTAACAAACCTCTGCTGTTCAGATGCTTCAGTCTGTGGTTCTGCTGAGACGATGAGTTCAAGTCAAATCGTCTCTAACGTCTCAGATTTTATGTTTTTTATCAGTTAAAATTTAATCTCTGGGTTTTTGTGTCTCCTTGGATTTTTTTTATTTAAGTTTTTACTATTTTCTCACATTTTCTCATTAAGAGTCACAATTATTAGAATTATTATACTTTTTATACACAGAGCACTTTGTTTGAAGACGTTACTGATGCAGCCAAACTGTTGAATGATCAATGAAGAGAGGCTCAGAGCCTCCTCTCTTCTGATTGGCTGAGAGGCTCCGAGGTTCCTCAGTTCTGACCTCCAGAGACAAGCCTGAGAGACGAGATGGTTTTTGTATCTTCTTATGGATCAACACTTCAAATAAAACACAGAAGAAGAAGAAACATGGAGCTTTAAACATCAACTAAATGAGGAAAACCAATCCGGGACCAGGACTCTGAGACCTACAGCTGGACCGCAGAGTCCTCCAGGTCTCAGTCAGTCGTGATCACACTGACAGCTCCTCACATGAAAACATCTGATCTCAGATCAGGAAAAGCTGCTGGTCTCAGATCAGAATCTTGTTTGTGCTGTAGGTAAGTTTGTGACAGTTCAGGTAAATTCAGGAGGTTGATGTGTCACTGATGTTGGTCTCAGAAAGTTTTCAGACTCGGAACGGAAACTGAAGTCTCTCATTTACTAAAGTCTTCAGACCTTTAATCCAGTTCTTTGACGACCCCCCACTTCCAGCTTCAGTCTTGGTTTCTACAAGCTCAGAACCTGGATCTGATCAGATCCTCTCAGACTCCATCAGACTGGATGTGAACTGTCTTCTTCAGGTCTCTGGGGTTCAGGTTCTTTGTCTGGGACTCAGAGACGGGTCCTGAAGAATGTCCAGTGTCGTCTTGGCTGTTTGCTTCTGGACTCTGGATCGGGTTTCTCTCTGTGTTTGACGTCATTCATCCTTCATCAGTTCTGACCAGTCTCCCTGACCTTGTCTGGTCTGAGTTCAGCTGGTCTCAGCTCTAAACCTGCGCTGCAACAGTTACATGTTACAGAGCAGTTTCCATGGTAACAGCACTAGCAGAAAACTGAAACTGAGAAAATGTTTTACGTAACATAATTCATAAAAACTTTTTGACAAACTAAATTTACTACATTTATTTAGAACCAATTAAAACTGATCAATTATTGGGAAATGATCATCAAGGAAATGGTTAATAGGCTAAAATATTGTTATGCTTCTAATACAATTATTTCATTTTTATAAGATATTCAGCTTTTTAGATTTAATTTAATGTAATTTATTATAATTCAATTTAACAATTTCTTAGTGCTAATCGTTTAAAAAGACTTTATGATCTGCAGTTACACCGATGTTCCACATGATGGTGTTTTAAAAGATGGTTCTCAGAGGCCTTTGAGTGATGTTTTGGCAACTTGTGGTAATAAATAAAATCAGGTTTCACGGTAATAAAATAGATCTAGTTTTTCTCCACCAGAACAAAGTCTTGGCAGGACTCCTGAGCTCAGTGCTGTAGCCCTCACTCTGTAGAAGACTAGGACCATGTGCTCAACAGGGGCGGAGCCAGACATTGTAAACATTCGGAGCCCAAACTTGCCGAAAATGAAGCCGCCATGTTTTGCATCAACACTCCGCTGGTTGTCGGCAAACTGTGGATGGCAGGTCCACCACAGACTGTAAATAAAGATGGCCATCACCTCTGTGACGTCACCAACAGGTTTCTGAAGCTCAGAGTGAGCTGCACAGCCGTTGCCATCTTGGCAGTGTCTGACTCTGCCCCCTAACTCCCATCTTATCCAAAAATGGTCAAATAGGAGGGGCGTGTCAGTTATAAATTTATGACAAACATACACTCACGCACCTGTCACTCAAAGAGGCCACGCCCTCAATCCTCCGTAACTTTAGTCCTTAATAAAATGTGAACAGGTGAGTTATATAAACAGGTGTCATGAAGGAGGAAATTAGCTCTAGAGACCAAAACAGTTTTTGTACCAGGCTGTAAACATGTTTATTTCTGCTGTAAAGTTGGACATTTTAACATGGGAGTCTATGGGGACTGACTCACTGTTGGAGCCAGACTCTAGTGGTCGTTAGAGGAACTGCAGGTTTATGTTTGTTCAACACGTCGTCTCCTCATGTGGAATTGAAGTGAATTTATAAGCTCAAAACTTAAACAAGTTCCATTTGTTCTAAATATTATTTTTATTTTGTTTTATCCAGGATGTTTTGACAATAATCTGCAAACAGAAAAGTTCAGTCTGTTGGACATTCATCGTTTTTTAGATGATGAAGTTTGTTCGTTGTTAGTCAAGTTCAGGGAAAGTGGTGAATCGTTGTTTTGGGTTTGACAGGAAGTGACTGTGTCATTAGCAGGAAACAGCTGATTAAAAGTTATTAAAGTATTATTCAGCTGTTCAGTTTCCTTCTAGCTTGGTAGCAGATGTTGGTCCTGGACCTGGCTCCAGACTGTTTAATGCGTCTGTATCTCTTGAAATCAAGGACCAAAACTGGACCAGGTCCTGGTTTTCCATCTCACAACTGTACTCGACTAGAAAACATCCCCTGACACACGAAAAACAGCGTCTGAGTGTATGACCCTTTATGAAACCTGAGGAGGAAATAAAACCCTCAGTCAAGCAGCTCAGATCCTTAACCAGACCTGGTCTCAGGAGAACCAGAGGTTAACCTCTGCATTGTGACGGGGGGTGTGAAGTTACGCGCTCATGAACGCTCACTCAGTAACCGGCTGATGTCTTTGTTTTATTGTGAAAAGGAACAGGAAACCCCTCAGACCTCCTGAGACACCGAATGCTTTAATAGACTCCTCCTAGTGAATTCCTCAGATCCACATCATACAGTATATGTTCAGTCTCATCTTAAGATGTTTGATATATTACGAAGCTTTTGAGTTTCCGTTGGAGAACCTGTCCGTGGTAGTGCGATGAATTTTAATGTTTAGCGATGAAACAGGAAGTTGTTACAACTCCAGCACACATTTTCCACCCTCCCGGAACTTTATATGTTGAATAAGAGTCCCGGCCTAAACACGTCCACATGATGATATTCAGTTATAATCACAGCGCCCCCTCGTGGCGACAGGAAATGTCATGTTTTACACTTTGATGTGCTCCTTGTAGCAGGTTGACCACGCCCACCTCAAACTGCTTCAGTGTGAAAACTGAGTTTTCATTGAACGGCGTGCCTCAATGTTTCGCCATAAAATAAGTTGTTATAACTATAACACACACTGAGGCATCTGCATGCTAATAAGAAGTCGTAGTTACAGCGCCACCTACTGAAAATAAGGAAGTAATCCTTGAATGACAATCTGCATTTGATTTACATGACGTTTTTTACACTTTTACACTTGATAAACAGGAACTTAATGTATGTTGTATGTTGGTGGCGCCCTGAGGTTCGCGACAGGGCGAGGGTCCTCATAACGCTGCTTGTAGCTTTAATTTTAAAATTATGACTTTATGTTTCTGTGCCTGTAATTTAGGACGTGGTTGTTATTAACATCTTTTCTTTTAATTACATAACATGAATCTTTAATTCCAACATGTTTTCTTGTGATTATGAATCTTTATGTTTTCTGGATCTTTTGATGATGAAAGTGTGAAACAGATTTTGTGATTACTGATGATCATTTTCTTGTAATTACATTGTTAACGTAACTTAAACGTACAGATCTCTGAAACTATGAGAAATATTCGTCATTATCATTTTATTTTTATTGAAAAGTTTCTTATAATTATCAAAGTCTTTTTCAAGATCTGGTGTGAAGATCATTTTTATTTTAACTTAGAAAAATAATTAGGCTGATGTTATAATTAATCTAATTATGTGGTAATGATGATATAATATTCATATAATAATAATTATAATAATAAAAGCTTAGATTCTTAAAGCCCCTTTCAAGGTACCCAAAGCTGCTTTACACAGAAAGAAACACAAAGTAAATAAGTAAAACAAATAAATGAAAACAGGACGAGACAAGCTGAGGACGTCGGTGATGGAGGAGACTGGAGGAGGTGAGGCAGCTAGAGGTCAGAGGTCAGAGGTCATGGTGAACAGGTGGGTTTTCAGCAGGTTTCAGTCCAGAGATCAGGTGTGACTCTCTTCCAGGAGGGTGGGGGCTGCCACACTGAAAGCTCTGTCACAGAAAGGCTGGTGTAGGGGGTGGAGAGCAGACCCGTGTCAGAGGTCCGTAAGTTCTGGGACGGGGTACAGGGAGGAGGTCAGACGGGTACTGGGGGGCGAGACCATGGAGGGATCTGTAGCTGAGGGAGAGGATTTTGTACTGGATGTGGGCTTTGACCGGGAGCCAGTGAAGTTGGATGAGGGTGGGGGTGAAGTGCTGCAGCTGAGTTCTGGACATACTGGATTCTGTCCAGGGTTTTGCTGGGAACCTCCAACAGGACTCCATACAGTGATCCAGACGGGCGGCAACGAGGGCGCGGAGGAGGGTCTCTGCTACAGAGTCAGAGAGTGATGGCCGGAGTCGAGAGATGTTCCTGAGGTGGAAGAAAGCGGATTTGTTGATGGACTTGATGCCTGGAAAGAGAGCGTGGAGTCCAGGATGACGCCCAGGTTACAGACTTCCAGGGACGGGGAGATGGAGCAGCCGTCGATGTCCAGAAGTAGATGTTGATCTCCAACCGTCCGGAGCAGGGCCTTGGGATAATGATGATGATGATGATGATGATGATGATGATGATGATGATGATGATGATGATGATGATGATGATGATGAGGATGATGATGATAATCACTTTTATCTTACAGATCTGCTGATTATTCAGGTTTTTTTCTTGTATTTATCAAATACTTTGGTTTTTGTCTTAAACCCAGATTTTATAATTAATAATGTGGAGCTTGTGATTATAAATGATGTGTCCTGTAATTATTGACGACTCTTGTCATTTTGAGATGAGTCTCGTACTTATTGAATCTTTTCTTGCAGTTTTATGATGCAGATCTTTTTGTTGTGACACATGAGCCTCGTCTGTTTTTGTCATTTCATTATCAGACTTTTACTGTAGTTTTGAGACTCTGGTCCTCCGCAGAGGTCTTAAGCTGTGTGGGAGGGGTTCAGGTTGTGGACCTGAGACATCATGTGGGACAGTGGGTCTGAGTGGCCTGGACTTCAGAGATCTGCAGGTTTCAGGAGGAGCTGTGGGTTTAGACTTCACTGTCATTAATGTGGATTCACAGCAGCTCCTCAGGTCTTTGAGGTCCAGGGTCCCTGCTTGAACTAAAACCCTCCTGTCTCTTTCTCCTCTCAGATCTCAGTCCGGTGAGTTCGCCCAGCAGCTCCAGGAGCTTCGTCTGCAGCCAGTGTGGCCGTTCTTACCGCCACGCCAGCTCCCTGCTCAACCACAAGAACAGCCACAAGACGGGGACCTACTTCTGCAACTCCTGCCAGAAGGAGTTCCCCAACCTCATGTCCCTCAAGAACCACCGGCGGATCCACACCGAGCCCAAGCGCTACCAGTGCCCTGACTGCGGCAAGTCCTTCCGGGTGTCCACGGCGCTCGTCTGCCACCGCCGCATCCACACCAAGGAGAAGCCGTTCTCCTGCCAGCAGTGCGACAAGCGCTTCTCGTCCCGGTCCAACCTGAGGCACCACATGAAGGTGCACTGGAGAGGTCCGCCGCTGTCCAGAGGGACGTCTTCCGCCTTCCTCACCGTCTCCTCCAGACCCTTCTAGACCTCCTGAGCCGGTCTGGACCAGCAGCCCGGACCACGTCTACAGAGTGGTTCTGGTCTGTGGGGGTTCAGGGTTTGAGTCTTATCAGCAGCTGAAGACCTGGAATTTAACCACGAGTTCAAAGAAATTTATACATGAAACACTTTGAAAAACATCTGGATTTATGTGGTTTGAAGTTTTGTTGTAAAAAAGTTTAAGTTTAAGAAAAAAAAAGAGATTTTAATTTTTCTAACATGTTTTTAAAGATCATTTTCTTTTAAAACATTTAAAAACATTTTTCTATTTCTATTTTAAAAATAAATATATAATCACATCTTTTCACCAAGATCGTTCTGTTTCCTAAATGAGATGTGGGCCCACTTGCAATAACATTACGGCCCAGCAGTGGGCCACAGTCCACAGGTTGAACCACTGCTCTACAGCACAAGTAAATATGAAACAATAATATATAGTTTCATATGTAAAACATGAACATATTTCATAATTGGAAGAGACTGTTAGCAACATGTAGGAGTCTTAGTAAAATACCTATCTATCTATCTATCTATCTATCTATCTATCTATCTATCTATCTATCTATCTATCTATCTTTCATCTATCTATCTATCTATCTTTCATCTATCTATCACATACATTTAGACAGATGGTTTTCAAAGTCAAATATTTTAAATTATTCAAACTTCAGATTGAACAGAAGTTTTTAATAGTGATTAGTTTTTGGCTTTTCTCTGCTTCCATAGGACTCAAACATGACGAACCTGTCCTCCCTTCAGACCACGTTCACCTGGAAACTACAGCTCTCGTCATGGACTCATGAACACGATGTTGCTGACATTAGAGTCTTTAAGTTCAGCAGGTCACTTCCTGTGTTTTTATTAGCTGGTGCCAAATGAACCTGTTTGTATCCACTGACGTTCCCTGGTTCCCTGGACGCTGACTCTGGGTCTGTTGGGATGTACTGGACTTCTGTCTCCTGAAACACAGCAAGCACAGGTGGATTATGGGTCTTGTATTCTTTCCATGGACGGCACACTGCTCGGACCTTCTTCCTCCACGTGGTCTTATAATCACGCCTCTCTTTGACTTTCAGCTCTGATCTCACACACGTGAAGTCGACAGGAAACTCAGACAGTGTCTTCTTCTGGGGTTTTGTGTTTGTACAGGTGAGCGGGAAAACTGTGAGAGTGAGCCGCACCTTCCTCTGAAGGAGTGACCTGTGGAGGTGTGGAAACTTTTCCTTTCAGGATATGAAGGTGTGTCGACACCACAGAGGGACATTAATGGACGACTACAGTCGCAGGATGCCCGGGTCTTCATGGAGAGCTTTACGTTCACAGGATTTCGAGCCTGGCCTCCCTTCAGTATCATCTCTGGGCTCATGATGAACATCAACACGTTTCTGTTGCTCTTCAAGAAACTCATTTCTGCCACTTGGAAAAAACCATTTCTTTTTGTTCTTATGTTTTGGTGTAATTATCACACGTTTAAGAAACATAATCTCTTTCTCTTTTTCATAATTCAGACTAAATCTAAAAGATGAGAACGTTCCTCAGAGGAACAAGATACTGAGTGAAAGAGTTTATTGTAACTTATGATTTATTTTAATCACTAATGAAATACTGTCTTAGTTATGAAACTTAAGTTTTGTTAAAATAGAGAATGTTTTTAAACACTAACTGTAATAATTATGAGAAACTAAAGTATAAGACACTGAGTGATGCTGTCTAATAACTAATAAATATTCTCATAACTATTAGATACTTTTTCACAATTAAGATTAAATCTTAATTAAGATTAAATCTTAATTATGTGATAGTAAGTCAAAATATGACTTAGTAACTAAAAAAAAAAGAAAAAAAAAGGAAGTGGCAGGAAGGGGCTTTCATACTCACCTGCTCCACAAGATGGCCGCCCGGACTCCGCGCTGACGTCATGCGTCTCATTGTTTCTCTCTCAGACTTCATGTGGATTTCTGCCGTGGACAGAGCTGATGTTCGGGAGCCATTTTGTCTCTGAAGAAACTCAAACCAACAGACTTCAGGTTGATTTTACAGCAGCCTGCAGACCAGCAACATCCTCTTCTTCTTCTTCATCACTTTATATCTGTGTAATCACTGTTTCTGGGCACCTGTATTTTCTGACTGCGCCTGATGGCTCACGTATATAGATAGTTTAAAGGGTCGTGGTACGAACTAAAGAGAAGTAGAATTTTAAAAAGTGACGATGTGATGATTGTGTGTCCTCGACTTTCAGCTGGTCACAACCTGCAGCTGCTTTCACTTCCTGGACGAGCCACAGACATGAACTTTTATAAACTTTATTAATGTAGTAACATAATAATAAATAATTGGTGGGGTGGTTTCTCCTCTTTAAAGAATCGCAGCTTTGTGGATCAACCAAGAAGAGAAAAACAACTGCAGTCACTGTGACAGCCATTTTGTGTCCCTTCCTCAAGCCTATATTTCAACAGCTGCAACAAAACAAAGGAACTGGAAACATTTTCTCATATTTGTGACTTTATTTAATTCCATAATTCCATAATCTGTCTTGTAATTATGAGATTGATTTGTTGTAATTATGAAATCTCTCTCATTAATCATGGGATTCTGTAATTCTCACAATTATGAGAAAACGTTCTCAGGGTGAGAATGTTAGTTTAATAATCATGAAATCTATATCTCATGAGTGTGAAAACATGCTTTCATAAGTATGAAAATGTTTTTTAATATTGTAACTATTACAATATTCTCATGAGATTCATATCTTGTAATTAAGAGAATGTTTTCTTGTAATTACTAGAAACATAGTTATCAGAAAATCAAAAACAAACAAACAAAAACAATGATAATATTAGAATAAATAAAAATAATAATAATAATATTAATCTATGAGATCTTTTCTCATTATTGTGAGATCCAGGAACTAAATCTCTTATAATTATCAGAAAACTGTGAGACACATCTGTGAAAATGTTTTTTCATAATCATTACAGATTTCTTACTTATCAGAAATTCAGCTGTGAACATGAGAACGTTTGCTCGAGACTATGAGAATATTTTCTCATAATTATGTGAAACAGAAATTAAAGATCTGATAATTACAAGAAAAACTATATAATACAACATAATTATAGGGTCTTTACTGTTCTTGTCATTTAATTGTAACTTTCTGTGAGATCTGGAGAAAATACAGATTTTTATGACAATGTTTTCTCATAATCTTCAGAACTATGAGAATGAGAAAATGCGTAATCATAATTATCAGAAAAAACTAAACTATCTCACAAAAATCAATTTAATTTCTTGTAATTATTGGAGTATGGCAAGAGATCTATATTATTAGTTTGAGAGACATTCTCATAGTTATGAGAATGAGAAAACTTTATCATATTAGTGATCAAAACTTTCTTGTGATTTTTTTAAGTGAAAGTTCCTGATGCAGTAACAAGTAAAAAGATGTTTGCCTTCGTACTGTTGCAGCTGTAACACAACACTCACCTGGACAAAAGGTGTTTTTCATCAGAAAAATGTAAATTAATCAGCATTATGTTGAACATGGTCAAAATAATCTGCTTTATTTCAGCTGGGGATGCAAAATGGTGCAGTAGGAAGCAACTAGTAGAAACATAGCAGTAGACTGTTGGTGCTGTTTGGTTAGATGATGTATCGTCATTGTACCTCTGTATCATAACCTCTGTATGACCTTTTGTATACAAACTGTAGAATGCCTTTATTTCTATCTAAACAGACCCATGTTAATGAGATGTGAAGTTATTGAGGTTTGATGAAGCAGCTGTTGGTGAGAAATGATTGAAAAATGTCACAAAGTGGAAACAGTCAGGATCCAACATCATAAAAAAGTAACACTTCACATTGACATTTTTCTTCTTAGTGATGTGTGTGTTTTTGTTTCTGTGTATTTAACACGACTGAACATTCCCAGGATAATTAAAATAAGATGCCGCAGATACTGTAGTTCATTTTGACTCAACCCACACACCCCAAATACTCAAATGTGGATTAAAATAGTCCCAAATGCTTTATATATTTCCTCTTGTTTGTTTGATAAAAGCTACAGTGAGCAGCTGATTTAGGGAATTAATAAGTCTTTTTAATTAAACTATATATTTGTGAGGAGTTTTTAAAAGATTCATTTCATACAAATGTCTGAGAGGCTTGTGTTACACAGGCAGTAAAGGTCATACCATGTGCTCAGCTCACTGTTGATCCCAACAGTGCACACCTGAGTTCACTCATCTCCTCATTCAGGTAAAAGTGTTCAGTCAAAACTCTGCAGGGTCCTAGTGCCCTAGAGCTGCCGCATGAACTACACAGTGTGATTTGACCTAGATGAGGTTTAAACAGGTGGGTTTTAGTTTTAATTCTTTAAAGAGTAAAACTTTTGACTGACTTTATTTCCTCTGTGATTGTGGGGGGAACCACAAAGAACAGAAATATATTTTCCTTGATGTTCTTCAGCTTGTATCATGATAACTCGATCACTGATTCACAAAGACAAGAAGGAAAGCCTGTGATGTTCAGCTGCTCTGTGAAGGTTTGTGAACGCTGCTATGAGGGTTTCTGTCTGTCTCTGCTCTCTGTGCTTCTCTCACTTTGTTCTGCGTCTGTGTTTTTATAAATAAATCCTGTTTCTACACCGTCTCCCGCTCTGTGTCTGCTCAGTTCATGGAGCGAATTAAAGGATGATTCCACTTTATTTCACTGTCTGGTCTGACAGGGACTCTAAAAGGAAGTGAGGAGGCTCAAGAAAGTCAGGTGATCAATGAAACTCAGTTACTATGTCCCAGTTCTATATGACATACCAACTGCATATATACTAATCTTTACAGTATGTGGCATTTGATATTGTGAAGCTGAAATTCAGCGTCAAGTGTCACTTCTGTAACTGTGGCTAACAAATATGCTCGGAGAAAAAAATCTGAAATCAAAACAGAGAATTTTATATTTTGGCAACACGTACACATGCTATTCAGATCTGCTAGGTACTTTAGCTTAGCAGTTAGCGAGAGCCCCTCTCTCTCTCTCTCTCTCTCTCTCTCTGTCTTCTGGTGTAAACACATACAGACTTATGTACACACATACATATATACATATATATATGCATACACACAACCACACTGAAATGACAGCTGACAGCAGGAGAGAGGGCAACAGATATTTGGGTATGACAGGGACAATGTGACTGGCTGGTTGAGATTGTGGCAAGATCTGATTGGTTGCCGAACCCCTGAAGTCAGCTGAAACAAGGAGTGAGGTGAGAGAGGGAGAAACAAGAGAACTGTGAATGGAAGTGGAACAGGTGACTTAATATACTATGAAATTTTAATGCTTTATTATACTATTTCATTTTTATGCCTTACTACACTATGACTTTTTTGCTTATGATGTATTATGTCTTACTATACTATGACGTTTTTAGCCTTAATATACTATGACTTTTATGACTTTTTGTACCTTACTATACTATGACTTTTTATAACTACACTGTAAAAGAAAAATCGTAAAAAAAAAAACAGTCAAATGTCTGGCAGCAGCAGCTGCCAAACAAAAACCGTAAAATTAAAGTAAAATATCCTAATTCAAATAAAGTGTAAAAACATTAAATTTACAGAAAGTTTCATTAATATTTCTACAGAGAAAAAATGTTATTTTAATTTATTATGATCAAACTCTTTCAATAAAGTTACACGACTAAAGTTTCTGCAGAGAAACTTTTTCCTAATAATAAAATTAAGTGTCAGTCAATGAAATATTAACACAAGCTTAATATTGTAAAGTACTATTGTAAAATACTGTGTAAAACAGATTAAATCATCTCAAACTTCAACTTGCAGTATTCGTGTCAACATTGAATCTTTAAGTGTAAAGTAATGTTAAAACCTGTAGAAGCTCAATCTAAATACAATATTTACTGATTCAGATTCAGATCAATTTTCTTACATTTCTCATAAAATATAATAAACTGAAGAAATGCAAATGAAACTGTTAAGTCTCTGTATGTAGTCTTTCAACTAAAGTGGGGTTGGAAACTTAATTACAAATAACATACGCACCACTATTGACTTTATAACACTTTTATTTAATATATTCAGATGTAAATTTACAATATCAACCAATTATTCACAAATAGTTCTTCAGAGCCCCGGGATGATCTGAAGAACTAAAACTGGCATTTCTTTATTTATTAATTATTATCATCATCCCCATATAAGATGTTTTACCCCCTCCTCTTCCCCTTTTAAAAATGAAGCAGAGTAACAGTTTACTCAGAGTACGTCACCTTTCATTAACAGCAGTGAGTGACCCGTTTACGTGCGTGACGTCACTGTAGCGTTCAATCGCCAGTGTCTCTGGAGTTTCTGTTACCGGTAGAGTTTATTGCTGCTCTATCTGAACACAGATTAATGTTGTTGTTTTCTTCATTACAGTGACTAACTACCTGCTGTACATTTAAACTGACCAGTTCTGCTCCAGCACCCACAGCTCTCTGCTGCTTATAGCGAACTTCACTGATTCAGCATTTGTTTACATGCTGTTTAGAACTGATTGTTACTTTAGCTTAGCAGTTAGCTCTGGCTTCTCTCTCTCTCTTGCTCAGTGTGTGTCTCGGACCAACAAATTAACTTGTACATAAGAGTGTTGTTGTTTTTGTATCTTCAGAATATTGGATTGTGATGTTTATTACAACTTCAGCGATGTCTGCTTTCATGCTGTGGACACAGCTCCGCTCGCTAAACCGGAGCTACAAACAAAATAGCATGTTAGCTTTTACTTCACTAATCCCTGAGTTGTCATCTGGAACATGGTGAACAATGAGGAACTGGGTGATGCCGGCGATGGGAACCATGAGTGGTAGGCTGGAGACAACAGTCCAGTGACCAAGCCGATAGCTGCGCGGGAGACTTCTGCTCCTCAATGGTTTCCTGGTCCTCTCTGTCTCATTCACTTTCACTCAATTTACCTCTCATCAGTTCGTTTAAGCTTTAAACCAGCTGACAACATTAACACATACTAGCAACACACAGCAAAATTAGCTTCTTCTACATTGAATTAAATGCTGTTATGGCTAGCGCGCTAATCGCGGTTAGCTTTTCACTTTAAACACACGTTAATGACGTGTTTTCAGTTGATCAAAGTTAGCTCCAACATGTTGTTTGCCTGTAAATGTCTTGTTCGGTGTTCAGTTGTTCTCAAAGACACTCAGAGGAGTCGGCGGTTCAGTTTTTTTTTCTCCGGTAAGTACATTTTGTTTTAAGCCTGTTTCTTTGCTAGCCAAAATTAGCATCCCTGTTAATAACACGGTTCAGGTGAAGATGCACCTTGCTAACCAAGCTAGCCAGCTAGTGCTAGCGTTAGCTGATAACCTGTGTCAACCCGGGTTAGCCCGTGGAGGTGTTCAGTCAAAGCCCAATAAAAAGGTGAATTTAATCGACGTTAATCTAACGACGTTTGGTTTGTGTTTCTCCACATGTGACCCAGTTTAAGTGATCTGCGTTAGTGTAATGCGCAGCGTTAATGTTGGTTAATACATTGTCCATCAAGACGTCGTGATAGTTCAAGTTAAGATAACGTGACGTTTACAAAATGTGTAGACAAATATTTGTCATATAGAAGATTGTTCATTTAATACTCAAACCAGTCCTCAACTGAAGCAGACATTCATGCACCTATCCTGTCAGCTGATCGATATTTGTGATTAACTGTGATCCACCGCATCTTAACTCAAGTGTTTGTGTTTTATTGTCATTTGAAAGGTTTCCACACTGTGAAAACTGAGTGATCTGTGCCAACAGAAGGAGGACCTCATGTACAGAGCAGCCCATTTGTTTCCATTCATCTGGTTGTGGAGAAGGGAGACTGCATGGACATCCTTAGTTCTCTAATGTGCTGTGATGATGATGATGGTAGAAAACCTCTCCCAGTTCATCTTCCTCTGATGAAATGACAGACCAACTGCTGATGAGTTAGTTTATTATTCTCTGTCTTCAGTATTCACAGGTTCAGTTTCTTACCAGCAACTTCATTTCTGCTGTTGTTGACAGGTGATGGTAGCAACACTTTTAAGATCAGAATTTATAAATATTAAACAGTGATTAAGTGATGGATCATCTCTAGCACTGTCACCACCTCCACAGGTGAAAGTATTTACCGATTAACATCAGCATGTTTTTTGATCCTTCATTGTCAGTGTTGTCAGACAACATTTAAATATTTCTAGTATTTATGTTGTTGATTAAAGCTAACATAGAAATAGTCACACAATGCTGTACGTGTTACTATTGTGAAGATTCATACCAGATGTGTTCTATAAAAACCATCAACAAAGTTAAAGCAAGAGCTTCATAAATAACTTTATTGGACATTATAAACTACATTAATTTAAACAATTTACAACACTGGAAACATGTATAAAAGAATAATAAATGGATTAATTAAATACTGTAGTGTACAATTTACAATCAACTGCAACTATTTAAAATCAAAAAATAGTTGTGGATGAAGTTAAAGCTGAATTTCACTGTCATATGTAAGTTTGCTTAATAAAAAGAAGTAGTTGAATCAACAGTGCAACAGAATCTTTAGTAACAAGTATAATCATTATTCATCATGAGTCCTAATGTGTGAGACAGTTAATATTTATTTGCTCCAGTAACAATCTCCCTCTAAATAAGTGATGCTGTTGGAACAGCACACTGATATTAACTATAATGGCTGAGGACTATGAAATATGAACTCTAATGTTTTAAACTATTGACAGTTTGTTACAGCTACAGTGGAGTCCAAAAGTCATGTGATTGTATGTCTGACGTGGGGCAGAGAGTGTAATACGACAGTGAGGGTGTAGGGAACCAGGAAGAGCACAGCTGATCAGACTGAACAATGTTATGGCCACAAGTGTTACATTAAAAAATACTATATTATCATATAAGACACTGTGTTTATGTTTGGGAAGAGAAGATCTTCATGTGTGGACACTGCAGGTGGAGGTGGTGCAGGGCCTCCATCATTGCTGCAAGAGGTTGTAGGTGTCCCCAAAGATCCAGACCTTGGCTGGATGGAAAAAAAAAACAATAGAGAGAAATCATATCAATATCATATTGTAGAGTACAGAGAGAAAGACAAAAGAAACAGCACTCTGATTAGATGATCACAGATATCTGAAAATACATTATTCCCTCAGCTCAGTTGTAATAAACAGTCTGCTGAACCGTTTTACATGAAATAACAATAGAATAGAAAGTAATACTCAGTTTGGTGTCATTGTGCAGGTGCACATGTCATGATGGTTCTCAGCTCTCAGTGATGTTCTTTATTCTGACAGAGACAGAATCATTCCAACAGATGTTCTGACTCCTGTCATCAATAATGAAATGAACTAGAGCTGAAAACTAGCCGACTAACACTGAACCAAACTTAATATGAACAAACACGACACACACGTCCGCTGCTCTGCTCTTTAACAGCTCGTCCAGACACGACAGTTCCCTGTAATAACGGGATCGTTTAGTGGCCGTGACTTACCGACATTGACAACCCGCTGTCTCTGTTAACACTAAGGTCGGTGACGTCACCTTCGCTTTGCAGAACTCATTTAAAAACACGTTATAACATGTTTTCCCTCGGTCTATGGTTTTAATACAAGCGGTTACACCACACAGTTAGTTTACACACAGTAACTTCAGCTAATATTACAAGCTTTCTCCTCATATACTGTATGTGATATTTACCAAATGTGGCCATGTATGTAATTAGCTACTAAGATTTTTTTAACACTAAGATGTAAAGTTTACCTGGAATTATGAATGCTAACTGTGTTAGCAGCAACTTCGTACCGCATATCCAGGNAGTAACTTCAGCTAATATTACAAGCTTTCTCCTCATATACTGTATGTGATATTTACCAAATGTGGCCATGTATGTAATTAGCTACTAAGATTTTTTTAACACTAAGATGTAAAGTTTACCTGGAATTATGAATGCTAACTGTGTTAGCAGCAACTTCGTACCGCATATCCAGGAGCCTGCTGCGGTCAGGTAGCCAATGTAGGCTAGTTGTTCTTGTTATTACAGCCTGTTGCTGCACAAAGCTCGGGGATTTTAACACTGATGGATTACTTGTCCCTGTTGGAGCAGAGAGGAGGAGCCTCCGACTCCACAGCTTCTCCTGTTGGTACAGCAATGATCCTGCAAGTCCTCACCACAGCTGTTGCCGTTTCAGCATCAGAGGAAGAGAGTTTAAGAGCCCGGCCGCACATCATTAGTGGCGGCTGACATGATAGGCAGCTCACCTCTGTACCTCCTTTGTGAACATTTGTGTGTAATTTGTGATTTGGTTTGAGATGCTGGTAGTGATTGTTGGGGACTGAGCTAGGTTTAAAATTCTGATTGTGTATCACACCCTTAGAAAAAGACTGTTGTACACATTAGGAACAGGGGTGCTGCTGCTTGTGTTTTTGGGTTGGTTAGAATCGCATAGTTAGGCTCTTTGTTGGCTCCTATTCCCCTATTTCAATTATAATCTTACCTTGTTTGTATTTTTGTTTAATTATTTACCCTCCTGGTTACGCAATGAATTAAATCAGTAAATTTGATTTACCACTAACACCTGGTTTTATGTTGCTTCCCTTTTCCCCTAGCGGGGTCATAACATAAAGACTGCCAACATACGGTGACTGGTGAGACAGCCCCATGATTTTATATATGGTGACAGAAACCAACATGGCAGCAATGAACCTGACACATGGCTCTGTGAACAGTCCACAGTCAGTAAGTGAAATACTCAGTGAGTAAAATTTCCCGGGCTGTTGTATCTTATTTGCTTGCAGAAATCAACTGCCTGGTACTGGATGTGAGTCCCACAGCATTGGAGGTTTTACTTTCTCAGCAAAGTGGTTCTACAAAGGGTTTATATCTTGATGCTTCATGTGAACAGTGCAACATCTACTGGCCTGAATGCAAAATTGGTGAATACAAACGTTTGTACGTCACAAATTGAATGTAAGTATAAGGGAAAGCATGATTGTATTTTATATTCGAAGTATAGATTCATATGCTATAAAAGCAAATTAAAATTTTTTGTATGTGTCAATATCAGCCAAGTTAAGCTCAATGTCTTTGTTTTAACTAAGTGTCAAAACTGTAAGTTGGTTTGCAATGTGGACAAAAAACATGTAGCTTTACTTTTAAATGTCAGCTTTGGTAGTTGTGTTGTAAAGGTGCAATATAAGATGTGGCCAGAACTTTAGTTTAAAATGTTCAAAAAAATGAATTAACACTATCAACAGTGTGTGAAGCAGCCACAGTGATGATGTCATTATCAAGACCTCCATCTGTTGTATTTCAGTTATCTACTGAAATGCGCATGCGCACCAGCCTGTGCCCTGTTGTAATACCACTTTGTGACACTAGACACTGTGTGAGTTGGTGGCGCGTCAAGTCTGCCCTCAGTCCCACGAAGAAGAACAACTTCCGGCAGCGCTTGAAGTTAGCATCACAGAAACACAGGAACGGCTGAACCTCCTAAAAGACGATATTCATCTGCATCCTGAAGGACCGCTCCCGACAAGAAACCACGTTCAACGGCAAAGAAAAGAAGCGACACGAGTAAATCTCGATGTGGCTTTCCACCGCTGGAGACAGCTCCTGAGAGTAAAGAGATGCAGTTTGATGCCGAGATCGCAACTTTCCTGTTAGCCCGGTGAGTAACTTCAATGTTAGCTCTTTAGCTAAAAGTATAATCAGTGCAATGACTGACAAACCGTACCGACAAACATTTCAGGTGGTGATATTGATGTTGTCGACAAACGTTTTAGCGGTTAGTAGGATTGTGTCTGTTGCTCTCGGCTGCTGTACAGCTAGTGACGTCAGTAACTTTCGGCTCATTTTGTAACTGATGACTGTAACTTGAGATTGTATGGACCCAGTAGACCGAGTGAATACACGTCGATCGGTTCACCATGTTGTAACCACTTTACATTACTGTTAGGAGATCAGCCCTGATTGAAAGTGAACTAGGTCTTTAAATTTCTCAGGAGATTTCAGCATCCCTCTGTCTTTATCAGGACCTGAGCCAGTACAGATGCAATACCGCCTCCACCTGTCTCACCAACGGCAGAGAGTCAAGACACAGTGTCTAGGTGAGTAACATGCTATCATTCACTTTGAAAAGTAAGACTTGTCTATACCACTGTGATTAAATCAGACCCACAGTGTATACATGTTCTGCTGATTCTTAATAATAAATATATCACTGCCTATATTAGTTATGTATTTTACAGTATATCCATATTTATACTACTCAATTTGTTGGTTATATAGTGTGTGTACATTAAATTCTTATCAAACCTCTAGTTGTTTATCCTTCATTTCCTTGCATGTACATTTCATAACATTCATACTGTATTTATTTTTGCATATTCATATCTATCCTCACAATTTATAATACTCACACAACAGATCTAACGTGTTTGAATATAAAGAACTTGTATGATCTAAACTAATTATCCTATCGCATGTTTGTCTGTATCACGACCAGAAATCCAGTTTATTCACCACCAATGATGGACCAGCACCTGCCTTTTCTTCTGCATCTGGCCTCATCAATCATCAAGCACATTACATCAACACCTTGAGGTATGATCCCTGCACATGACAGATATTGTCTGTACTGTGATCTTTTGCACATCCCCTAATCAATACCTTTTACACATCTTGTCCAGCAGGAGTTTTGTCATTCTAAAACACTTTTATACATAGTTGTGTAGTATTGTTTTATTTTATATGTATATTTGACTGGTGCAGTATTTTACATTTTTATTTTTTCCCTATGAATACATTAATTGCATACTACACCAAGCCAAATATCTTGTAAGTGAAAATGTGCTTTGTATGTGTACACAGAAGCTCTTCCTCTTCCAGTGTCTTTGTGTTGCCTCACCACTAATTGGTAAGTTCATAAGACAAATTAGAAAAGCACAAACTCTAGTATCTGTCTCTAGATCCTGTGTTGTCACTGTTGAAGGACGGACACATTTAAACATTTCTATCATGTTTGTTGTTGATTAAAGCAACATAGAAAGTCTTTGATTAATTACAGATTCAGGAAAAACTTCAGTGTGTTGTGATTTCTATACTGTGCTGCTGCTACTGTTCAAATTCATACCAGACACGCTCCATAAAAACCATCAACAAAGCAAAGCTTCATAAGAAACTTTATTTCACATTAAAACTGCATTAATTTCAACAATTTACAATCACCTGTAACTGACAAATTAAAACTAGAATACAGTTGTGAATGAAGGTGCAGGTGAACTTCACTGTCACAAGACAAGTCTGCATCATAAAGAGGTGGATAAATCTTATTTAGTAACAAGTATAAATTATAGTAGAGATGTAAAATAATACTTCATAGCTCAGTGAGGACAGAGCAACAGTCTGACAGGTTGACTGGAAGCTGTTGCAGCCGTCCATAAGTGATGGAGGGAAGGAGCAAAAAGTCCAGGAGCCGTTATTCATCATCTTAGTGTTAGAATATGTTTTACACTGTGGTTTTACAGTTTAACGTTAGCACACATGCTAACTTCAGCTACAATAACATTACAAGTTACTCCTCACATATATGATATTTGCCTGTAAGACTAATGTAACAGTTGTGACAGCTAACCGTGTTAGCAGCATCTTAGCACGGCTCAGCCAGGAGCCTGTTGCTGTCAGGTTGATGCAGGTGGGTTTACCTGGTGTCCTCGAGGACACAGGTCAGATCCACCCCTCCCTCCTCCCCAGCTCCACCCTCTCATCCAAACATCATTTCTTCTGGCACAAACACACAGACTAGTAAAGTCCAGGCAGGAAGACAACAGCAAGAAGCTCCTGGGTTCAGCTTCAACCCTGGTTCTTTCCTGCAGTGTTGCATGTTCTTGTGTTTCCTCCAGGACTCTGATTACTAGAACAAAGACATGACATTTCATTCACTGAGGACTCTAAGTTGTCCATAGGTCTGAATGTGTGTGTGTGTGTGTGTGTGTGTGTATGTGTGTGTGTGAGAGTGTGTGATTGTGTGATAAACCATTGTCCTCCTTTCCTCCCAGTGCATGCTGGGATACATTCCAGTACTTGAATGTTTGATGTGATGAAAAAAAATAAGATTCACCCTGAAATTACAGAGAAGATCTTTAAATTGTTCGTATGGACATTAACCTTTATAATAACAAGCTACATTTTTAATTACAGATAATTACTGTCATTTTACACAGATTTGTACGTAATTTAAGAAAGCAGAAAAAATACTGTATAAATAAAACAGTAATTTGTTTTTACAGAAATGGGAAATAAATGTAATTCATAATGCTTGAAATAGAAGTTTGGCTGTTAATTCACACATCATTTCTGTCATATTACAGACTTTTGTACACAATTTTGAAAAACAGGAAATTACTGTAAAATTCTTATTTTTTTCTGTAAAATTAAATATTTTTTTTATAGTGTAACTTTACTATGACTTTTTAAAACATTTTATGCCTTACTATACTTTGACTTGTTATGCCCTATGAGGTTTTTTGCCTTAATATGATATGACTTTCTATGACTTTTTATAACTTACTATACTATGACATTTTTATAAAAATGTTGTGCCTGACTGTACTATGACATTTTCATTCCTTTTTATGACTTTTCATGCCTAAGTATACCATGATTTTTATGCGTAACTAGACTATAACGTTTTTATGTGTTATTACAGTATCTCACAAAAATGAGTACACCCCTCACATTTTTGCAAATATTTTATTATATCTTTTCATGGGATAACACTATAGAAATGAAACTTTGATATAACTTAAAGTAGTTAGTGTACAGCTTGTATAGCAGTATAGATTTACTGTCCTCTGAAAATAACTCAACACACAGCCATTAATGTCTAAACAGCTGGTAACACAAGTGAGTACACCTCACAGTGAACATGTCCAAATATATCATTTTTTGCCCTACTGTACTTTGACATTTTCATTACTTTTTTATGACTTTTCATAAAAATTCTATGCCTTACTATAGTATATTTTATGACTTTTTACACCTTACCATACTGTGACATTTTCATGACTTTTTATAACTTACTATACTATTACATTTTTATAAAAAATGTATGCCTTACTATACTATGACTTTTTATGTCTTAGTATACTATGACGTTTTTTCAGTTACTATAGTACAACTTTATTTAGGACGTTTTATGCCTGAGTGTAGTATGACTCTTATTATGACCTATTTATCTCTTACTATACTATGACTTTTTTGTGCCTTATTATACTACAACATTTCCATGCCTTAGACGTTTTTATGCCTTACTATACTATGACGTTTTATGGCTTACATTAGTATGACAGTTTTAAGCCTGAGTAAAGCATGACTTTTATTATGACGTTTTTATCTCTCAATATATTATGATTTTTTTTTGCCTTACTTTAATATGATTTTTTTCTATTACTTCTTTATGTCTCACGATATTATGACCTTTTAATGCCTTATCATACTATGACTTATTTGTGCCTTACTATACTATGACATCTTATGTCTGTTTCTGATAAGGGGGTATATTATTGTCACATATAGACATCCTCTGGATACGATATATGATACATATATACATGTTTCTATTAGCTAGAGATTTATGTCAACATATAGAATTTTTCCAATTTCTAACAGGTTCCATATGTAACTTTTATCTACATAGGCTGTGCACATGTATGATTTTACTTCATATGTACTGTGTATATATATATATGGAAATTCAATACACGTACATGAATTCCATTTGAGTCTGACAAGCCTTTATATGGATGCCAGACAAACAATGAGAAACATGACAGTGAATAAAAGACACAAAGCAATAAAGATCCCTCGAGGCAGCAGCAGTACACTGAACAATCCTTTTCTTTATTCATTTTTTTGTTATCATTTCAATATGTCTGTCAGGGTTTGTTTTTTTTAAGTTTTTATTTTAAATTAAAATTTTGACACACTTATAAAAGACAGCATCTGCATAGAGTTGTCATCTTAAAGATCCATGAAGAGAGAGAGAGGGGGGAGGAGTAGAGAGAGAGCAAGAGAGTGGAAGAGGGCTGGGCTGTAGGGGGGAGAGGGGGAGGAAAATGGGTAAAGAGGGGGAATACTGGCACGTCACATGAACTAAACAGAACAGCCAACAGCAGTACGAGAGAGGGGGGGGGGGGGGGGGGTTGGAGGTCAGGAGGAGGGGTCAGGAGGTAACTATCCTTTACACGCCGGTAATCCGCCATGTCTATTGCCCGGTGTAGCTGTTATACCTTAGAGGTGTGTTCTTTTAAGGGGGAACCCAGTGTGCGCTTTTCTTAAGCTTCTACATCAGGGCAGGGTGGGAAGGGGGGGGGGGACAGATCGCTTTTACATTACGCTACGCACACATACACACACACAAAAAAAACGGGACACAAGTTGCATTTCCAGTCAAAGTTGCTTCTAAATAGCGATGGCCCTGTCCTCTTTTTGATTTGTTGTTGTTTCAATTTTGGAAATTTTGTTTTTTACCTCACATCTCTGTCGCTGCCATTTTCCCCCGAGATAGCTCCGATCTTTATTTGTGAGCAAAGAGGTTAATTCCTCTGGGACGCTGCATAAGGTCCCGTGTTAATTTTGTTGATCTTGTCAGCGGCGTTCCTCCAGGAGGTCTGAGCTTGTCGGCCGGGCCTAGACGCCTCTGCATGATGAGGAAAGCCCTTGTTTCTCTGTATATTGCACGCTTTGTTACGGTAGGCCTGTGTGAGGCTAGAGACTGAGCCCAAAAGTAAGTGGCGACTCTGGGAGGACCGTGTTCCTCAAACCCATCGAAGCTGCACTTGGACTAAACATCCTCGGCATAAACCTGAGCTACTCTTGGCGCCCTGACCAGGTAAGAACTGTAAGATTGTTTCCTTTTCAGAGAGCCACGAGGAACTTCAAACTGATCTGCCACAAAGAATTTGAGATTTTGAGATCCACTTTTCTGTTTGACCTTCGAGCGATCTCTTGTGCTTCAATGCTTTTGAGAAACTGAAACCAAGACCTCCTCTAGGAACCTGGCAAACAATGGATACAGCCACGTAGAAGGAAGACTGAGGTGGCACTTTGAGGTATGACGGGAGGACTGAGCGGATGCACAAACACAGGATCAGATTTTAAAACTGGTCTGTGCCCTTTTTCCAAAAGGCTGATCATGGTAGCCCAGAGAAACACAATGGGACTAAGATCATATTAACCTTAAGACACTTGAGGGAAACAGAACTCGAACTGTTCCAGCTGTTAAAATGACGACCGAGGACAATAGTGATTTGAATTCAGATCTTGTGTTCTTACAGCTGATTGATGGTTTTTACTGAAAAGCTTAGAACAAAACTAAAGCCATCCACTAATCACACATAAGGATCATTTAGTTGCAGGGAACCTTGAAGGGTATAAGCAGCAGCCACCGCGACACCTCTTTGTCATGATACTTAAATGAGTGACAGCTGCTTATGCCAGTCTGTTGATGTTACTTGTCCTTATGTGGCTACTAACGGTGTCTTTATGGTCGGGGTTCAGCCTAAACTCTGGGGAAAACAGGCAGGCAAAGAGGCAGAGTTTTAGGTGTGTAGTTTGGCTAGCTAGCTGTGGTTGAGAGACATAGAGTCAAACAGAGAGAGAGAGAGAGAGAGTTCGGAAACCGCTAACAGGGCTTATGAAGTGATCAGGGGGGTGTGGCCTGGAAAGCCCTGGAGACGGGGTAAATTTTCCTTATATGGAGGGAAGCACTTTCATCAGAGGAACCAGTGGGCGGAGCCTCCGGAACTGGGGTGATGGATGCAGGTGTGGTTGTGGCTGTGTTTACACCATAGCCCCGAAACTTGAGGTCTTTTTGTTTCCGTCGTGGATTCATCTTTTCGACTGAAACGAAGAGACTGGAATCACAAAAAAAAAGTTCAACACTGCCCTCCAGTGGATGAACTACTGGTGAAAACACCATTATACCTCTTTTCTTTCTACATGTGTGAAGTCAGGATTTCAGCAGGCTGGTGTAAACACAGCGTCTGAACTGAGCATGGCGGACGAGGACGCTGGAAGCTATGTTTCTCTTTCTCTCTGTTGTTGTCTCGGCCACGTAGAAAGAATAAAGACGGTGGCGATGGGAGGGTGGGGGGGTGGAGGTGAGGACGGGTGACATACTTTAGGGGATAAGCGAAAGTGGCAAAAAAGGACAGAGATCGAACTACTTGTCAACTTTGACGGGAATAGATATCTCAGTAGATTTATACATAGACATGCAAGTCATTTTTTCTCTCTTTGAATTATTTACAATAATTACATAACACAAAGAATCCAGTTTCAGTTTGACAAAATTGCGAGCATTCAATATTCAATATTACTATTATTTATGATAACATAACTCCTTTTGTACCTCTTTAAATCATTGCTATTATAGAATCGTCATAACCTCCCTTTTTAAAAGTTTTTATGTTTGATCACTTTGTGTGAAGCCGTTCGTTCTCCATCTGGGTTTTTGCAAATATTTTACTGCATTTTATTTGTCATTTATGGTAATAATAATAATAATAATAATAATAATAATAATAATAATAATAATAATGGTAATAACAATGTTATTTAAGTGTCTTTCCTACTTGCTATGGCAGAGACCATGTGGGTGTGGTCTATCTTCATGGACCCTCCCCTGACCCCTCCCACCCCTCCCACTAGGGAAAAAAAACACTGATACAAACCA
>NW_019174421.1:302452-327814 GCF_002260705.1 Seriola dumerili | reverse complement strand
AGGTCACGCTCTTTTGTTCCTCCACTGGTCGGACGATTAAACTCTTCTCTACGATGATTTTTGTCTTCCTGAAACAATTTTCAAAAACCAAAACCTGTTCAGTGCCCTGCTCTGGATGATGATAAAATGAAAACGTTTGTTGTGGCTTCGATCTGCTCTTGTCAGCAGTAGCAGCTCATGCTGTCGAGCTAGTAGAGCAGGCTAGTACTGTAACTTGATATTACTTGTTGTTTCTGATGATTTATTTGATGCTCCACTCATATGTCTTTCTGCACTCTCATCGTACGAGACAGTATTTGGTTGTTTCCGTCGTGGATTCATCTTTTCGACTGAAACGAAGAGACTGGAATCACAAAAAAAAAGTTCAACACTGCCCTCCAGTGGATGAACTACTGGTGAAAACACCATTATACCTCTTTTCTTTCTACATGTGTGAAGTCAGGATTTCAGCAGGCTGGTGTAAACACAGCGTCTGAACTGAGCATGGCGGACGAGGACGCTGGAAGCTATGTTTCTCTTTCTCTCTGTTGTTGTCTCGGCCACGTAGAAAGAATAAAGACGGTGGCGATGGGAGGGTGGGGGGGTGGAGGTGAGGACGGGTGACATACTTTAGGGGATAAGCGAAAGTGGCAAAAAAGGACAGAGATCGAACTACTTGTCAACTTTGACGGGAATAGATATCTCAGTAGATTTATACATAGACATGCAAGTCATTTTTTCTCTCTTTGAATTATTTACAATAATTACATAACACAAAGAATCCAGTTTCAGTTTGACAAAATTGCGAGCATTCAATATTCAATATTACTATTATTTATGATAACATAACTCCTTTTGTACCTCTTTAAATCATTGCTATTATAGAATCGTCATAACCTCCCTTTTTAAAAGTTTTTATGTTTGATCACTTTGTGTGAAGCCGTTCGTTCTCCATCTGGGTTTTTGCAAATATTTTACTGCATTTTATTTGTCATTTATGGTAATAATAATAATAATAATAATAATAATAATAATAATAATAATAATAATGGTAATAACAATGTTATTTAAGTGTCTTTCCTACTTGCTATGGCAGAGACCATGTGGGTGTGGTCTATCTTCATGGACCCTCCCCTGACCCCTCCCACCCCTCCCACTAGGGAAAAAAAACACTGATACAAACCAAATACTGTCTCGTACGATGAGAGTGCAGAAAGACATATGAGTGGAGCATCAAATAAATCATCAGAAACAACAAGTAATATCAAGTCGCAGCTGCTACTGCTGACAAGAGCAGATCGAAGCCACAACAAACGTTTTCATTTTATCATCATCCAGAGCAGGGCACTGAACAGGTTTTGGTTTTTGAAAATTGTTTCAGGAAGACAAAAATCATCGTAGAGAAGAGTTTAATCGTCCGACAGTGGAGGAACAAAAGAGCGTGACCGACTTGAGTCCCTCACAGTCTCTGAACTCGGTGTCTGTTGCGTACAAACTTGGAAGACAGACACCTGTCTGCAGACGTCGTGCTGCTGGTTCACATTGAAAAACTCATCTGCAGAAATAACTGCGGAGCGTGTTGCGTCCACACACATTTGTGACCCAAGAACCACAGGAACTATGAGTCAGTTTTCAGTACATGTGTGAAACAACACACTAATTTACTTCCACACGCAGGCTAATGGCTAACAGCTAATGGTAAGTCAATCTTTGGAGTCTTGGTGTCGCACCCAAACTCTCTGCGGATGATTTTTTCCTGCTTTCTGTACCCCGCTCTGACAGAAACTGTACACAGCCAATAGAAGCAGTAATGGCTACGCAGTATGTTGGTGCAAGATTTATATATATTCTTGCCTATATATGTGACTTCATTGACAAGGCTGCAGTCCTTTGTCACGCACAGGAAAATGCTCACTGTAGGTTTAGTGGTGCTAGCTAGCTAGCTAACTAGCAAGTACTGGACTCTAGGTGACAGTGGTTTGTCACTCCTCAATTTCTTCTCAGTCACAGTAAGAGATTCATTATCTCTATTGTGTATGCACAACAACAATTTGGAAGCACAATCATATAATTATAACATATACAGGAAGTGCCAATTTCCTAGCTTTGTGTCAAACCTCTGAATCACCACCAACATCTCCAATTATTGATGTAATTAGAATTGTGTTCATTGACGGCTCAGTCTAGTGACATTGGAACTAACATGGAGAAGTAAATAAATACAAATGTTAGCATTACTTGCCCCTACATAGCTGTTAACAGCTAGCCAGCTATCTTTTTCTTTGAATTTCCAGATTTAATATACATTTTTGTCAAGTGTATGGTTGTGTGTAGTTTGGTGCAGCAGAGGTAAAGAGTCAAACAGCAGAAAATAATTGAGCAGTGACTTGCAGTCATGATGATCATAATGAGGAGAATTACCACAAAGCATTGTTAGCTAGTGCTGCTTCATCGTAATTTGCCTGACTGTTATTTTTGGGACTGTGGAGGGGAGTTGCAGGAGAAGAGGCTTTGGTTGGTTGTTTGGCTTTGACCCATCAACCATGAAACTTTTCGACTAACTAGCTAGCAAAACCTTCAGACCTGCAGCTGAGCACTGCTCCTGTAACGTGAACACACAGACTGGTAAACAAGCTGTACATAAATTAATGACACCAAAATAACAAGAATAACAGCAATTAATAAATAGAATAAGAAAGCACCACCATTGTCTCCGTATATGCCTCAAGTGGAGGAGAAGCGTACATATGCTAATTTATTTCACAGATGATTATGCGTCATATTTTTCCACTAATCAGACCACAAACTAACATCTACAGGTGGAAAGGAAAGGAAAGGGGGGTGGAGGCAGACATCGTTGTTGTGGCATGAGATAACTATTGGAAAGGTTTGTCGGTTTGATTGGTGGACAGACCAACATGCAGTGAGGGCTGGTGGTTGGCTTTTCTTTTTTTTGGGGGGGGGGGGGCTGGGCTTTTGTCTTTATACTTATGGTAGCATTTGATGTTTTTTTAATTATGTTTTTTCACTATTTCTGACGAACATCTTTGTGTAAACTTGACTCGCGTTGTGCTCTTTGATATTAGCGGCAAACATTTTGAGAACACATGAGGAGAGGGCAAAAAACGCTTTGGTTTGAATCTTAATAAATATAATAACAATAACAGTGATCATGGCGTCCATAAATATGTCTGATCTCTAATCTCTTCCCTTTCTCAAAAAAAAAAGAAAAAAAAGTGGAATTTGTCAAACGGCTGCAACCCGTGGACCTATACGATCGGATGCTCTGCACATCAAAACAAACTCGTGCTGCTCCGACACAAACAAACACACACACTCGCACATTTATGCACCAATCTTGTGTCACTGATGAGGAAGGGAGGCATGCTGCACACACACAAGGCCGGGTAGAGGGGTGACGGGAGGTTAGCCCACAGGTTGAGGTTTTCAGACTTACAACAATAATCAACGTTGGCGGGGACAATTCCTCCACAAAAACACAACACAAATGCAACTGTGGAAGTAAATCTGCACAGCGATCAGGTGATAACAGTGGGGTGTGACCTAGCGGGAGGTTTGGAGGTCAACATCAGGGGTCGGGGGAAAGCTGTACGACTGACGTCGATGGCAGCATATTTGAAAATTTAGCCGTTCATGTTTAAACATCAACCCACTCCTTCAACTAAACACTTTAAAAATCCAGTTTCTGCTCCAACAATATGTTACAAACAAAGCACAGGTCGACACGTAATGTCAACATGTGTTCAACTTTTAGATAAATAAAAATAATGCAGACTAAGTAAGAACGAGTAGTCAGCTAACGTGCCAACCAAAGACAGGTCCGATGAGCGGTAAAGTGCACAACATGGAGGGCAGGTCGGGGGTGGGGTACAAAAAACACCATCATGCAAACTCCACAACGCTTTTGCATGCCTTTTTTATTATTATTATTATCATTATTACAGACGACAGGATGGGTGGGGTCTGCTGGGGAAGGGAAGGGGCAGACGCCCAATCCTCAACGTCGTCTTTTTGTACAGTCAAACTACAACAACACAAATGGGAAGAGGGAGGACAAAAGGACAGGGGACCGAATACTTGGACAAACCTCCTAAGCTTCATCAAGTTGGTTCATCAACCATAACCTTAATGCCTTTATGGTTTTGTGATGTTTGTCCGTGTTTTCTTTCCCAGGAGGATGGAGGCGGGGCCTGATGGATGATGGCTGCCACACAGGAACAGGAACTTTACAGAAAACACACATACACACACACACACACACACACACACACACACACACACACACACACAGCAAAGAAACATCAGTGTTAACAAGCTGGCTGGTGCTATGACGGCATCCTCACATCGCTGATTCTCATCCACCGCAATCACCACCATTGCAAGACTACCGCAACGACCGTGACGTCACCTTGACAACCATCGACCAACAAGAACATGTAATTGAATTAAATATCGTGTGGCTGACTTTATGATGCAAGTGATGAACAAATCACTGTGATTGGTGGAGGTAAAACGCATTGACTCTGAAAACAGGTAGGTCAGTTTTGCTTTGCCGATTTAGCGATTCCCTAAATACATGTCTGAAATTTCCGAAATAAAGCAGAGCTCTAAAATAGTCCAAGGACACCTGGGAAATGTAGTAAAGATAAACATACTTTGGGTTTGATTTACAGGAGGGAACAATATTTGATATTTAATCCATCTGTGGACAGATTTGATGTTTGTACTACAGTCTAAAAATGGTAAAACCACCTATAAACCACTCATGAAGACAGAATGTAGCCGTAAACACTGACAACACAACAGCAGAGAAAAGTGCTAAATTATTCTAAATCTACTGACAATTCATCTGAACAAACATCTACTGGACTTCGCTGCTTGGAGGGGTTGGGGCTGTTTGCTAAGCTTTGGTGGACACAGATGTTTTGGTCTTGGGAAGTCAAGGAATAGAATAAAAATTCCCACCTCCTCTCCTCTCCAAACTCGACTAGATAGCATTATAGACGTAGCTAACAGCGCTAACTACTAGGACTCCCAAAAGAACACAACATAGCAACGACTACTTCCTCATGTCTACACATTGCCTTGGCAGCCAGAAGTATTGTTAGCCATGACAAAGCAGCTAACTTGATGCTAAGTATCATTAGTCATGTCGTGGCTGCGGTGCTGGCTAATGATACTTGTCAAACGCCACATCATGCTAGCTTCTTCTCAGAGCGGAAACTTCCAGAACAATAGAGTTGCAAAGTGACTTTTTATCAAAGGCGTTTTCTAACACAGTTGGAAGGAGAGTTTTTGAAGCCAGAAAATGCACGTAAACTTTTACAAAACATCTCCGTCCGTTTCACAACTCTACAGCTTTTAAACTCAGGGCAGAATCTAGACATAGCAAGCTAGTTAGCTAACACTTTTTCTGTTGAATGAAACTGAACTATAACAAACTGGCTTTATTGCTTTGAGTGTAGTGTAGACTGATTTTGTGGAGGTTAAGGTGGTATTAATGGTTGTTGTTACCCTGACAGTGACTGTGGGGCAGGATCGTCCAGTGTAGGCCTCAACAGAAGTAGATGAACCTCCGTATCACAGAGCCTGAACACAGAGGAACCTCCCTCCTTAAAGCTCCTCTGACTACAGCAGGAGGGAGTCGTAATACTGTGTAGTAGTTTTCAACACACCCATGTATCCAGTTTGGGGCAACACACACATTTGTGTTACATCTCAACACAGAACCACATTATCAGCAATGAAACAAAACATGCTTTTACAACATACAGCTTGAAATGTAACGCACATGTATGTTCTCCCAATCTGGAGTAATGTTGAGGTGAACACATCACTCAGATCACTGTCATAACTAATTTATTTCTTTTGCCAAGTTATGATTAGCTTATTTTAAATTAGCATCTTCTTTTCTTAAAAGAAGTCCTGTTAGCTTAATGCTAAAGCAATCTGATGTACAGATTCAACATTTTAAAATGACAAATTGTAATTTACTTTCTGTGTATTGCTGTGTCCGAATGCTTTACTGCTGTTGAAATTTAATTAGTTTGACAAAAAAAAATCTTACTCGCTAGTTACCTTACTAGCCTTTTCTGAAACTGCATCTTTATGTTAAGATTATGTTTTGTCAAAGAGCGACCTTTTAACTCGTTCCGTCTTATTTCTTAAATCTTTCCCCAACACATGGAAAGTGTCTTTAACATTAAAAAAAAAGACCAGAAAACTTGCAATCAGTCTCCAACAAGCAGCTCCTACACGATCTACACGTAACACGAGCTAACTCTACAGCATGCTAAGCGACACACGCTAACACTAGCATTGGCATGATGTGTAACACAGGAAAGTTAAAAGTGTGTGTGTTAAGGGGGAAATTTCCATAGTGTATGTATGAAGCGTTACATATATACATGAGGTGTTCATGCGTGTGCTGTGTTGTGAATGTATGTGAATGTGTGTGTCACATGTTCCACCTTCCACGGAGGAAACCCACCAATAGGAAAAGCCTCTCCTGTTCAGTAGCACCTGTGTAACTCAGGCATTCAGATGGTGTGGATTCAACATCACAGTCCCCAAACACACACACACACACACTCAGGAGGAGATGGAGGGATGCAGGGAGCAAACAGGCAAATGCATCAAACCATACAGACTAAACAGTAACCACTAAATGAGGAGGCCGATACGTCACGGGACACGTCACGCACACACTAAAACGGCAGCACCACGGAACAACGAAGCAACAAACATTTCCCTTTAAAAAACAGAACAGGAAAAATAGAACCGCGACACTCAGGTCACTGGGGAACGCCAGCGCCTTCAGTGTTTCTACGTTTTCTGTGCATCTGGTTTGTTGTCTGGCTTGTTTGTAAGTTTTATCATGTTGCATTTTACTTTTCTTCTTTACTTTTTAATGTGTTCTCTTCATTTTTTAGAATCTTCCGGAAGAACAGTCATGACAGCTTGGAGATGACACCCGGCCTCGACTACCATATTTCTACAGCGATCAGTGTGATGAGCCTTTTGGTGCAGTAAGGTGAACCCCTGATCCTCATTGGCTACCTTGGTGGGGGGGGTGGGGGAGGGGGCACAGGACAAGTCTTCTTCCTCTTATCTAAACTGCATAGATTGACTGTCTGTCTCCTCCCACCCTCCTTTAAACCCTCCTCCTCCTGGCCCCGCTCTTTCCCACCATTCACCTGTCAGTCAAACATCACATGTTCTACCACTGGCCAATTGAATTCAGCAGGAAAACCAAAGGCCTTCCCTCCCCCTGCTCTTTGGTTGGATAGGTGTGACTAGAAGGGGAGGTTGTTGTCTTGGAAACCTGCCACATTACAACCCCCCCCTCACCCCCCACCCAAACCCACATGGTGTTTTCCCAATCAATCAGCTGGCTGTGAAAGCATCTTAGAGGGCGGGGTGTCACGCTCTTTCCTTTTATAAATGGTGTGTAGCAGGGCGGGCTAATTTAATAGGCTGACTGAGGTGAATGATAGGAGTTATCAACCAATGAGGGATGGTCTAAAGAGGTGGGCTGAGCCAACGGTGAGGTCGGTCCCTCCCACCCATGAACAAGGGGACAAAGTTGGTTCTACCAAAGCCGGAGGGTGCTGGTCCTGCGGGACAGCATACCTGAACATCTCAGAGTTACTGACGCCATTCCGGAACCTCACTCTGTTCTTGTGCGGAGTTCTAGCGTTCCGGAATGTTCCGATAGAGAAGATTTTTCCTTCATTTAACTGGGAAGCTGAGCACATTTATTTACAACGTATCCTGTGGCATTCGAGAGCGTGCTCAGCTCCAGAATCTCTACCAGGAGATAAAGGTAAGAAAGGAACAAACGAATAAAGCTCTGGCTCTGGAATGCTGGTCCTGCAGAATGCACCCAGCGGCAGTCAGCATCACTGCCCTCGGAGACTCCCGAAAAACGAAAGAAACGGTTAAAAAATAAGAAAAAAGGCAAAACAATCAAACAAACAAACAAGTAAATGTCATATTATAGGTCATAATTTTTTACAGGTAGCTAACCCATGTGTTGCTTCATATGTTCATACATTTACATGTACATCTGTAATAAATAGTAGATTTATTTGTACCCTCTTTTTGTATATGTTATGTATTTAAGTCAGCTATAATGTGATGGCGTTTTTATTGTTTTTTTCTTTGCTTTTTGAACCCCACCCAACCCCGTGGTGTTTCCTCTTATCTGTAATTGGACTGTTATCTCTTCCTAGCTGATTGGTTATCTGTCTTGCATTTGTGTTTCAAGTTTTTGTGTTGTTGTTGTCATTGGTGTTTCTTTTCTCTGCTGGCTGTCGGTCGGACGGTTGGTCAGTGTCGGTCGTCACAGCGGCAGGTGGCGGAGCGTCTTAGAAGCCCAGTGTGCCGCCGATGGTCGACGCCAGGACCACGCCCAGGATGACGCAGCAGATGATGATCATGATCTTCTTCTGCGGGGCGACAGGTTAGACACGTGCAGGTCGGTGACCACAACATAGAAACCTTGAAATCATACCTCACAATAGTGGTTGAATATATGAGTGTATATTGTTCTGTCTACACATTGTTCATGCTCACACAATATCATCTCTGAATTTATCAGACAAGTTTTACAAAGATCAGTCTAACTTCATCCCGCCGTTAGCCGCACAGCAACAGTCTGAAGTTCTTTGACTGTATGTTTATTGCAGTGTTTTCTGGGAGTCGTAGTCGACTGCTCTTCTTCATGTCTCTCCGATGAGCACGTTACCTTGCGAGCCTGGCTCTGGTATTTGACGGCCTTCTTGGTGTCAGATACGGCACGTTCCACGTAGTCGACAGAGTGCTCCACGTTGTACTCAATTCTGTCAATCATCTCTCCCTGGCAACAAATACACACATTACAAAGTTTAACATGTGATACCCCAAACAATGTGTTGACATGCAGACACACCTCCTGTCACGCCATGTACCTGGCTCTCCACCAGCATGGCCATGTCCACAAACATGTCGTGCAGCTCACGGATGCTGTTTTCCAGCTTGATGATCTCGGTGTGTCGGGTCTCGATCTCATTCAGGGCCTGCTTGGTCATTTGAGAGTCCATTTTGATCTGCGGGAGAGGACGGGTTTAAACACAACAGTATTTTACCACAACTGTTTGAAATTAAAACAAAAAGCAGCTAAAACCCCACGACAAACGATTATTCATATCTATTCATATATTTGCTATAAATGATTAGATTCCTGAATTATGGCTATTATGAGATATGTAATTCTTTTATTATTAAAATGGTTCAGGGGCGTCGTGTAGCGTAGTGGTTTAAGCAGGCGCCCCATGTGTAGAGGCTACAGTCCTCGCTGCAGTCGGCCCCGGTTCGAATCCCGCATCGGACGGCCCTTTGCTGCATGTCATTCCCCCTCTCTCTGCCTCCCCGTTTCCTGTCACTCTCCACTGTGCTGTCCATTAAAGGCATAAAAGCCCAAAAAAATATACTTTAAAATGGTTCAGTTTAGAACAAATGAGTCTTTCAATTTTTATGAAACTTAAAGACCTGACATGAAACATGGACTTTATGTAAAAACATTATGACCCTGGTGCTATTCAACAAAAATGAATATAATTAATTATTATAATCAAATGAAATTTTTGTGACTGTCTGTAAATTCAGACCATGACCTGTGACCTCCGGGTTCTGCTGGAGTCTGACTCACTTACCTGCTTACAGAGCAACACCTGCTGGAAACCTTGTTCCTACTGACCTCACTGGTTGAAGTCACAGTGTACCGGTCAGTACACTGTGACATCACAGGTGGGTGTGGTTTCGACTCGGTGAAATGACTTCCAGCTCAGTGTTCAATTACAGCAGCTGACCACAACATCAGGTCACATGACACTCCAGTCATGTTACCTCAAGGCCCTGGCAAATATGTGAGCTTTTATTTTGAAGGAGCTGAAGATAATGTGAGGTGACTCCTTCAAAATAAAAGCTCCTTCGTCTCTCCCATCATTCCCTCTGAAGCCAGTGACAAAGGCCGCATTCACTTGATGTCTCAGCGCACCTCGTGGCGATTCTGCCTCCCGGTACTAAATGAGGATTATTATGGGATGCAGAATGGCTCAGAATAAAGTGACCCATGGCTACGGGCTCAGGTGCGGTGCTTACATCATCGGTGAAGATGGCCAGCTTGCCACTCTCCAACATGTCCTCTAGCTCCTCGTTGGTGGTGGTTCTCCCAGCTGCAGAGAGAAACAGAGACAGAGCTGAGACACCTGGACATTCACCTGAGTCACATGGTACGAGTGTGTGTTGTGTCGTCGTTGTGGTGTGTTGCCTGTTGCGTTCCGTGTTCCATTTCGTGTTGTGTTGCATTGCGTGTTCCATTGCGTGTTGCAGTGCATGTTGTGTTGCGTGCTGTGTGTTGCGTTGCGTTGTGTTGCGTGTTGTGTTCCATTGCGTGTTCCGTTGCGTGTTCCGTTGCGTGTTGTGTTCCATTGCGTGTTCCGTTGCGTGTTCCGTTGCGTGTTGTAGGACTCACTGATCTCCAGCTGTCTCTGGATGCGGTCCTTGCAGCGGTCGCGGTACTTGGACTGCGTGGTGTTGTACTCGGTCATCACCTCCACAAACTTACGTGACAGCGTCGAGTGCTGCAGGACGACAACAGAAGAGGAGGAGGAGGAAGAAGAGGAGGAAGAAGAGGAGGTGTTCATGTGAAAAGTCTGGTTTTATTTACAGGTTTCTGTTGATAGAAACAGCAGATATTAGATTTACATTTACATGAATTTTACTAATAATTCAGATCAGTTGTGTTGATCAATATCACCAATAATCAATATTTCAATTATTATGTATTATTATTGTTACACCACCCAGCAGTATGTAAAGTAGTTCAAATGAGCTCCACCTTTACATGCATCAGTAATGATGACACACACGCACACACACACACACACACACACACACACACACACACACACACACACACAGCTCTGTGGTTGTGTAATGTTGTGTTGCAGCTGTGAGGAGGAGCTGCAGTTATCCTCTCTTCCACCAGGAGGCAGCAGGGAGCAGCTGATGGGGGGAGGGGGGCACAGCAGCCAATGACAGAGCAGAATACTGCAGGGTGAAACCAGGATGGGAGGGGCTGCAGAGGCAAGGGGAGCTCAGAGAACAGACACAAAGTGATGGGTGATCAACAGTGATCGATTATTAATTATGGTGATTGATGATCAGGCACCACCTACCAAAATAAAAGTAGAATACGGGAAAATATATGTAATGTGCACAGAAGTACAAAATAAAACTGAAAAATTCTTCCTCATAAATAAAGTCTGTTTAAACACAAACAAATAAAACTGATTCATAAATAATTAAGTGGCGTTTGGAAAGTTTTCCGTCGTACTTTTCACAAACTACAAATAATAAACAAAATAACTGTAATCCATGTTTTTATTTTTTCTCTTTTAATTAATTAATTAATAACATGAATGTTTTTTTGGAGAACTTTCTGTCTAACTAGTGATGTGGTAACTGTCACCATGGCAACACTGAGTCTCCTCCTCCATCTGTTCTTGTCTCACCTGTGTCTTGCGGATCCTGAGGTCTGCTGATGATCTGTTGAGACCCTCCTCCTGTTCGATGCTCTGCTCGATTGCTGCAGGAAGACACACACGCACGCACACACACACACACACACACACACACACACACACACACGGTCAGTTAAATAAAGTTAAATTAAATCAAACAGGAAAAAAAACTTTAAAATCTTTACATTTTAGCCGGTGCTCTTATTGTGAAAGCTTCCGCCTCACCCCACCAGAATAAAAGAAGTGTTGCGTGCACCACATCTAGACTTTACATACAGAACATACTGTATGAGGTGGTTCAGTCCCTGGTCCTGGGTCATGTGACTGTCAGGGACAGGTGTGACATCAAGACCAGGGTCATGTGACTGTCAGAGGCAGCTGGAAACATCTGGAGCGTCTCTGTGGTTCCCTCTCTAACGAGGCTTCTGTCCTTCAATGTAAAAGTCCTCAAGGGACAGTTTGGTCAAAACAAGTGTCAGAAATCAGATCTGAGCACACACGTTCAGATTCAGTGTGATGTCACTTCCTGATGATGTCATTATCTCTGATGTCCCTTCAGAATAAAGCTCCAGAGAAACAGAGGCTGCAGAACTTCATTGAGAATCGTCCTGTTTCTAAGTTTCCTTCAGTATCACAGTAAAACATCAGGATACACTGACAGCCGATCACAGCTGATCTGATGACAGCTGATTCAGCTGCTGTTAATGAGACAGTCTGACATCCCCGGCCTGAAGCATGATGGGAACTGTAGTTAGAAAACTTAAAGCATGATTGTCCTGCAAATACAAGTGAGGTAAAGAAAAATAATTATAATTACAAAAACATTATATGAACTTTTTACATTTTGCACCATCACATATTGATGATTTCTGAATCAGAATCTGGTTTTTCACCACGAAGCTTTTCAACATCTGAGGAATCAGCTTTGATGTTTTGGTTTGTGACAATAAACAGAGATGAAAGATGAAACAGGTGAGTTCTGCAGGTGAGAGCTTCAATAAAAAAATCTAATCAAATAATTAACAATGAAATCAAATATTTACAATAGAAATGTGAAGAAATATTATAGAAAAATATGAATAGATACAATACAAATATGTACTGAAGAGTATCAGACCCCTGATGAAAATCATACGTCCAGTGTGTGTGTGTGTGTGTGTGTGTGCGTGTGCCACGGTAACCAGCTGCATGTCTGTCCTGGTGTCATGTGACTGTCGGTTTGTCTCCAGTGACTGATGAGATGAACTGAAATGCTTATATAATGTTTTTCACTGTGTGTGTGTGTGTGTGTGTGTGTGTGTGTGTGTGTGTGTGTGTGTGTGTATGTCCTGGCTTGTGGCCCAGCTGCTCTGCTGGATCCATGATGACTCAGCAATATCACAGATGTCACTGATGGTGTGTGTGTGTGTGTGTGTGTGTGTGACAATGAGATGAAAACAGGGTGAGTAAGCAACAGATTGTGAGTACTTTTGTGTGTGTGTGTGTGTGAACGGATGTTTATTTGTTCTTACATAAGGATCTGTGTTTTATTGATTATTGATTGTTTATTCAACAGATGAAGTTTCTACTGTGACTCTGACGTCACAGAGACCAGACTCATTTCAAATGTGTCCTTCGTTTCCTGGGTAACGAAGGCTCGAACAGGTGGATCGTTCTTGGTCCAACATATCCCAAGATGCATTGCGTAAACAACAGTGACAGAGTCTGAGGATTAGACTCAGCTCCGATCAACAGCTGAAGCTTCAACTGTTTAACAAGAGACTGGAAACACCAAGTTACTGCGAAGCAAAGTAATGTTGTTAAGGTTGCTAGGCAACAGGAGCCGCACTTTGTGACAGTGAGGGCGGGAACAGCTAAAATCCTCCGTAGTCTACGAGGAGCCCCACACACACACACACACACACACACACACATACACACACACTCTCTCTACATCGCGTCTGCACTGTAGAGAGAGAGTGTGTGTGTGTGTGTGTGTGTGTGTGTGTGTGTGTGTGTGTTTCACCTGTAATATTTACTATATGAATCTATTATTAGAAATGCAGAAATGAAAAGGTGACGTGACGATGTGTCTGTGAGTGTTTACCTTTTAATTTTGAACGGACTTTATTGGCTGTCTTCTTGATGTCAGCTGTGAGGTCCTCCAGCTCCTGCTTGGTCTCTGCAGAGGAGAGAGAAGAGACACTTCAGCAACAACAGTGTTTAATACAATCATGTTTTTAAAAGAAAAAAACATTAAAAATGTTTAAGAGTCCTTTGATTTTCTGGAGAAGACAGTACTGGTCCTGTTGTTCCGTCCAGGTGGGACGTGAGTTAGAAAAGGTGAGAGGCGCTCTGAGGACCAAGCTGCTGAACTCTGGACGGCAACTGTCAGAGGAAGACGTGAGCTGACGTGTGTCCAGGAACAGGAACATCACATCATGTCAGCCATGTTGAGAGGGGCGCGACGTGTGTGTGTGTGTGTGTGTGTGTGTGTGTGTGTGTGTGTGTGTGTGTGTGTGTGTGTGTGTGTGTTAGCTGCAGCAGTGCAGTCAGATTTATGAGCGCTGCAGTGCCATTCAGCCTTTTCTGCCTCTGACTCACCCTGTTCTCTCTGTCTGACCTCCCCCTCCTCCACCTCCTCTTCCACCTCCCCCACCTCCTCCTCCTCCGCGCACATATCTCGATGAACTCCGTCTCTCCACTCCTCCTCTCACCTCCTTCCTTCGAATCCCTCGCCCTCTCCTTTCCGACACCTCCAGTATCCCCCCTCCTCCTCACTCCTCTCTTCCCCCCCAGTATTGTTGAGCTGGACTAAGTACTAATATGCCTCGCTCTTCACGTCATGTTGTCTGTAAGCTAGACACCACTCTAATTATTATAATTCAAGAAGCAGTAATCAGTCGATCGACCAATAGCCCCCCACCCCCCCCTCTCTGGGTGTCATTAGCATGTGCTGCTAACGCTCTTCTACAACAGTCACGTGTGTTTTTATCGGCTCAGTGTGGAATTTGACTTTATTATTATTACTTTTTAATGCAATATAATAACATTTTGTGATTTAATAAAATTTAATACGAGGTAACACATTTAAGGCGACGTAATAAAATGTAATGGTCAGTAACAACATGTCCTCCGTGTTCAGCTGCTGTCTTGATAAATGACTCAGTGTCACGCTCATTTCCACGGCGCTGATTTCATCAGTTAAAGCTCAGGACATCTCTCTTCTGTTCCTCAGACTTGTAATTTGGCAAACCAGATTTTAATTGAGAATTCGCAGCGTTTTTACGACACGTCTGTTGAGTTTATGATTTGATCAGCTGAACATCTTCGTAACTGACAGTCACTCATTCACTCACTTCGAGACGTCAGAGAGAAATGAAGTGATGGTGAAAGGAGGAGTAACTGAGTCTTTGTGAATGGCTGTGGTTTGAGCTCAGAACTACAGCTGTACTCCTCCCCTCTCACTACAACTCCCATCATGCATTATTCAGGCAGAAACACTGGGATGCATCTTGTATGACGGTGTGCTGGCAGCTGAGAGCGAGCTGACGCAGACGTGAGGAGGAGAAGAAGAAGGAGAGACGCGTTTTCACCAGGAGGAAGAAGAAGGTGAAGTATCTCGTAACTCTCACTTCAGTTCATCTTCATCTTCATCTTCACTCATCTAACCTCGTATCTCATTAAACAAGCCGGATCATAAAGAACCTGCTAATTATGACTTTTAATTACCTGATTGATCCCAATAATGAAGCAATAACATACAGTGTGAAGCACATCACAGTGAAAACAGAGTAATATTCAATATTAGATGCATTAATATAAATTCATATATCCACTGTGAGGGAATGTGTTAATGTACAGAATATATACAGGGATCGTGGTGAAGGTGAGGATCCCGTCCACAGCAGAGAGACGTCACTCACATGTCGTCAGCGGTTCATCGTCTCGTCTGAGCTTTACTTCACTTCATGCAGGTTAAACACGTCAACATTAGAGCAGAGACGTCACAGGCAGCATGCAGGGGGGGGGGGTTAAAGGTAGAAAAAGGGTCGAATCAGAGGAAAGGAGAAAAGTAAAGGATGGGAAAGAAAAAAAGAAATAATGATCATCATCAAGCAACAAGAGAAACAACATGCAGAACAAGGCGACGTGATCTGATGCCACACAACATCTGACACGAGGCGACGTCGCATTTCATGCGTCACATTTAACGCAAACTTACACATTTAATGTGATATAACAAATTTAATGCGAGGTAACCAAATTAATTAAAGGTAACACAAATTCAATGGGATATAATAAAGTTATAATAAAATTTAATACGTGGTAATAAAATGAATTTGAAGTAACACAAATGTATATGTATATATATATATATATATATATATATATAAAATAAAATCTAATGCAACATAAAGGATGGAAAAGAAAAGAATAAATAATCATCATCAGGCAACACGAGAACAGAAAACATCTGCATGCAGAACAAACTGTACGAGCAGGAAACTCTGAGCTCCTCTCTGAACATGTGAATCACAATCATCAATCAATCATCATTATTCCTTTCATCTGATGTTTTCCCCCTCTTCCCTCCTCGTGCATCATAACTTCCACCTTCATTTAATCCCACACTGCAGCTGCTGCGCTCACAGAGGTCGCTGTACTAAAGGTCACTTTAGCTAAACTTCAGGGTAGTTGACTTTGTTTGAAAACCCGAGCTGCACCACAAACCTCCCCGTCCTTCACAGGAACAGTCTCTCCACTAGTTTCTGGATGAACCGGCCTCATTTTAAATCAGTCAGCAGATTGGATCCACTGTTTCCTCTCTGCTCATGTAGAGCAGACGCCAGCAGGCAGCTCATACAGTCTCATACAGAAGGTTTGATCTGGACCTTCGTCTCAACACCGACACGTTTTCATCAAATATCTGATGGTCTGTTGATATTTGATGAAAACTTTTACTTGTTGATTCATTTAGAAATGTCAGGGAATATTTACGCACATGAAACAGGCGGTGCAGTGAAACACTGAGCTGCATCTCTTGTATGAAAAGTGCACTATAAATAAAGTTTATTACTATGATTAAAAATACTGATATGAAAACGTGTAGTTTAACATAAACATCAACGGATTCTGTCATCATGTACATTTCTGAACTACAGTTCCCATGATTCTTTGTGGGACTGAGGTATTGTATAAAGCTGTGCTGGGCTCAGTGAGTTAGCTGTGAGCTACAGCTACAGCTCTGGTGTATTTCAGCCTGTATGTATTTATTCTGTGATTATTGATCGGTGATCAGGAAGATTGTTGAGTGACAGCAGAGATGAAGATGTCCTCACAGAGAATGTACAGATCTGACTGAGTTATGACTAAATGTGACTAAGTAATGTGACGCGAAGCATCTGAGTCTCGTTGACGACGAGCTGAACGTGGCCTTCAGTGAAACTGGAGCCGAGCTGAGCCCCCGGGCCCCCGGGGGCCCCCCGAGGTCCCCGGGCCCCCGGGGGCCCTGTGGCTCCAGAATCTGATGAAAAACCTGTTTTGAAGCCAGACTTTTTTACAGTGCAGCGTTTGTGACAGCACAGACTTGGCTGCAGGCTCCAGCAGTGACATTGAGTCATTGCTGCTGAGTCACAGTGTGTCGGGGTCAGGGTGAACGCAGTGCAGCTCTCTCAGCCTCGCTCTCTCAAACAGGACACAATTTTATTTCTTCCTCGTGTGTCGGGAGGACGATGAAGTGACCGGCGGCGGCGCTCGGTGGACGTCTGCCAACAGACTCATCAGAGGCTCAAACGGCGAGCTGCAGCGCTCATCAGTGAGAAGTTAACAGGATTAGACTTCACTCTGAGGTTACTCAAGGTCACCGACACAATATTCAACACTTCGTTTCTGTGTCTACAGTCTGTCACACACACGTCAACCGTCTACCGCATCATCTACATCATCTACAGCTTCAGACGTCTCGGCTTCACATCAACACCCGCCGTCACTGAGTGACTTTTAAAGAAGCTCTTTGTTTGAACCTGGTTTCTTGTTTCAGCCATCTTTGTCTTTATAACACGTCCTCTGAGCTGCTCCGTCTTCAGACTGGAGGCTACAGTGAGGCGCTATCAGAAAGTGATGACGGGCCAGGGCTAGCTGGTTAGCATGCTAACTTCAGTAGATGGAGACAAATGTTGGTGAGTAAAGGAGTAAAGTTTGAATGTTTCTTCTAGATTGGTAAGAAAACAGCTGCTAATGCTAACGTTAGCTATTTAGTAATAGCAACACTTACAAGTAGCTCCTTTATATGGGTTTCCAGGTGTGTTTTGGAACTTTGGACAGAGTCAGGTGAGCTGTATTCTACTGCTTCTTGTCTTTATGCTAAGCTAGGCTAAGCACAAACTCACAGAGAAAAGAAGAGGATTGAACAAAATGTTGATGGTTGTTTTCTTGACATGTTTCTGGACATATCTGCTTTTTGAAACTGTCAGCACGATACAGAGCCACGGTTCTGTGACGTAAGTCCAGACGCTGGACACGAGTGTGCAGACTGATGAGCTCATACAGGTGGGCGGACCAGCAGCAGCCGGGACCGCTCACACCTCGCTGGCACAGAGCGAGTGTTCATCTGCAGCACCAAGGTGAACGGCTTCACCTTGGTGCTGAGCTGGAGGTGAGCGGCAGAATCTAATCCACTAAACACAGAGTGTGGAATGTGTCCATATCCAATCGATTAGTGCTCATTTATTGAAGAAAAGCAGCGCTAATGAAGATCTGCTGACTCTGTGATAAACACATTAAACGTCCTATTGTCCAGGCGGCGATTTAACACATGTCTGAGACTAAATCCATCAGATCACATCCAGATCATCCCCTCCATGAGGAATCTGCCTCCTCCCCACAGCTTAGCATTTTATTTTTGAAAGAGAAAAACTTTAATGTGAAGGAGCCACAGCAGGAAATGTTTGGTTTGTGAGTGAACGCAGCTCTGTTAGAAAACTACTGCGAGCTGAACCCAGAGAGACTCGGGGCTGGTTCTGAAGTCTGGGACCAGAGACCGCCGTCTCTGAAGAACCAGGAGCTGCAGTTCCTCTAACGACCACTAGAGTCTGGCTCCAACAGTGAGTCAGTCCCCATAGACTCCCATGTTAAAATGTCCAACTTTACAGCAGAAATCAACATGTTTACAGCCTGGTACAGAAACTGTTTTGGTCTCTAGAGCTGATTTCCTCCTTAATGACACCTGTTTATATAACTCACCTGTTTACATCTTATTAAGGACTAAAGTTATGGAGGATTTAGGGCGTGGCCTCTTTGAGTGACAGGTGGGTGAGTGTATGTTTGTCACGAACCATCATGCACAGAAGTCTCAGCTCCACCCACGCTCCTCCTCTTTGACCATATTTGGATTAGCCAACACCTCAGACCAGTGTGAGACGTCTCTGTGAAACCACTTTAGTCATGTGATCACAGCTGACACATCTTCATCACAGCTGATGAAGACCATCTACAGATCAGCTGTTGTTGTTGTTGTTGTTGTGGGTTAATTCAGTGATGATGCAATGTGTGTGTGTGTGTGTGTGTGTGAGTGAGAGTCTTACTTTCGTCAGGGTTGGGTGCGGCCAGGATGGCGCTGTGCTGCTTCTTGACCTGCTCCACATCCTCTGACAGCTTTTCTATGCAGCCTCTGATCTCCTCCACCTGAACACACAAAACACATGTTACAGTGATGTCATCATCATCATCATCATCAACAACAACATCATCATCAGATGAATCTTTTCATGTTTCTCCAGAACAAATAAAACTGAACGTCTGCTTCATCTTCTCTTGTTTTGAAGCCGTTTCTGGACGAACGAAGATCTTCTGCTATAAAATAGTTTTATTTTTTTAAAACAAAAGTCAGAATCTCGCTCAAATTACTAAGAATCTTTTACATGAATTTTACATGAAAAATGGATTTTCTTTCCTCAGTGAATCATCTGTTTTTATTAAAATCAATCTGAGGACGAGAGCTTCAGTGAATTTGTCTTTTCTCCTTCAAACGTTAATAATTGAATAAATATGAGAAAGACGAGTTGATGCAGCAGCTGTGACCTCAGAGGAAACTGAACAACAAATAACATTTAATATCTTATCAAATAAAATCTATTTATACATTTATAATGAAATGAAAATAATAAATTAGTTTTACTGCACATGAAAGAGACAAACCGACTAAACCACACACACACACACACTCACACACACACACACACACACTCACACACACACACACACACACACACACACACCACACACACACACACAGCACACCACACACTCACACACAACACACACACACACCACACACACACACACCACACACACACACACACACTCACACACCACACCAAACACCACCACCAACACACACACACACACACACACACACACAAACACACAACACACAACCACACACCACAACCACACACACACACACTCACAGCACCACACACACACATCAACACCACACACACTCACCCACACACACCCACACACACACAACTCACACACACACACACACACACTCCACACACACCCACACACACTCTACACACACACACACACACACACACAACACACACACACACACACACACACACACACACACACACAACACTCACACACACAACACACACAACACACATCACACACACACACCACACACACACACACACACACACACACACACCACACCCACACACACACGTCTTAGATCAGATAACACCTACATGTATGTATATATATACGTGCCCCACCTCCTTCATCATGTATGTACATACATGTGGGTGTTGCCCATAAAGTTGGAATCATTTTTGTTTTCAGACACAATCCTGTTTGTTCTATTTAAATGCATCAGTACTCACCTTTAACCAGGTGCAGTGATTACATCATGTGTCCCAGTTACCCAGTGATATTAAATAAATCACATTGTCACAATCATTTCATGGAAAGAGTAAAAAATATTTTATTCCAACTTTATGAGCAACAGTGTATATATATATATATATATGTTTGTGTGTGTGTGTGTGGGTATATATTATATATATAATTATATAAATGAATAAGAAAAACATATATAAACATATAGAATCTGTATATGATCCATAAACAAAATAAACATATATTGTAAAGATATATGTCCACAACATATATTAACCCATTATAGATATTTTAATTTAAGATTTACAAAATTTCATTAGGTATTTCAATATATGTTATAAATCACCTTTAATGGGACACACATGTTAGATATTACATTTCTGAATCCTGAGGTTATTAAACATTTGCCAGAGGAAATACTGGAGGACATGACCTCCATGACCCTCCGTGACCCCTGTGACCTCAGGTACACCTATGTGTGAGTTGTTGTAGTGTCTCACCTGCTTCGAAGAACTCATCCATGAAATGGTCCCTGTGACCTGCACCACACCTCCTCATCATCGTCGCTGTCCTTAGCCTGCCACACACACACAGACAGGAAATGATTGTCACTAACGTAACGCTGGTTACTTTCCTGCTGAAGCTGTGGTCAGAGTTCACTCAGGGTGAACTCTGACCACAGCTTCACTCTGACCACATCTTCACTCTGACCACAGCTTCACTCAGACATCACTTCGACTCTGACACAGCTTCACTCTGACCACAGCTTCACTCTGACCAGCAGCTTCACTCTGACCACATTCTTCACTTCTGACCACATCTTCACTCTGGACCACAGCTTCAGCTCGACCACCAGCTCAGCTCTGACACACGCACTCTGACCAACTTCACTCTTGACCCACTTCTTCACTCTGACCACAGCTTCACTCTGACCACAGGCTTCACTCTGACCACAGCTTCACTCTGACCACAGCTTCACAGCTGCTGTAGCTGTTGGACAGTAAATGAAGGAGACATGAAGGTCTTGACAGGTCAGTAACAAAATATTATTCAAATGTTTTATTCCAAGAACACACTGAGTTTTACATATAACTGTGCTGATGACAAAATCACAACACCACACTACACACACACCACAACACACACACACACACACAGACACACACACACACCACCACACACACACACACACACACACACACACACACACACACACACACACACAACACACACACACAGGTCAGCAGGTTGAGGCAGACTCACCTCACTGAGTGTAAACAGTTTCCAATTACCACTGATTGGATTTCTATTAATGTAAATAGGCCAAAGCCTGTGATGTGTGGTGTGTGGCCTTGTTGTGTGTGTGTGTGTGTGTGTGTGTGTGTTGAAAGTGTGTGTGGAGTGTGTGTGTGCTGAGTGTGTGTGTGTGTGTGAGAGTGTGTGTGAGTGTGTGTGTGTGTCGTGTGTGTTGTGTGTGAAAGTGTGTGTTGTGAGTGTTATTTTGTGTGTGAGTGTGTGGTGTGGTGTGGGTGTGTGAGATGTGTGTGTGTGAGTGTGTGTCATAGCTGATGTGTCGTGTTGTGTGCGTCGCGCTGCACTGTACTGATGTCGATGTTGCATGATGTATTGTAACGATATTATGCAAGATACATCCGACAGTAATTAGGCATGCCTCAGTTACTACGACGTTCATCACTGTCCAGTTTATAAAGTGGGAGAAAAAAGATAATTGCGACGAAATGAAGAGGACAAGCAGAAGACGAACACAGAGCGACACGAGACAGAGCAGAAGAGACAGAAGAGAGGACAGAACAGACAAGAGACAGACAGACAGGACAGAGAGACAGACAGAGAGACAGGAGAAGCAGGACAGACTAGAGGCACCGACACGAGCCAGACTGAAGACAGCAGACGACCCAGACAAGACGACCGACAGACAACAGGACAGACCAGAACAGACAGACAGAGACGACACGCATCAGACACAGCGACACGCACAGAGAGACAGAGACAGACAGACAGACAGACAGAAAGCGAGACACAGCATACCAGACCAGACCAGACAAGACAGACAGACCACAGATCAGAACAGCAGACAAGAGACAGAGACAGGAACCAGCAGACAACAGCAACAACACGAGCAGCACAAGAGACAGACAGACAGGAAAAGACAGGACAGACAGACGACAGACAGACATCACAGACAGACCCACTGGAATATCCGTCCGTAGTTCCGTCAATCATACAGATGGATGGTCATCTGTCTGGGTGGGGGGCTCCTTGATTGATCTGGTTTACCAGTCGGTAACTACAACCATAAAATCTCTGCGTTCTGGTTACATGAGTGTGTTTCTATGTGTTTCGTGTGTTTTAGGTCATGTTGACAGTCATGTAGTGTTTTAGCATCGTTAGCTCGCTGGCAGCCACAGAGGGCACGCCCCTCCCTCCAGCTCTGCGGCGGTCAGAATGCAGTTATCGTTGTTCCCTCTGTTGCCCCTCACCACCTCCCCACCTCCCCCTGTATCCTCGCCCCCTTCCTCACCCTGCGTCACACTGTCTTGCAGAGGAAGACACACCAGAGACCACAGAGGGAAAGGACAAACTCTCTCCAGGACAGCTCCAGTCACCCAGCAAGCGACACCTCAAACCACTTACACATGGAAGAAAAGAAAAGGAGATACGTGTCTCAATCTTTATTCAGTTTGTCTCAGTTTAACTCCATGTTTCTTCTTACATCTGTGTTTATAGTTTGAAGTATTTTACTCACATCAGGAAGATATAAAAAAGCCATCTCATGTGTAGTTTCACATCTCCTCTCTCAGGCTTCTCTCTGGAGCTGCTAGCAAACAACAGGTCGGTGCAGCCATATCAAAGAGAGGAGGCTCTGAAGCCTCTTTCTATGGCTGGACTGTTTTCTAGAGATCCAATATAAAAAAAAGCAGATTTCAGGTAAAAAACACTCAGGAGAAACAAAATCCTGCATAGTTGGATGAGTGGTGTCCATGGTGGGGGGCTTGGTGGCTGCTTGTTGTGATCATCACAAAATTCCAGAAGTTCCTGACGGCTTGTTTTAATTACAGTGCTGTGTTGCTGACACGTCAACCCGTACCAAACTTCTCACACAATTTACAAACATTGTTAGCTTGAGTTGTGACCTCACTGTGACCTCACTGATTTCAGGCGCCTTCTCTTTAAGAAGACGAGAGACACTGAACAATGCAGGGAGCGCAACACAACTGACAAAGAGCAAAGGATCATGGGTATATAGTCTCACTCTGCAGTCAACCAACAATGTGACTTTGAACTTCTACGAAACAAAAACTTTTATACAAAGAAAAAAACACAAAGATCTGTTTCATCAATCACTTATATTATTGTGACTCCGCCCTCCTCCCTCTGGGTGTGAAACTGGTCTCCTAATTCTTACAACTCTGAATTGTGTTCTAAAAGGTTCAGAATAAAATAAAAACTGGTCATAAACCACGTCCAGGCTCTGAGACTCTGAGACCTGCCTCAGGTGTCTCCACCTGATCTGCTGTCTCACAAGACTGATGGCAGCTTCCCTCCATCCATCCTTGCAACAAACCAGACTGTGTGGTGTGTGTGTGTGTGTGTGTAGAGCTAACATCTCCAGTCCTGACACTAATCATACAACATGGGTGCCAAAGAGGCCAGAAAATTCCAACATCAACACCACAACACACCACACCCACACACACACACACCACACAACACACACACACAGGTCTAACAGGTCCAGGTCTCATGTGTCTAACAGGCTGTCCAGCAGCAGATGAAGAGCAAGTTGCTGTATCTCAGACGTGTTTTCTGACACTGAAGACATGGAGGCGTCTTGCTCTCAGTGATAAGACCTGGAACAAAGGACACACCTGTCGACCAATCCAGCTGCTGCCATCAACACAAAGCGAAGAACATACATCTCCACCGTCTTGTAAAACCCTGTAACTCCGTCCAGTCTGAAGAAAAACAAATAAATACAAATCCACACACACGGATGATGAATCCACAACAAGCTCCATGCTTCAACAACCGCATAGTAAAAACACGCATGATTTTATTTTATCACTTGAAGAGTTTGAATTTTAAATCAGCTGTTTGTCAGTTTTTATAACGTCAGGATTATCAGCGGTTTAAAAGTGAATCATGTGCATGAAGACGACCGAGGCTCGTGGTTTGTTTAGCGTCTCATCAGGTTATGATATAATTAGGTCTCTTCGCTTGTTAAAACTGTCTGAACTGTGCCTTGTTGAACTGCACGGAGGCGTTGAAGGAGGAAGTCGCAGGAAACCCAGAGTGAAGTAAAACCTGAGGCTTGTTACCTTCGCCAAAACCTTGCCGCCCCACAACCCAACCAATGCAAGTGCACGTTACTCTAGTGTGTTCTACAAGATGTGCTGCAAGCACCGACTCGCGGTCCTGCCAGATGGTTTGTTATTCGTGCGCATCCCGCCACGGCAGAAACACTCGCAAACATCAGCGTGAAAACCTGGGTACGTTCCACTCTTCATTTCACAGAGAAGAATAAGAACTACGACAGAACAATGAGGAAAAATTAATCTGTAACGAGTTCATTCACGTTCAGTTCCTCACTGCATCCACACCCCTGAACCAGAAGTCTCCGTCACCTCTCCTTCCTCCTCGCCTGCGTGCATGGCTGCTTTACAGAAAGTTATTTTTGATGTGGAGGGTATATTGCTATGCGTGTGATCACCACCTCCTGCATGTAGGACGGCTCGGCCTCTCTATAGATCAACAAACAAGAAAAGAAGAGACGCAGCAGTTACTCAGGCTGCATGAGGATGCAGGAAATAGACTGAGCCCACACCGCATAAAAAGTCTCTTACAAGATTAGGTAGTCTGTTTTTGGTTGAGTGTCTCCTCTGGG
>NW_019174421.1:299608-302427 GCF_002260705.1 Seriola dumerili | reverse complement strand
TCGTCCAACTTTCAGCAGAGAAAATCACGACATGTTTAACCAGCTCGGACAGAACAAAAAACTGTTTTGGGTCTCTAGAGCTGATTTCCTCCTTAATACACCTGTGAAAAATCACCTGTTTATATAACTCACACCTGTTTACAATCTTATAAGGACTAACAGTTATGGAGGATTTAGGGCAGTCCCTCTTTGAGTGACAGGTTGGGTGAGTGTATGTTTGTCACGAAACCATCATGCCACAGAAGTCTCAGCTCCACCCACGCCCCTCCTCTTTTGACCATATTTGGATTAGCGCTAACACCTCAGACCAGTGTGAGACGGTCTCTGTGAAACACACTTTAGTCATGTGATCACAGCTGACACATCTTCATCACAGCTGATAGAAGACCATCTACAGATCAGCTGTTGTTGTTGTTGTTGTTGTGGGGTTAATTCAGTGATGATGCAATGTGTTGTGTGTGTGTGTTGTGTGTGTGTGTGAGGTTGAGAGTCTTACTTTCGTCAGGGTTGGGTGCGCCAGGATGGCAGCTGTGCTGCTTCTTGACCTGCTCCACATCCTCTTGACAGCTTTTCTATTGCAGCCTCTGATCTTCCTCCACCTGAACACACAAAACACATGTTACAGTGATGTCATCATCATCCATCATCATCAATCACATCAATCACATCAGATGAATTCTTTTCATGTCTCCAGAACAAATAAAACTGAACGTCTGCTTCATCTTCTCTTGTTTTGAAGCCGTTTCTGGACGAACGAAGATCTTCTGCTTAAAAAATAGTTTTATTTTTTTAAAAACAAAAGTCAGAATCTCGCTCAAATTACTAAGAATCTTTTACATGAATTTTACATGAAAAATGGATTTTCTTTCCTCAGTGAATCATCTGTTTTTATTAAAATCAATCTGAGGACGAGAGCTTCAGTGAATTTGTCTTTTCTCCTTCAAACGTTAATAATTGAATAAATATGAGAAAGACGAGTTGATGCAGCAGCTGTGACCTCAGAGGAAACTGAACAACAAATAACATTTAATATCTTATCAAATAAAATCTATTTATACATTTATAATGAAATGAAAATAATAAATTAGTTTTACTGCACATGAAAGAGACAAACCGACTAAACCACACACACACACACACACACACACACACACACTCACACACACACACACACACACACACACACACACACACACACTCACACACACACGTCTTAGATCAGATAACACCTACATGTATGTATATATATACGTGCCCCACCTCCTCATCATGTATGTACATACATGTGGGTGTTACCCATAAAGTTGGAATCATTTTGTTTTCAGACACAATCCTGTTTGTTCCTATTTAAATGCATCAGTACTCACCTTTAACCAGGTGCAGTGATTACATCATGTGTCCCAGTTACCCAGGTGATATTAAATAAATCACATTGTCACAATCATTTCATGGAAAGAGGTAAAAAATATTTTATACGAGCTCTATGAGCAACAGTGTGTATATATATATATATATATATGTGTGTGTGTGTGTGTATATATTATATATATATTATATAAATGAATAAGAAAAACATATATAAACATATAGAATCTGTATATGATCCATAAACAAAATAAACATATATTGTAAAGATATATGGTCACAACATATATTAACCCATTATAGATATTTTAATTTAGATTTACAAATTTCACTGTAGGTATTTCATATATGTTATAAACTTATCTCTTTATATATGAGAAAATGCATATATGTGATAATAATAAATCACCTTAATGGGACACACATGTTAGATATTACATTTCTGAATCCTGAGGTTATTAACATTTCCAGAGGAAATACTGGAGACATGACCTCCATGACCTCCGTGACCCCTGTGACCTCAGGTACACCTATGTGTGAGTTGTTGTAGTGTCTCACCTGTTCGAAGAACTCATCCATGAAATGGTCCCTGTCGACCTGCACCACCTCCTCATCATCGTCGCTGTCCTTAGCCTGCACACACACACAGACAGGAAATGATGTCACTAACGTAACGCTGGTACTTCCTGCTGAAGCTGTGGTCAGAGTTCACTCATGGTGAACTCTGACCACAGCTTCACTCTGACCACAGCTTCACTCTGACCACAGCTTCACTCTGACCACAGCTTCACTCTGACCACAGCTTCACAGCTGCTGTAGCTGTTGGACAGTAAATGAAGAGACATGAAGGTCTTGACAGGTCAGTAACAAAATATTATTCAAATGTCTTTTATTCCAAGAACACACTGAGTTTTACATATAACTGTGCTGATGACAAAGATCACACACACACACACACAGACACACACACACAGACACACACACACAGGTCAGCAGGTGAGGCAGACTCACTCACTGAGTGTAAACAGTTTCCAATTACACTGATTGGATTTCTATTAATGTAAATAGAGCCAAGGTGTGTGTGTGTGTGTGTGTGTGTGTGTGTGTGTGTGTGTGTGTGTGTGTGTGTGTGTGTGTGTGAGTGTGTGTGTGAGTGTGTGTGTGTGTGTGAGTGTGTGTGTGTGTGTGTGTGTGTGTGAGTGTGTGTGTGTGTGTGTGTGTGTGTGTGTGTGTATGTGTGTGTGTGTGTGTGTGTAACTGATATGTTGATTGCAGATAATGAAAAGCTCCTCAGTATCGACTGTTTCTCACTGTCCAGTTTAATAAAGTGGGAGAAAGAAATCAATTGAACACCAGAGACACAGACAGAGAGAGAGACAGAGAGAGAGACAGACAGAGAGACAGACAGACAGACAGAGAGACAGACAGAGAGACAGAGACAGACAGACAGAGAC
>NW_019174421.1:293161-299583 GCF_002260705.1 Seriola dumerili | reverse complement strand
TGTGAGCTGACGTTGTGTCCAGGGAAACAGGAAAACATCACATCATAGTCACCATTGTGAGAGGGGGCGCGACGTGTGTGTGTGTTGTGATCGGCATTATCTGTGTGTGGGTTTGTGTGTGTGTGTGCAAGTCTGTGTGGTGTGGTTGTGTGTGTGTGTGTTGTGTGTGTGTGTGTGATGTGTGACTACAAGAGTGTGTTAAGCTGCTGCAGCAGTGCAGTCAGATTTATGAGCGCTGCCAGGCCCATTCAGCCTTTTCTGCCTCTGACTCACCCTGTTCTCTCTGGTCTGACCTCCCCCTCCATCCAACCTCACTCTATCCACCCTCCCCCACCTCCTTCCCCCTCCCCCACCTCCTCCTCCAACCTCCTCCTCTTCCCCCCCACCTCTCCACCTCCTCCTCTTCCCCCTCCCACCTTCCTCCTCCTCATTCTCACCCCCCCCACCCCCCCCCACCCCCCCCTCTCTGGGTGTCTATTAGCTGGTGCTGCTTAAACGCTTCTTCTACAAACAGTCACGTGTATGTTTTTTAATCGGCTCAGTGGTGGAATTTTGACTTATATTATTATTACTTTTGTAATGCATATAATTAACATTTTTTGTGATTTAAATAAAATTTAATACGAGGTAAACAATTTAAGGCGACGTAATAAATGTAAAATGGTCAGTAACAACATGTTCCTCCGTGTTCAGCTGCTGTTCTTGATAAAATGACTCAGTGTCACGGCTTCATTTCCACGGGCGCTTGATTTCATCAGTTAAAAGCTCAGGACATCTCTCTTCTGTTTCCTCAGACTTGTTAAATTTTTTTGGCAAAACCCAGATTTTTAATTGAAGATCGCAGCGTTTTTACGACACGGTCTGGTTGAGTTTTATTGATTTGATTCACGCTCTGAACATCCTTTCGTAACTGACAGTCACTTCATTCACTCACTTCGAGACGTCAGAGAGAGAAATGAAGCAGTGATGGTGAAAGGAGGAAGTAACTTGAGTCTTTGTGAATGGCTGTTGGTTTGAGCTCAGAACTTACAGCTTTGTACTCCTCCCCTCTCACTACAACTTCCCATCATGCATTATTCAGGCAGAAAACACTGGGATGCATTTGTATTGACGGATGTGCTGGCAGTCGAGAGCGAGCTGACGCAGGACGTGAAGGAGGAGAGAAGAAGGAGGAGACGCGTTTTTCACCAGGAGGGAAGAAAGAAGGTTGAGAGTATCTTTCGTTAACTCTCAACTTCAGTTCATTCTTCATCTCATTCTTCCACTTCCATCTAACCTTCGTATATCTCAATTTTAAAACAAGCCCGATCATAAAAGGAACCTTCGCTAATTATGACTTTTAATTACCTGAATTGATCACCAATAATGAAGCAATTAACATTACAGAGTGAAGCACATCACAGTTGAAAAACAGAGTTAATATTCAATATTAGATGCCATTAATATAAATTCATATATCCACTGTGAGGGAATGTGTTTAATGTACAGAAATATATACAGGGATCGTGTGGAAGGTGAGGATCCCGTCCACAGGCAGAGAGACGGTTCAACTCACATGTCGTTCAGCGGGTTCAACGTCTCGTCTGAGCTTTTACTTCACTTTCTATGCAGGTTAAAACACGTTCAACATTAGAGCGAGACGTCAACAGGCAGCATGCAGGGGGGGGGGGTTAAAGGTTAGAAAAAGGGAATCGAATCAGAGGAAGGAAGAAAAGTAAAAGGATGGGAAAAGAAAAAAAAAGAAAATATGATCATCAATCAAGCACAAGAGAAACAACATGCAGAACCAAGGCGACGTGATCTGAAATTGCCAAACAACAATCTGACAACGAAGGCGACGTCGCAATTTCATGCGTCGCATTTAAAACGCAAAACTTACACATTTTAATTGAATATAAACAAATTTAATGCGAGGTAACCACAATTAAATTAAAGGGTAACACAAATTCAAGGATATAATAAAGTTATAAAATAAAATTTAATACGTGGTAATTAAAAATGAATTTGAAGTAACACAAATGTATCTCGTTATATAATATATATATATATATATATATATATATATAATATAAAAATAAATCTAATGCAACATAAAGGATGGAAAAAGAAAACAATAATTAATCATTATCAGGCAACACGAGAAACAAGAAAACATCTGCATTGGCAGAACAAAACTGTACGAGCAGGAAACTCTGAGCTCCTCTCTGAAACATGTGAAATTCACAATTCATCAAATCAATCAATCATTAATTCCTTTTCATCTGATGGTTTTCCCCCCTCTTTCCCTCCTCGTGCATTCATAACCTTCCACCTTCATTTAATCCCCAACAACTGCAGCTGCTGCCGCTCACAAGAGGTCTCTGTCTGTTACTAAAGGTCATTTTTAGCTAAACTTCAGGGTAGTTGAACCTTTGTTTGAAAACCCGGAGCTGGCACCACAAACCTTCCCCGTCCCTCAACAGGGAAAACAGTCTCTCCACTAGTTTCTGAATGAACCGGCCTCAATTTTAAATAGTCAGCAGATTGGAATCAACTGTTTCCTCTCTCTCATGTAGAGCAGACGGCCAGAGGGCAGCTTCATACAGTCTCATTACAGGAAGGTTTGATCTGGACCATTCGTCTCAACACCGAACACTTTTCATTTCAAATATCTGATGGTTTCTGTTGATATTTGATGAAAAAACTTTTACTTGTTGATTCATTTAGGAAATGCAGGGAATAATTTACGCACAATGAAAACAGGCGGTTGCAGTGAAAAAACACTGAAGCCTTGCATCTTTGTATGAAAAAGTGCACTATAATAAAGTTTCATTACTATGAATTAAAATACTGATTATGAAAACGTGTAGTTTTAAACATAAAAACATCAAACGGATTTTCTTGTCATCATTGTACATTTTCTGAACTTTACAGTTCCCATTTGTGGGACTTTGAGGTTATTGGTATTAACCAAGCTGTGCTGCGGCTTCAGTGAGTATAGCTGTGAGCTACAGCTCGAGCTCTGGTGTGATTTCAGCCTGGTATGTATTTATTCTGTTGATTATTGATCGGTGATTCAGGAATTGTGAGTGACAGCAGAGATGAAGATGTTCCTCACAGAGAATGTAACAGATCTGACTGAGTTAGTACTAAATGTGAACTAAAGTTAATGTGACGCAAGCAATCTGAGTCTCGTTGACACGAAGTTGCTGAACGGTGGCCTTCAGTGAAACTGGAGCCAAGCTGAGCCCCCGGGGGCCCCCGGGGGCCCCCGAAGTCCCGGGCCCCGGGGGCCCTGTGGCTCCAGAATCTGATTGGGAAAACCTGTTTGAAGCCAGGACTTTTTTTACAGATGCAGCGTTTGTGACAGCACAGACTTGGCTGCAAGGGCTCCAGCAGTTGCATTGAGTCATTTGCTGCTGAAGTCAACAGTGTGTCGGTGGTCAGGTTGAACGCAGTGCAGCTCTCTCAGGGCCTCGCTCTTCTCAACATGGACACAATTTTATTTCTTTTCCTCGTGTGTCGGAACTAGAGGACGATGAAAGTGGGACCTTGGCGGGCAGGCGCTCGGTGGACGGTCTGCCAACAGACTCATCAGAAGGCTCAAAAAACGGCGAAAGCTGCAGCGCTCATCAGTTTGAGAAGTTACAGGATTTAGAACTTTCCTTCTGAGGTTTACTCAAAGGTCACCGACACAATATTCAAACACTTCGTTTCTGTTGTCTACAGCTGTCACACACACGTTCAACCGTCTACCGCATCATCTTACATCATCTACAAGCTGCAAGGACGGTCTCGGCTTCACATCAACACCCGCCGTCACTGAGTGACTAAAGAAGCTCTTTGTTTTGAACCTGGTTTCATTGTTCACCAATTCTTTGTTCTTAATATAACACGGTTCCTCTGAGCTGCTTCCGTTCTTTCAGACTGGAGGCTACAGTGAAGGCGCTATCAGAAAGTTGATGGGACGGGCCAGGAGCTAGCTGGTTTAGCATGCTAAAACTCAGTTATGAGAGGGGACAAATGTGGTGAGAGTAAAGGAGTAAAGTTTGAATGTTTTCTTTTCTAGATTGGTTAAGAAAAACAGCTGCTAATGCTAACGTTAGCTATTTAGTAATAGCAAACAACTTGTACAAGTAGCTCCTTTATATGGTTTTCCATTGGTGTGTTTTGGAACTTTGGACAAGTCAGGTGAAGCTTGTATTCTACTGCTTCTTGTTCTTTTATGCTAAAGCTTAGGGCTTTAAGGCACAAACTCACAAGAAAAGAAGAGGATTGGAACAAAAATGTTGATGTTGTTTTTCTGACATGTTTCTTTGGACATATCTGCTTTTTTGGAAACTGGTCAGCCACGCATTACAGAAGCCACGGGTTCTTGTGGACGTAAGTCCAAGACGCATGGAAAACCCACGAGTGTGCAGACCTTGATGAGGCTCACTAACAGTGTGGGCGACCAGCACAGCCGGACCGCTCACCACCTCGCTGGGGCACAGGAGCGAGTGTTCACTGCCAGCACCAGGTGAAACGGCTTCACCTTGTGCTGAGCTGGAGCGGTGAGCGGCATTAATCTAAATCCACTAAACCACAGAGTGTTGGAATTGCATATCCAAATCGGGATTAGTGCTCATTTATTGAAGAAAAGCAGCGGCTTAATGAAGATCTGCTGACTCTGCTTGAATAAACACATTAAAACGTCCTAATTGTCCAGGCGGCGATTATAACACATGTCTTGAGACTAAAATCCATCAGATTCACATCCAGATCATCCCCTCATGAGGAATCTGCCTCCTTCCCCACAGCTTAAGCATTTTTTTATTTTTTTGAAAGAAGAAAACTTTAATGTGAAAGGAGCCACAGCAGGGAAAATGTTTGGGTTTGTGAGTGAACGCGCTCTCTGTTGAAAACTACTGCGAGCTGATACCCAGGATGAGACTCGGGGCGGTTCTAAGGTCTGGGAACCAGAAGGACCGCCGTCTCTGAAGAACCAGGAAGCTGCAGTTCCTCTACGACCACTAGAGTCCTTGGCTCCAACAGTGAGTCATCCCCATTAGGACTCCATGTTAAAAGATGTCCAACTTTACAGCAGAGAAAATAAACATGTTTAACAGTCCTGGTACAGAAAAAATGTTTTGGGTCTCTAGAGCTGATTTCCTCCATTAATGACACCTGTGTATAAAATCACCTGTTTTATTAACTCACACCTGTTATATTAACTCCACCTGTTATTACATACTTATTAAGGACTAAAGTTAATGGAGGATTTAGGGCGTGGCCCTCTTTGAGTTGACAGGGGGTGAGTGTAATGTTTGTCACGAAAACCATCATGACACAAAGTCTCAAGCTCCACCCACGCTCCTCCCTCTTTGACCATATTTGGATTGCCAACAACCTCAGAACCTAAGTGTGAGACGGTCTCTGTGAAACCACTTTAGTCATGTGAGTCACAGCTGACACATCTTTCATCAACAAGGTGATGAAGACCATTCTACAGATTCAGCTGTTGTTGTTGTGTTGTTGTGGGTTAAATTCAGTGCAGTGAGCAATGTGTGTGTGTGTGTGTGTGTGTGTGTGTGTGGTGTGTGGTTGTGTGTGTGTGTGTGGTGTGAGAGTCTTACTTTACGTTCAGGGTTGGGTGCGGCCAGGATTGGCAGCTGTGCTGCTTTCTTGGACCTGCTCCACATCCTCTGACGCTTTTCTAATTGCAGCCTCTGATTTCTCCTCCACCTGAAACACAAAACCACATGATTACAGTGATGTCATCATCAATCATCATCTTCAACAACACTCATTCATCAGATGAATTCTGTTTTCATGTTTACTCCAGAACAAATAAAACTGAACGTCTGCTTCATCTTCTCTTGTTGTTTGAAGCCGTTTCTGGACGAACGAAAGAATCTTTTGCTATAATATATTTTTATTTTTTAAAAACAAAAGTCAGAATCTCGCGCCAAATTACTAAGAATCTTTTACATGAAATTTTACATTGAAAATGGATTTTTCTTTCCTCAGTGGAATCATCTGTTTTTATTAAAATCAATCTGAGGAACGAGAGCTTCAGTGAATTTGTGCTTTTCTCCTTCAAACGTTAAATAATTGAATAAAATATGAGAAAAGACGACGTTGATGCAGCAGGCTGTGACCTCAGAGGGAAACTGAGAACAACAAATAAACATTATTAATATCTTATCAAATAATCTATTTATACATTTATAATTGAAATTGAAAAATAATAAATTAGTTTTAACTGCACATTGAAAGAGACAAACCGACTAAACCACACCACCACACACACACACACCACACCACACACTCACACACACACACACACACACACCACACACAACACACACACACACACCACACACACACACTCACAACACCCACACAAACACACCACACACACACACACACTCACACACACACACACCACACACACACACCAC
>NW_019174421.1:268161-290661 GCF_002260705.1 Seriola dumerili | reverse complement strand
GACAGACAGACAGACAGACAGACAGACAGACAGACAGAGACAGACAGACAGAGAGACAGACAGAGACAGACAGACAGAGAGACAGAGAGACAGACAGACAGACAGACAGACAGACAGACAGACAGAGAGACAGACAGACAGACAGACAGAGAGACAGACAGAGAGACAGACAGACAGACAGACAAACAGAGACAGACAGACAGACAGACAGTGTCTTTGTCATCATACAGATGGATGGATCTGTCTGGGGTGGGGGGCTCCTTGATTGATCTGGTTTCCATGGTAACCTACAACCATTAAAATCCTCTGCTCTGGTACATGAGTGTGTTTCTGTGTTTTCAGGTCATGTGACAGTCATGTGTGTTTAGCCTCGTTAGCTCGCTGGCTAGCACAGAGGCACGCCCCTCCCTCCAGCTCTGCGCGGTCAGAATGCAGTTATCGTGTCCCTCTGTGCCCTCACCACCTCCCCCACCTCCCCCCTGTATCCTCCCCCCTTCCTCACCCTGCGTCACACTGTCTGCAGAGGAGAGACACACAGAGACACAGAGGGAAGGACAAACTCTCTCCAGGACCAGCTCCAGTCACACCAGCAGCCGACACCTCAACACTTACACATGAAGAAAAGAAAAGAGATACTTTCTCAATCTTTTCATGTTTGTCTCAGTTTAAAGCTCCATGTTTCTTCTTCTTCTGTGTTTTATTTGAAGTGTTGATCCATCAGAAGATATAAAAACCATCTCAGTGTAGTTTCACATCTCCTCTCTCAGGCTTCTCTCTGGAGCTCTAGCAACAACAGGTCGGTGAGCCAATCAGAAGAGAGGAGGCTCTGAGCCTCTCTTCTGATTGGCTGACTGTTTTCTGAGCGATCCAATAAAAATAAAGCAGATTTCAGGTAAAAACACTCAGAGAAACAAAATCCTGCAAGGTTTGGATGGTGGGTCCAGGTGGGCGGGGCTTGGTGGCTGCTTTGTTGTGACATCACAAAGTTCCAGAAGTCCTGACGGCTGGTTTTAATACAGGCTGTGTGCTGACACGTCACCCGACAAACTTCTCACACATTTACAAACATTGTTAGCTTGAGTTGTGACCTCACTGTGACCTCACTGATTCAGGCGCCTCTCTTTAAGAAGACGAGACACTGAACATGCAGGAGCGCAACACAACTGACCAAAGAGCAAAGGATCATGGGTATTATAGTCTCACTCTGCAGTCACAACAATGTGACTTTGAACTTCTACGAAAACAAAACTTTTATAAAAGAAAAAAACACAAATGGATCTGTTTCATCTATCACTTTATATTATTGTGACTCCGCCCCCTCCTCTGGTGTGAACTGGTCTCCTAATTCTTAAACTTGAATTTTGTTCTAAAGGTTCAGAATTAAAATAAAACTGGTCATAAACCACGTCCAGGTCTCTGAGACTCTGAGACCTGCTCAGGTGTCTCCACCTGGATCTGCTGTCTCCCACAGAGACTGATGGCAGCTTCCTCCATCCATCCTGCCAACAAACCAGACTGTGTGTGTGTGTGTGTGTGTGTGTGTGAGCTCATGCTCACAGTCCTGACACTAATCTACAACATGGTGCCAAAGAGGCCAGAAAATTCCAACATCAACACACACACACACACACACACACACACAGGGCTAACAGGGTCCAGGTCTCATGTGGTCTAACAGGGTCCAGCAGCAGATGAAGAGCAGTGCTGTATCTCAGACGTGTTTCTGACACTGAGAACATGGAGGCGTCTGCTCTCAGCTGATAAGACCTGGAACAAAGACACACCTGTCGACCAATCAGCTGCTGCCGTCAACACAGGAGAACATACATCTCCACCGTCTGTGTAAACCCTGTAACTCCGTCAGTCTGAAGAAAAACAAATAAATAAATCACACACACGATGATGAATCCACAACAAGCTCCATGTTCAACAACCGCAAGTAAAAACACGATGATTTTATTTTATCCACTTGAAGAGTTTGAATTTTAAATCAGCTGTTTGTAGTTTTTATAACGGAGGATTATCAGCGGTTTAAAGATCATGTGATGAAGACGACGAGCTCGTTAGCGTCTCATCAGGTTTGATATAATTAGTCTCTTCGCTGTGTTAACTGTCTGAACTGTTTCCTGTTGAACTGCACGGAGGGTGAAGGAGGAAGTCGCAGGAAACCCAGGTGAAGTAAAAACACCTGAGGCTTGTACCTCGCCAAAACCTGCCGCCCACATTACCCACAATGCAAGTGCACGTCTACTACAGTGTGTTCGTCAGATGTGCTGCAGCACCGCTCGGTCCTGCAGATGGTTTGTTATTCGTGATCCCCGCGGCAGAAAACACTCCACATCAGGGAAACTGGGTCGTTCCACTTCTTCATTTCACAGAGAAAAAACTACGACAGAAAGAGGAAAATAATCTGTAACGAGTTCATTCATTCAGTCTCACTCATCCACACCCTGAACCAGGAAGTCTCCGTCACCTCTGCCCTTCCTCCTGCCTCTGATTGGCTGCTAAAGTATTGATGGTTGATTATTTGTATCTGATCACCACTCCTGCATGAGGAGGTGCGGCCTCTGATAAAACAGAAAAACAGAAGAAGGACGCAGCAGTTACTCAGCTGATGAGGATGCAGGAAATAGACTGAGCCCACACCGTATAAGTTAAATATTAGGTAGTCTGTTTTTGTTGAGTGCACCTCCTCCACCAGGCGGGGTCAAGTGGGACGTCCTGGACGGAGCGAGCCTACGGGAGCCCCCTAGGGACAAACCTTTAAAAGCATGTGAGAGGAGGAGTGATGGTGCACGGCTGATTAAAGATTCATAACGTCAGGACACGTCTCTGCCCTGTGTTCACTGTCTGAACATAGACCCGCCTCTCACTTCCTGCAGGTGAACTCATCACAGGTGAAAGATGTGCTTACATCATCAAACACCTCAGCCAATCAGACGCTCCCATTACATGGCCTCTGAAACATTCTGCACTGTGTGGTCTCGTTTGAATGGAGAACTGTGTGAGGCGTAGACCTGGTCACAGGTTCGATTCCCGTCACTTCACCTGCTGCAGCCGCCTTGTAAGCGAGTGTCAGCAGCAGAGTTTTATGGCTCTTTGGAGCAGAACATTTCAGCCTTCGTCAATTATTCATCCGACTCCTTCCATTTCCTTCAGACTTCAGTCCATCAGCCGGTGACCTTTGACCTTTCAGGGCTGTGAACGTCAAACGAGCTCGCCTGTTGATCCATGAAACCAGAACACCTGTAAAGACTCGACCTGCTGCTGGGGAACAGGTGATGATACAGTCCAGATCCAGGTTTTCACCCCCTCAGTGAATCCAGTGAATCCAGTGAATCCAGTGAATCCAGTGAATCCAGTGCAGGTTTTGAACTGGCTTCAAAGACCCAGTTCAGTTAAATGAATAAAAAAAAAAAGTGAAATTTGGGTGAAGTGAATCTTTAATAAGATGAGATGACAGAGATGAAGAGCAGCTTCCTCTTCCTCAGTTCAGTGTAACGAGGAGGACGGACCTGACTAATATCTGAACACTGTTACATAACAACAGAGACTGAGACACTCCTCAACCATCTGGACCAGTTAGACTGAGACACTGAGGAGGAGGAGGACACACACACACACACACACACACACACACACACACACACACACACACACACACACACACACACACACACACACACACAAATCTGCAGCTGCACTATGATGGATATGATGCTGTTTGATTGACTGTCTATTGATTGTTAATCTGATCAATAGGAGGTCAGTGTGAATCAGCTGGATTTGAACTCTTTTCAGAGGAGAGAGTTGATCATTTTAAAACACTTTCCTGGTGGTTTTCACTGAGGTGGAGTTAAACTGAATCTAAATACCTGTGAGCTCTTCACTGATTGGCTGGTTTAACGTTGACACAATAGCTTCACAGTATGAACGGAACAAGTAGCATCTGTATTTGTGGCTCGACATCGGTCTAATTCCTGGAGTCATTTTGCAAACTGAGAGCGAGGTCAGAGGTCAGAGGTCAGAGGAGGTGAGTGGAGAATGAAGCAGTGTTATTATTTGACACCAGAAGGAGTTTGTAATAAAATGTTTATAAATAAATGAATCTGACATAAATGTTAATTAGTAAATGACATTTTCCTATGAATGTGGGCTTTACCAACCTGTCGTGCTAATAAAATTCTTTATGTTGAATTAGCAAAAATGTGGACACACACGTACATGTGTGTTTATGAGCAAATTAATCTGATTAACGTGAGAGACTGAACTCTGAAGCCCCGCAGCAAAGAGAGGGAGAGGAGGATGAAGATGAGTGAGAGAGGAAGACTGAGACTGAAACTGGGAGGAGAGAGAGAGAGAGAGAGAGATGGTGGATGAGGTGGGGGAGGGGAGGAAGAGGAGGAAAAGATGGAGCAGAGAGAGCAGAGAGGGGGGATGGGTGATGATAGAGAGAGCAGTGCTTACAGGATGGGGGAGGGGGAGAGAGAGAGAGAGAGAGGACAGTACTGTAAAAATAACTGCTGTTCAAATAAACTCTAAAAATAATATTGAAGAGTATTATCATTAGTAAATATTTATATATTAATACGTGTTGATGATGAGTGAAGGAGTTAACTGAAACTACACTGAAGATAATAAAATATGAATATGAAAGAGTCATGTTTTACATAATTTACAGAGAGTGAACGTCTCCATGTGCGAGGCAGAACCCAGAAGAAGAAAATCACAAGTGTCAGTGAAGGTGTCACTGCAGGGTGTTTTATTGAATCAGTTGTTTCTGCTGATGAAGAGCAGGTCGCTAAATTCAGAGCGGTTTGTTGTTTAGCCTCCTGATGTGTGTGTACACCTCCACTTTATAAATCTGTCGTTTTCCACCACACAAACACTGATTTATTTATTTGCTCTAAACTATTTTAGCTCCTCAGGATCGAGTTTGTTTTATTTTGCTTCTTCATGTAAAATTATTCAGCTTCATGGTTTCTCATTGAAAACGATCATTCAGACACTAAAGTAAAAGTAAAAGTCCCGCATCAGTATGGAAATATCAAAATGAAACAACCAGTTCCTCAAACCTGAACAACCATCAACCCATAACTACCTTTGTTGCCATGGTTACTATCAGAATGTCATTGCTCGGTTAGGTTTACGAAAAGATGGTGATTCGGGTTCAAATAAATACTTCCTTAACATTAGACGATCTCTGTTGTCATGGTTACAATAATAACAACCAATGGTCATGGATAATAGAAAAACCATGGGAATCGAACACACGGCTCTCCTGTCACATCCACCACCTCCTCCTCCTGACGTGGACTCTGTCTCTCTTTACACCGCGTCACTGACACTTTCCCTTCGCTCCTGTCGTCCTCACTACGACCACTAGATGTCGCCTAGCAACGGAACCTAACGATGATGTCATAACAACCTGCTGACAGACGACCTGCGGGCTCGTTACAGGAGGAGAGACTGAAATCTCTATCTGTGAATTGCACTTGGGTAAATGTTCTTTCCACCTTCAGACTGTTTGTGCTGTCAGGACCGCTCAGCTCAGTGAAGCCCAACCTGAGGGGCGGGACCCCCGAGGGGTCCACAGAGACATCTGAAGGTCACAAAATACTTAAAGAGATACCACAGAGGAAGAAACCAAATGATGTTTTTGTTGGTTGGTTTCTTGTTTGTTTGTTGGTTGGTTTTGTGTGTGTGTTTGAAAACATTGGGCGACCAGACGAGGAGTGTGTGTGAGGTGTGGTCATATTTATCTTCAGACATATTGATATCAATAACTAATTTTAAACATCTGAGTGTTTGTGAATCAGTTTCTGGACAAACACGTGTTTTTTTACAGTGTATTTCAGGCCGTGTGTCTGCAGGTTAAATCTGCTGTTACCACCTCCACCCCAATCTCACCACATCCATCCATCTTTTCCCTCTGTCTTTTCTTTTACATTTTTCTTTTATTTCTTCACATTCTCTTCTTTCCCTCCTCCCTTTCTCTTCTCTAATTTCTTTTCTGCCATTTATGTTTTTATTTTTCCTCTCCTCTTTCTTTAATTTCTTTTCCTTTTCATTCTCTTTTCTCTTTCACATCCTGTTTGTTTTTTCTTTCTAATTCTCTCCATTTTATTCTGTCCTTTTTTATTCTTTCCTTCCTTGATGTCATTCCTATTCTTTTCCCTTCCTGTCCTTTTTTATTGCTCCCCCTCCCCCTCCCCCTCATGTCATGCAGACTTAAATCAGGACGTTGACCTCAGGTGTCAGAGTGTGTTCTGATGCCAGCAGAGAGTGTGTGTACGTGTATGCATGCATGGATACACACAGTGTGTGTGTGTGTGTGTGTGTGTGTTTACGTGTGTGTAAACCATGCCAGCAGCGAGCTGTGTTACCCACAATCCACTGGGATCTCTGGCTCTACCCAGAGTCCATCTGTGCTCTCTGTGATCGGTCGCAGCAGCTTGAACCTTCGTCACTTTTCCTCCATAACGAAGCTCAGATGCTCAGATGTCAGAGCTTCTCGTGAGCACGTGAACACACCATAAGTCAGCAGTCTGCGCTGTTTGGCGTCTCACTGACGCTCATCTGAACATTTTTATTTCAATTTTGATCTAAAAATCGTCTGAATTCAGTTTCATTTTGAAAACCGCAGGTTAAATCACATTTTATTTTCCTACTGAATTAAAGTTATTTTTTGTTTGTGAATGAAAAAATAAATATAACAATAATATTAAAATATAATAATATTCCACATGTGAAATATGATGTTTGATCTAATTTCAGGGTTTAAACCAGTGACTGTATAAAGATGGACAACATCACAGCTCCGCCCCTGGTGGCAGGCCTCACTACAGCTCCTGATAAACTCCGCCCCCTCCATGTTAGCAGGTCGGGCGTGTTCGTAATTGTTCAAGAGTTCATTTTCATGTCAGTCGAGAATGACAGCTGTGATTGGGTCGAGCAGGTGTATGGGCGGGACCTTTATACAGTGGCTCCGCCCCCTGATCCCTGCTGTGCAGACTCTGCCTCCAAATGATGTCACCACACAATATGGCAACGATCATATCAGGATGTTTTGGCTTAAAGACAGTCAAAGAATCAAGAACCCTACAACATTAAGTCAACTACAACTCCCAGGATGCATTTCACTAGCACTCAACCAATTACAGCTTCATGTTCATACGTGCTGATCACAGCGTGAAGAAACCTGAAACCAGTTTAAATGATTCTGGATCAAAATCAGGAAGGATGTTGATGATGATGTTGATGATGATGATGATGATGATGATGGGTTTGCAGCTGAGAACCATGGGTAATGTAGTATGCCAAACAACACAGAGAGAGTAGAAAGAGAGGAGTTGCGACAAAGACGAGTGACATCAAGCCATCCTGACACACACACACACACACACACACACACACACACACACACACACACACACACACTCACACACACACTCACACACACTCTGTCTTCTTTCTTTATTTCTTTGGGTCTATAAATAAACGGTCAGACTGATGTCGACTGTTGTTGTCTGATGAGGAGACGCCAGAGGGACAAACAGAGGGAAGAAAGAGACAGAGGAGGGAGGGAGGGAGAGAGAGGAAGAAAGAGAGAAAGAAAGAGAGAAAGAAAGAGAGAAGGGGCTTTTATGGGGTCTTGTAATGGACAGACGAGGGAGGAGGGGGTGATGGAGGAGAGAGGAGGAGGATTGAAAAGACGGAGGTTTAGAAGAGGAGGTGAAGAGGAAGCAGAAAGATGGAGGGAGAGGAGAGTGGAGGATGTGACTTCCTGTTGTCTCCTGGGTCACATGATGGATCAGATTAAATCTGAGATCAGATGAAGACTGACTCATGTGAGTCTCTGCTGGTCCAGGATCAAGCAGCTCGTCGTTTCTCTCTCTCTGAGTTTTGAACGCGGAGGTTTATGTGTTGATCAAACTGGATGTCTTTGCTCGTGTGCAGCGGGGCGAGCGAGCAGAGCGACCGAACCTTAGTTCATACGCTCAGCGAGCAATTTCCATTCAGGCGACTGAGGCCGCTCTGAGTCTGAGAACATCATCACGGAGCGTTCACTGCAGCTCTGCTCAGCCCAGTGACGCCACAGCTCGTGATGCGTTCACGTGAGCGTCTGATTGGTCCAGAGTCAGGAAACATTTCAACTCCACTCTGACATACCATCACCTTCTTCTGTGTTCCTGTTTGCCTGTCTGATGAATCAGTTACCATAGTAACTGCACTGCAGGTAAATGTCTGACTGTAACGTGATTGGTTTAAAAAAAAAAAGAAAAGTAAATAACGCTAACCCCGTCGCAGCAGAGAGGAGGCTGAAGACGACACAAGGTTTTCATCCAACAGTGACAGTATGTTGCTATGAGGAGACGGAGACACACACACACACACACACACACACACACTTTCAGGCCGCCTGCCAGCCGCCACCCGACTAAAAGAAGAAAATTATCTATTGATTCCATGACTCATTGCATCCTGGGAAAACACTCAGATTACCCAGAGTGCCTCAGTGCTGCCAGCTCCTTAATCTCACTGCTGCGACGAGGGAGGAGACGGAGGGAGGGAGGGAGGGAGGGGGAAGTTGTGATGCTCTCTAATTATTATCTCTGCTGACTAATGATAATTAATCATTTTAACTATATTAAAAAAACTGGTTAATGAATAATTAATAATTTCTATTGTTAGTTTCTTGCATGTTTTGATTAGATTCTGAACACCACCATGTTGAATGTGTAACAGTAAATATTAATGTTAATCTACGTCGACACTGAACGTGTCAGTGAAACATTTTCCACCAAAATATCTGATACAGAATAAAAGTAAAATTCAGGCCATGAATATCATCATTGTTATTGTTATTCTTATTATTACCCCTAACCCAACAGCTCAGCACCCTGGGGCCCGTGGGTTCATCTGGACTCGTTTACCAGGGTTAATTATGATTTAAAATATTGTTTATGCTCATGGAGATTAGATACTGCAGTTTCAGAACAGAATCAAAACTGTTATAACTACCTTATAGAATAATACAGTCTGACCATGTATTTCTATTTTTTAATTCATTCAATTGAAATGTTTAATAAAACAGAGTGAAGTGTCGAGGAGTTCCTCAAGGCTCCATCCTGGGTCCTCTGTGATTCTACATTTCATTATCCAGCATTTTTAAATCTTTTTTATTTCTTTTAAAATTTCCTCCATACTTTAAATTTGTGTTTAATGTTTTGGTCTGTACTTCCTGTGAACCTGTATATATATATGCTATAAAAATGTGGATGAACTGCAGCTTTAAACCAGCAGCTCCTGATCACTGAGGGTTCAAAGTTTTAAAAAGAGAAAATCAATGAATAAAAACACAAATGTCCTCTGAAATAAGAAGAAGAAATCAGCATCTAAAACATTTGTTCAGTTCCTCCAGCAGCACATCTGACTCAGCTTCAATAAAGTATTGATCAGGTATTGATGAATCACACCAATAAGAATCAGGCCGCCTCCACTGAGTATTGATCGTTGGACGTGGTTATATCAGTGATTTATTCAAAGCCATGAATCTGTTTGTAGCGTTTGGTCTGATAAATGTTCTGACGTCACCCTCATCTCTTCATTATTTCAGGGGAAAATATTAGTTTGAAATTCAATGAAATGATAAAAAATGAACTGAAATTCCAGCTGCTTTAACAACGTTTTACTGAATTTACTGCTGAAGTGATTTTATCTGATCGTCAACTGATGATCAATCAACAAAACAACTGAGCTTCACCTCTGAACACACACACACACACACATGCACGCACACACATACACACACACACACACACACACAAACACGCATGCACACACACACACAGCTGTGGGCTCAAAAATATTGACATTAAAATAGTTTTGAAACATTTGTGTTGTACTAAATGAAAATAATAACAGAGCAGTAACTGAAAATTAAAATCAGTGAATGAACCTAGTTACAGTCCAGTTCTATGAACTACTCTTCTATAATAAATGCTGTGCTAAGCTAAGCTAAGCTAAAATAAAAACTTGAACCTCTACAAACTGTCCTGAGAAAAAGCAAAGATAAAATGTATTAATTTAAAACAAGTTTAACTCAGGAAAATATTTTGAAAAGCAACCTGATGGTGGCGCTAGAGGGAGAATCAGAGCATCAGAGTCTTTACGGTTCATCCTCAGCGGAACATGAACGTTTGAACCACAGTTCATCACAATCATCCAACAGCCGTTGAGACATTTCACTGTGAACCACTAAGTGATCTGATGGTGGCGCTACAGAGTCAGATCGTCACAACAACAGAAACCACTTCAGACCGGACTGGACTATCACACCTGGAGGAGGACGAGGCTCAGGTGATGAAGATGAATCCACCTGCCGTCTCTCTCTGTTTAAACCTGCACCTACAGCAGTGTAGAGGAAGGGTGTGTTAGATTCATCCATCTGAGCCTCACAAACTGGGTCACCTGGTTTCCACTCCATTAACCCAGTCATCCGCTTCCCTCCTTCATCTCTCTGACTTCACATCTTTCATGGAGGTTTGAAAAATATCCTCTAATATCAAAGTTTGTCCACAGGGAACTTTTTACATTTATTTCTCAATTTAACTATGATTTAAAACACTATGTAACATCCAAGACAAGACAAGATGAACCTCTATTGATCCCACAAAGAAGAAATTCAAATTGACACAGCAGCACAAATGTAGTAAGAAATAAAATACGAACAGAAACAGAATATAAAATAATTAAGATAAATCATAAATACTATATACAATAACAATAATTATACAAATGCAATGTAGGCTGTAATGCAAATGTATATATGTGCGTCAGTCTGTGTGAATGTACTGGAGCTAATTCTGTGTAAAACTATTGTTAACTGTAGTAAATATTGTTAAGTATTAGATAAACATGAATGACTTTCACTATTATTATTTTTATCAATTAATCTGCTGATAGTTTAATTATTTGATTAATGATCAATAATAAGAAACAGTGGAAACATCACATGTCCCATCAAAAAAACAAACAGCAAATATTGAAGACTTTTAAAGGGACAGTTGTGGTTATTAGACGTGGGGGTGTGTGAGGTTGCCCTACTCCTACGCACAAGCACACCTACAGAGCGCACTGTATCACGCCGCAGGTCATCTGAGTGAATCAGAGTGGCGTAATACGGTGCGCGTGCGTAGTCCAACAGTTGAAAAATGTAGTGCCAAAGGAAAGTGCTGTTTCGACAGGAGGATAAAGATGAAAATATTCTTCATGAAGCTTCATTTAAACAGATGTTAGTGTTTCAGTGACGTCTTTTAAAAGTGTCTAAACCAGGTGTTTTCTTCTGGCCCCGCCCACAGCAGCTCATCACTCTGCTAGCGCACCGGTCCTCCTGCTGCTCCTCGAAACTGAATCTACTGCAGGAAACACACCGACTGAACATGACGACCTCACACAACCCCACGACTAACAACCACAACTGTCACTTCAAGTGTCAAATATTTCAATAATCAACTAATCATTTGTTGATCGATTAATAATTTGAGCTCAACAAATGATACATATATGATAAAGATTATTGCACAAAAAATAATTTTTATTAAAATATTTTTGTATAATCATTATGAAATAATTTGATTTATTTAATTGTGATAATTATGATAATTTGGGGATTTAATTACCTGATTTTGAATTTACAATCTCGTTACACACAAAAGAAACATGATCAGCTTGGAATACTGATTCTGATTGATCATTAGAGTCAATATATTTACAATCAATCAACAAGAAGAAATTAATTAAGTTAAATTTCATTAAAAAATGAGCTGATTCAATGTTTTTACATCAGAAAAATAAAACAGCTTTTATCTCAGATACAATTCCAGAAAATATAACGGAATGATTTAATGCAGTTCAATTATTTTAATTTGTTTTGATTCATAAACTGCATATTTGTAAAATTAATATTTAATATGATTTCTTTTAGTTTTAGCTGCTGTTGTGTGTGTGTGAAAGACAAAATGAAAACCATCCTTTACAAAGATTCAATACAATAATACTGTAAAGATATAAATACTGGACAAACGTACTGTGATGTAAAAGGACAGAAAAACAAACATGTTGGACTCTTCTACTGAACCTGTGATTTCTTTCTTTCTCAGACGCTGGATCTGAATAATAATACAACTGATGTTTGATGAACCAGCCAATGACTGGTTCCTACTGGTTCTCTAGTGTAGACACAGGAGTATGAGGAACGGGCGGGTGTTCTGCAGGAACTGGACCTCTCAACATCAACATCTGCAGAGTAAAATATGAATTTACAGCGAAGCAGAACGTGAACAAACGTCCTTCAGGATCAATTTCCTGAAACACTCAGTCGTCCTGATTCCACTTCCTGTCCCCCAGAGACAGGTAACATGTTACTGTGTGTGTGTGTGTGTGTGTGTGTGTGTGTGTGTGTGTGACCCAAATCTGATTTTTCTCTCATACATGACACAGATCTGATTTCCTTCACTGACAGTATGAACAGAAGAAATGCCACTTAGATCAGACTTTGATCCTGTAGCCTCTTCTCATTGGTGCAGTCTGACCTCAGTGTGACCTCAGCGTGACCTCAGTCATGCAGTGACCCGCCCTTGTTCCCAGCCAATAGAGAAGAGCCGTGGGCCAAGCTGCTGCTCTGTTGTATTTGAACATTTTAACAGTAACAATCAGTTTTGACTCTTTCCTGATCAATGTTTTCTACACTACCCATGAGCCACTGCAGCTGTTGCTATGGAGACAAATCCATTCAGAGCTTTGAAATCAGTTAAGCTTCCAAAAATAAGACCAAATCATTTGAAACAAGTTGTTACGAACGAGTCAAGACTCGAAGTCCAGGTCACTTAATACAAGACCAAGAAGTCGACAGGTGTCCTGATTCAGTCCAGGTGTCCAGGTCTGAGGAAAACCTTTACAGGTGATAGTTTTATTTTGAAGGCAGAACTTCCTCCTCCAGTTGTCCCCTCAGACGCTGGGATAAACAACCTCGAGCCGAGTTGTTTTATTTCCTTCAAATGTGTGTTTTTCTTGAGGATGAGGTCATGGCAACATGCCGCTCCACTTCCTGTCGGGCATCAGCTGCAGGAATCTATTTAAAGAAGAACTGAGTCCGGCTGAGGGAGGCGACTCCGTTCAGCCTTACACCTTTTAATCTCTTAATTCAATTCAGTAGCTGCTGTGATGATTGTTTCTACTGGATCTAATACACATATACAGCAGCCTGAACACAGCTGCCTCTGCTGCCACAGTGCTCTTAAGCAACACACCAGACATTCACCTCCTCACTCAGGATCTAAACATTAAGAAACCTTTCACAGCTTCTATTTCTACTGTACTTGGATATTTACAGCGACTGGAGGCAGAAACACAAACCAGCTGGTTCCTGCTGTAACTATCCCGTTCATGTTCTCACCAACCACCAGCCTGAAACACGAAGCTGCAGTTCCTCTAACGACCACTAGAGTCTGGCTCCAACAGTGAGTCAGTCCCCATAGACTCCCATGTTAAAATGTCCAACTTTACAGCAGAAATCAACATGTTTACAGCCTGGTACAAAAACTGTTTTGGTCTCTAGAGCTGATTTCCTCCTTCATGACACCTGTTTATATAACTCACCTGTTTACATTTTATTAAGGGGAGTTAGGGGCGGAGTCAGATACTGCCAAGATGGAGAGTCTAAGCTTCTCATGAATCATTTCAAAATATAAACTGTGTAAGAAAATCTATTTTATAGAAAAGTCAAAGGCACAAGACGTTTTATCACCACACTTTATCTTTTTTATTTATCTTTAATTTATCTTTTACAAGAGATACTGACTACAAACAGAAATAAAGATGTTTTTTGTTTTAAAGGAAAAGCCGCCTGTACGGAGCCTGAGAGACCAAACCCAGGGCAGCAGAGGACTCCCCTCACCTCCTGATGCTGCTCGTTACGCTCACTGCATTGATTACATGGTAATGAGTGAAGGGGACACAGATCTACATTTTCTCTTATCAGGACATGCACTACAACTACAACTCCCAAGATGCATTTCAGTAAAGAGCCTCCAGTCACAGAGCTGCTGTGTGTTATTTGAGAATCCGCAACTGAAATCTACTGACTTTCTGATTCTGGATCAATTTGGGAATGAGTTCGGTAACCATGGTGACATATACTAGATTTCCATCGCTGCTCTGACTCACACCAGTGACTGGCTTCTTCTCCATGGCAACAGCAGCTGAAGCTCATGGGAATTGTAGTGTTTAGACCCACCCACAAAGCTCAGAGAAGAAAAACCTGATTTTAAAATAAATTTAAATTCTGGAAGATTCAATATTTAAACATCAGATCATCAGATCATGATCCTGATGCTGTGACTCAGAGGATGACTTCCTATCAGACTTGTGACATCATCATCCACATCACTACCCCGCCTGCATTTCCCATCATCCTGCAGCCATATGGAAACAGATGATGACAAACCCGGCCTGTATTCAACACAATGAAAACCATCCCGCTAATAAGTTTCCCCGCCACCGATTGATTAAAAGGAGCTGCCGTGTGATTGGTCAAACTGATGGATTAATGTTCAGATGGTGAATGAATAAAATGAATCAGCCTCAGAGGTTCAGAGGAGGAGGTTTACTGCTGTTAGGAGGCTGCTCACTGAGCTGTGGAGGGGGGAGGGGTACATCTATAATAGATGAGCACACACACACTCACAGATAAAACACACACACACACACACACACACACACACAGAGAGATAGAAAAACACACACGAAAGAGGCCAGGGACGATTTCAGGGCCATTAAATGGAGATGCTGTCATAAATCACATGACGAGCCTCCTACTGACCAATCTGCCCACACACACACACACACACACACACACACACACACACACACACACACACACACACACACACACACACAGAGGATTGTCTTCAGTCAGCAGATACTGCATGTTCAATATTACGTAGGAGGAGTGTGTGTGTGTGTTTCTGTACTTCCATCATTCTGAGGACCTGCTCTTCGTCCTGGACACTGAGGACGTTGGACCATGAAGACATGTGAGGACATTTATGGAAGATTTTGGAACAAAAGGACGTGTTTGAAAAAAATCAATTAATAAATATGTTTTGGTAATCGATCAAATTTTTTGAAAAACTGGGATTGTTTTGAGAGGACGTTCAGGAGTGAGAAGACATTTTAGGAAAGAAAGCAGATTCTTTACATTGGGAGGACATTTTGGAAAAGAAAATTCACTTTTATTTTGAAAATTACTTCAGACAAAGACATGTTTGGAAAAGTGAAGGGACTCTACTGTTAATGAAGAGTTTGTGTAAAGTGGGATGTTTGGAAATGAGAGGGAAGAGTGAAGATCTGAGGACGTCTCCTGAAGAAACAGAACAGTAGTAGAACAGTAGTAGAACAGTAGTAGAACAGTAGCGAACACAATAGAATAGAACAGTAGAGAATAGAGAACAGAAGAGAATAGAACAGTTGAAAATAGAACAGTAGATAACAGGTGAGAAAAGAGAACAGTAGAGAACAGAACAGTAGAGAACAGAACAGTAGAGAACAGAAGAGAATAGAACAGTAGAGAACAGTAGAGAATAGAACAGTAGAGAACAGAACAGTAGAGAATAGAACAGTAGAGAGCAGTAGGGAATAGAGAACAATAGAGAACAGAACAGTAGCGAACACAATAGAATAGAACAGTAGAGAACAGTAGAGAACACAATAGAATAGAACAATAGGGAACAGTAGCGAACACAACAGAATAGAACAGTAGAGAACAGTAGAGAATAGAGAGCAGTAGAGAACAGAACAGTAGAGAATAGAGAACACTAGAGAACAGAACAGTAGAGAACAGTAGAGAATAGAGAACAGAACAGTAGAGAACAGTAGAGAACAGAACAGTAGAGAACAATAGAGAACAGAGAACAGTAGAGAACAGAACAGTAGAGAACAGTAGAGAATAGAGAACAATAGAGAACAGCACAGTAGAGAACAGAACAGCAGAGAACAGAGAACAGTAGAGAATAGATCAGTAGAGAACAGAACAGTAGAGAACAGAGAACAGTAGAGAATAGAAAACAATAGAAAACAGAACAGTAGAGAACAGAACAGTAAAGAACAATACAGAGCAGAGAACAGTAGAGAATGGAGGACTATAGAGAACACACGAGAACAGTAGAGAAAAACAGAGAACAGAGAACAGTAGAGAACAATAGAGAACAGAGAACAGTAGAGAACAGAGAACAATAGAGAACAATAGAGAAAAACAGAGAACAGAGAACAGTAGAGAACAGAACAGTAGAGAATAGAGAACACTAGAGAACAGAACAGTAGAGAACAATAGAGAATAGAGAACAGAACAGTAGAGAACACTAGAGAACAGAACAGTAGAGAACAGTAGAGAATAGAGAACAGAACAGTAGAGAACAGTAGAGAACAGAGTATAACGTCATGATGAAAGTGACCTGTGTTCCAGCAGTAATGGAGGGTTTGCCCTTGACTTGGCTGAAGGATGGCCAAAGGCGCGCACACACACACACACACACACACACACACACACACACACACACAGAGATGAGCTAGCTATTAGCATCGAGCCTGTAGCCAGAGACGCAGCTGTTTCAGATCAGATCTTCTCCTCACTTCCTGTTACTACAGTCATGTGACAGTCAGCAGGTGAGTTCACTGATTACCTGAAGGAGAGCTGGTGAGTGGGTGGAGTCACTGTCAGCTGGTAATGACATCAGCTGACAGTCTGTTCCATCTGGTGATATTACAGTGTTTTATACAGTCAGTACAGCAACTCAGAGGAACTTTACTTTGAAAGCATCAGACCACAGGAAGTGTCAGACTACAGCAGCTCAGAGGAACTTTAATTTGAAAGAACCACAGGAAGTGTCAGACTGCGCCCATCAAGGTGCCCTTGAGCAAGTCACTACTGATGGAAATGAGACGAGACGACAGCAGCCGGAGGTCTGTCTGCAGCAGGTGTGTGTGTGTGTGTGTGTGTGTGTGTGTGTGTGTGTGTGTGTGTGTGTGTGTGTGTGTGTTCTGGGTAAATAAAGTCAAACAAACACTAAACTGAACACACCCACCCACCTGCTGCCTCCAGGAGGACAAAGCAAACCACGTCAACTTTTAGACCCTGAACATGTTCTGTTCTATTCTGTTCTATTCTGTTCTATTCTGTTTTATTCTGTTCTATTCTGTTTTATTCTGTTCTATTCTGTTTTATTCTGTTCTATTCTGTTCTATTCTGTTTTATTCTGTTCTATTCTCTTCTGTTCTATTCTGTTCTCTTCTGTTTTATTCTGTTCTCTTCTATTCTATTCTGTTCTGTTTGTTCTGTTCTATTCTGTTTGTTCTCTTCTGTTCTATTCTGTTCTATTCTGTTGTTTTATTCTGTTCTATTCTATTTGTTCTCTTCTATTCTATTCTGTTCTATTCTCTCCTCTCCACAGACCCCAGACCTCTACAGACCTCCACAGACCTCAGCCCTCCACAGACCCCAGACCTCCACAGTCCTCCACAGACCCCAGTCCTCCACAGACCCCAGTCCTCCACAGACCCCAGTCCTCCACAGACCCCAGTCCTCCACAGACCCCAGTCCTCCACAGACCCCAGTCCTCCACAGACCCCAGTCCTCCACAGACCCCAGTCCTCCACAGACCCCAGTCCTCCACAGACCCCAGTCCTCCACAGACCCCAGTCCTCCACAGACCCCAGTCCTCCACAGACCCCAGTCCTCCACAGACCCCAGTCCTCCACAGACCCCAGTCCTCCACAGACCCCAGTCCTCCACAGACCCCAGTCCTCCACAGACCCCAGTCCTCCACAGACCCCAGTCCTCCACAGACCCCAGTCCTCCACAGACCCCAGTCCTCCACAGACCCCAGTCCTCCACAGACCCCAGTCCTCCACAGACCCCAGTCCTCCACAGACCCCAGTCCTCCACAGACCCCAGTCCTCCACAGACCCCAGTCCTCCACAGACCCCAGTCCTCCACAGACCCCAGTCCTCCACAGACCCCAGTCCTCCACAGACCCCAGTCCTCCACAGACCCCAGTCCTCCACAGACCCCAGTCCTCCACAGACCCCAGTCCTCCACAGACCCCAGTCCTCCACAGACCCCAGTCCTCCACAGACCCCAGTCCTCCACAGACCCCAGTCCTCCACAGACCCCAGTCCTCCACAGACCCCAGTCCTCCACAGACCCCAGTCCTCCACAGACCCCAGTCCTCCACAGACCCCAGTCCTCCACAGACCCCAGTCCTCCACAGACCCCAGTCCTCCACAGACCCCAGTCCTCCACAGACCCCAGTCCTCCACAGACCCCAGTCCTCCACAGACCCCAGTCCTCCACAGACCCCAGTCCTCCACAGACCCCAGTCCTCCACAGACCCCAGTCCTCCACAGACCCCAGTCCTCCACAGACCCCAGTCCTCCACAGACCCCAGTCCTCCACAGACCCCAGTCCTCCACAGACCCCAGTCCTCCACAGACCCCAGTCCTCCACAGACCCCAGTCCTCCACAGACCCCAGTCCTCCACAGACCCCAGTCCTCCACAGACCCCAGTCCTCCACAGACCCCAGTCCTCCACAGACCCCAGTCCTCCACAGACCCCAGTCCTCCACAGACCCCAGTCCTCCACAGACCCCAGTCCTCCACAGACCCCAGTCCTCCACAGACCCCAGTCCTCCACAGACCCCAGTCCTCCACAGACCCCAGTCCTCCACAGACCCCAGACCTCCACAGACCCCAGACCTCAGATCTCCACAGACCCCAGATCTCTACAGACCTCCACAGACCCCAGACCTCCACAGACCTCTACAGACCTCCACAGACCTCAGACCTCCACAGACCTCTACAGACCTCAGACCTCTACAGACCTCCACAGACCTCAGACCTCTACAGACCTCTACAGACCTCTACAGACCTCAGACCTCTACAGACCTCCACAGACCTCCACAGACCTCTACAGACCTCTACAGACCTCCACAGACCTCAGACCTCCACAGACCTCTACAGACCTCCACCTTCCTGGTTTCAACACGTTCGTTGTCTCTGTTTATATTTCACAGTAGGGCTGGGACGATTATCCGACATAATGGACGTTGGCGATTATAAAAATTATTCGATGTGGAATTTTAGTGTCGACGCGTCGTGTAAAACCACACAGGGTAAATGTTCTTAGAACAAAACCGGAACTTTCTAATGGGACCGTTTATATCCATCGTCTTTGGTTTACCCGGATACAAGCGCAGCGCAAGGGCTGGGACAACGCGGTGACGTAATTGAAGTCATTGACTACGTGAATGATTTGCGTCTGTGTAATCTATTTGAACAACATGGCGGCGTCTACCAGCAGTACGACGGAGCGTGTGGAGCAACACGCGGCAAAAAGGGCTCTGCAAAGTGCATCTGGCATATCACTCTAGCACGACAGTCATGCACGAGCACATAAAGAGGAAAATAATAATATAAATAATAAATAAATATAAATAATAATGAAAAAAATAATCGTTAGATTAGTCGAATAATCGAAAAAATAATCGCTAGATTAATCGTTTAAAGAATAATCGTTTGGGACAGCGTCAGTGAACCTGAGGTCAGGTCGGATCAGCAGGTCCACATGTTCATACACATATACAGTTTCATTTGCTGAGGAAGATCATGTGATGTGATCAAAAGCTCCAGAACAGCTAGTAAATAGACCACAGAGTCAGGTGTCCCGCGGCCCAGCCTGGTCTGGTGCAGGAGATGCAGATGTGCGGCAGCTGCTGGAGGATTTTACTTGATTTATTTGTTGTGGAGTGATTCATCCACTCAGGCGTTCTCAGGTCCTGATACACATCCTCTGAAAATAGTCCCCAACAAAGTCACAGCAGCTGATTGAAAAACATGAGTTAGAGTTTTACAGATCCAGGTCTTCAGCAGGATCCAGAGGGTCTAACATCAGACGGACTGACGGTGTCGGAAACAGAATCCGGCTTTTTGATTTCAACACTGATTTTTCTGCTGTGAATTTTGGACCTCCTGACCTCCCGTCCAGACCAGCAGCGACACCGTTCAGCTAACTCCTGACAAACAGCAGACTGAGACAACACGATGAGCTGCAGAGAGAGAGACGGCGGTTGAACACGACGAGGCTTCGTGCTGCAGCGAGGAACAATGATGCAGCATTTCTGATCCAGGACAAGGTCTGCATGACGGTCTACAGGATCTGGATCTCAAAAGAGAGGCAAGAAGCCAAATACCCCACAACATATCTGTCCTCAGACCCTGATCAAGCCACACACACACACACACACACACACACACACACACACACACACACACACACACACACACACACAGTTAAAGCTCCTCCAGTGTAAAGGTCTGTGTCCATGTGTAGTGTGATTATAGATCAGCTCTAGCTTCTATATTAATACTGTGAAAGTATCAAAGCCTCAGTCCACAGAGAAATGCACACAGCCTGTATTCAGAAACTGAGCCTTAAAACCAGCCGTCAGGACTTCTGGAACTTTGTGATGTCACAACAAAGCAGTCACCAAGCCCCGCCCACCTGGACCCACCATCCAAACCTTGCAGGATTTGGTTTCTCTGAGTGTTTTTACCTGAAATCTGCTTTATTTTTATTGGATCACTCAGAAAACAGTCAGCCAATCAGAAGAGAAGCTCAGAGCCTACTCTCTTCTGATTGGCTCACCGACCTGTTGTTGCTAGAGCTCCAGAGAAGCCTGAGAGAAGATCCTTCTGGATTTCTTTAATTTGTTTAAAAATCTAAATATAATATTTCTGCTCATTAATGTTCAAAAAACCAATAAAAATCCTTGAAGCATCTTTGGATTTAATCTGGAATAATATCTGTTCGACTTTTTTTTTTTGCACAAATTGAACCACGACACATTATATTCTATGAACATGTTTTATATGAAGCTTCTACCCCATACGCAAATGTAATATATGTCCATATATTGAATTTCCATTTATGAAATACATGTTTTTATTCTGTATGTACATATATGTAAAAATTATATATGAAACCTGTTAGAAATTGGAACAATTTCATATATTGATATATATCTAGCTTATACAAATATATACATTTATGTATGTATGCCTACATTGTAGACATGTTACATAAATACATATCTATCCAGTCTATTATTCAGAAAAACATATAAACATATAGATCTTTTTATATGTTGTTTTAATAAACTTGCATAAATAAGTAAAATATATATTAACAGATAAGTTTTACATAGAACACGTTCTACTGTCTGTAAAAATTCATCATAGATATTTTCAATATATGTACATATACACATTTCAGTATTTCATATATGTAATAAACATATATCTTCATATGTGATAATAATATATGGGACATATATATTAGATTTCTGAATTGCACATCACAGTAACTGAGTCATGATGGTCTGTGTTTTATGAATCACATTAAAGGGACATGACACTGTTTTATTTGCCGCTTGTAGTTTGATGGTTGTTTCAGTCACACTTCAGACCCGTGTGGACCTGGGGGGGGGGGGGGGGGGGGGGGGGGGGCACTGTGATGTGGACGATTACATAAAAATATAATTATTACTACGGAGCTGCTGCAGCTGCTGCATGATACAGCAGCATCTGTTACCGGCAGCATTTCACTCCAGTGATCATCCAACATGGCCGACACAGAGGAGGAGCCACTGACTGAAGAAAAAACTGTCAAACAACAAGATTTAAATTCTCCTCTGTGGCGTCTGGGGGGGGGGGGGGGGGAGAGGGGGGGGGGGGGGGGTTGAGCCCACATCAACAGCTAATCACATAAGAGGAGGTGGTAGCATTGGGGTAAAAGCTTGACAAGAAGCAGAAAGGAGATCAGTTGAAGTTTGTCAAAGGAGATGTGTTTGAGGTCTCTGCTATTTCACAGCAAGAAGCCAGGGGATGCTAGAGCTATGCACACTATGAGACCTACAGCTTAAATTAAGATGACATCACTCTGTGGGAGAATAGAGCCAATCAAAACCTGGTCTAACTGAGGATTCTGATTAATAGACAAGCCACCGGACATCCTCATTAGAGTGGTTACAAAGATCCCCACGGAAGTTTGGCCATGGCTAGGAACTGGTGAACAACTTGAGCTTGGTAAGAGCAGGGTGTGGTGAGATAATCACTGATGGACATCTCTCCTCAAGTGCCCCAAATGCATGCTGGTTGCTGGGGGTGCTGCTTGCTCATTTATCCAGCCGTCTGGCCAACTCACCTGGAGTGATGGGGGAGACGTCAGGAAGGCAGGCTGCTATTTCACGGCCTGTTAAGCGCTAATGCCGCAACATGCCCTGCGCTCCAATTTTAGGGAACAGGGAGCATTACCGCCCAACTCAAGGTTCTGTCCGTCTGGACTGTGGACTTGGAGGGTAGTGGAGGAAAGGGGGGGGGGGGGG
>NW_019174421.1:234898-267973 GCF_002260705.1 Seriola dumerili | reverse complement strand
GATGGAGGGAGGAGAAGAAGGGATGGAGGGAGGAGAAGGGATGGCGGGAGGAGAAGAGGGGATGGAGGGAGGAGAAGAAGAGATGGAGGGAGGAGAAGGGATGGCGGGAGGAGAAGAGGGGATGGAGGGAGGAGAAGAGGGGATGGAGGGAGGAGAAGAGGGAATGGAGGGAGGAGAAGAAGGGATGGAGGGAGGAGAAGAAGGAGGGAGGAGAAGAGGGGATGGAGGGAGGAGAAGAAGGGATGGAGGGAGGAGAAGAAGGGATGAGGGAGGAGAAGAGGGGATGAGGGAGGAGAAGAAGGAGGGAGGAGAAGAAGGGATGAGGGAGGAGAAGAAGGGATGGAGGGAGGAGAAGGGATGGCNGGGAGGGAGTAGAAGAGGGGATGGAGGGAGGAGAAGAAGGGATGGAGGGAGGAGAAGGGATGGAGGGAGGAGAAGAAGGGATGGAGGGAGGAGAAGAAGGAGGGAGGAGAAGAGGGGATGGAGGGAGGAGAAGAAGGAGGGAGGAGAAGAGGGGATGGAGGGAGGAGAAGAGGGAGGAGAAGAGGGGATGGAGGGAGGAGAAGAGGGAATGGAGGGAGGAGAAGAAGGGATGGATAAATGAGAGGATGGAGTGATGCAGGGTGAAAAGAGGTCAGGAAGAGAGATGGAGAGAACAGGGAAGCAGGGAGGAGGGAGGGATGACAGGATGATGGAAGAGGGAAAATATTAAAGTGATGGAAGGATGAAAGAAGAAGTTGAAGCTTCTTGTATCTATTGATTATTGATTATTGATATGTCCCTCTCCTCTCGGAGGGAAACAGCCGCTCATTTAAAAACACGGCGAGTTTATAAAATACAACCCATCTGGATCTATTTAGGAGGCGACCTCGGTGACCTTTGACCTCGGTCGTAGAGTCTCCTGATTTAATTTGAACATCTATTTTAATTTGAAAACTGACTCCAGATCAGTGATCATGTGACGACCCCTCAGATTTACCTGGTGGCCCCGTGGAGGCCCCGCCCCCTGTGTTGGGGACCATTGGACTGATCTGTCTGAGTGTATGTGACGGAGTTAAAGCATCGATCGCTCAGGATCAATGATGTCATTGATCATCTTCATTGTCTGAGCTTTGACTGGATCTTCTTCTTCTGTAGTTTAAAGGCAGCGACTGAAGAATCAGCTGTTCGCCTCCATCAGCTGACTAACTTCAACTTTAAAGTTTCATTTTCATGGATGAAGAAATGAAAGGAAGGAAGAAGATGGAGGGATGGATGAAAGGAAGGAGGGAGAGGAAGGTGGAATAGTGGATGATGAAGGGAGAGAGGGTGAGGAAAAGACGGATGGAAGAAGAGAAAATAAAAGTGAAACAACAGATAGAGAAGATAAAGAAGATGGAGGGATGGAAATATTGATGAAATGAAAAGATGGTCGAAGGATGATGAGAAGAGGAAGAGAAGAGGGAGGGAAGCTACAACCAGGAATGGAGTGAAGATGGAGGATTGTTAATGGATGGATGAAGGAGGGAGGTGAAGAAGTGATGGATGAGGACAGAGGGATGGATGGACAGCAGTGCGGTAAACTGAGGCTGTCACACACACACACACACACACACACACACACACACACACACACACACACACATGCTGCTGATTTATTGATCAGGTTCTGACCTGCCCCCCAAAAATATAGACACAGATATATTGATAGATAGATAGATAGATACATAGATAGATAGATGATAGATAGATGATATATTGATAGATAGATAGATAGATGATAGATAGATGATATATTGATAGATAGATAGAGATAGATAGATAGATAGATGATAGATAGATAGTTTCAGATCCTGACGCGAACCCGGATGAACCCGGGAGGTGCCCGCGCGGCGGGGGGAGCGTGGAGCTGCTGCAGAGTTTTAGCAACTGATGTGACCCCCCTCCCCCCTCCCTCCCCCCCTCCCCCCAAGATCCCACACAATCCGCCCAAACCGCCAGCATCAGCTGTTTCCCGGGAAAGGCGGCGGCGGGCGCCCACAACGTTCTCTCCGGGTGAAACCTCTGGTCTCAGCCCGTGCGAAGCCACAGTTCATAAAATGGGTGAGGCTTTTGTAGCAACGATGCGCCCCCCCCCCCCACCCCCACTCCCCCCTCCCTTCTCCCCCTCCCTCCACTTTCACCCGTAGCTACAGGAGCGGCAGGAAACACGCGGAAAAAGCAGCAAATTTCGCCGCATCTCTCCGCTGCCGCTTCATCCGTGCTGCCGCGCATCGATCACCTCCTCTCCGCCTGATCGGGGCTGATGATGCTCCCGCTCTCACGCGGCTCTCCATCATCAGGGAGGAGGCGCGCGCGGGCTGCAGGATGCGGCCTCGGGAAAAAAAAAAATCACTGCATTTTGGTCCGCGGCTCCTTTCAGAGTCAGCTCTCCCCCTCCCCCCCTCCTCCCCCCTCCATCGGGTCATCCAGGCACGCATGCACGGCCACATTAGCATGGATGGAGCGTTTTGATTTTTTTAACCGTCTCCAACATCCGCGCCGCGCCGCGCCGCAGGAGCGGAGAGGCCTCTGCGTCTAAAGCCGCCAGACGCGCTCACAGGCCGGTGATCACACAGACAATCAGAGTGTAACGTGACCTCCAGCCGGTGCGCACCGCACCACAAACCGAACATCCACTCACACTGAGAATCAATGAGATGTCAGAGAAAAGAAAGCCTCCATTTCTGCCTCTGCAGCCTCCTCTCCTCACTCTGTATTCACAGCATGAAGAGTCGCAGCCGCAGCACAGCCCGCCGACACAAACTCCTCCGCAGAGGCGCGAAAATCTGCACATATGTAGGTTTTTTTAGCAGCTTTTACCGCCCCGCACCTCTCCGCACCGCGTCGCACCGCTCGCATCCGGATGCAGCGGAGCAGAGGCGGCGAGGCCGTGAAGCTGCAGCGGCCACAGGAGGAGGAAGAGGAGGAGGAGGAGGAGGAGGAGGAAGTGGTGATGGAACATGGATGGATAGGAAAGAGAAAAATTTCATCTTACACTTCGCAGTTCCGCCGTACGGTCCTTCATGGTTTCGCCGCGCCGAGCTGGCTGCTAGACAACGGAGAATCGGCCCTGGTCCGGGAGGGGAGGGGGGGGGGTCCAACACCGCGTCGTTCGTCGTTTTGCGCTCCGAGATTCCCCAACAAGATTCCCCTCTGCTCGTCCTCCTCTCGGTTCTTCTCTTCCTCTTCTTCTTCTTCGGTTCTCCTGGAAAGCGGAGACAGACGAGGAGGAGCGGCGGCGCGGTGTGACGCGTCTCCGCCTTCTGCTGCTGCTTCTTCTTCTTCTCTGGTGTTTTTTAACCGCGCGGTGACGGCGCGTTCAAACCCTCCTCCTCTGAGTTTTATGGTTTTTTCCCGCCGCTCTGGCTCAGACTGGCCCCCCTTTTCGCTCCGCGGCTTCCTCCTCTTCCTCCTCGGTGCGGTCGCAGTGTGGCCCCGCAGCGCGCAAAGCAGCAGCAGCCCGGCAGGAAACCGACCGAGAGAGAGAGAGAGAGAGAGAGGGGAGGGAGGGAGAGAGCGAAAGGAGGGGGGAGGGAGGGAGTGTGGTACTGATGCTGCAGAAAAAGAGAGAGGAGGGAGGGAGGAGGGGGGGGCGATGCGGAGGGGATGGAGAGGCAGTGCGCAGGCGCCAGATCCCCCCTCCCTCCATCCCTACCTGCTGCTGCTGCTGCCTCTCCCCTCCCCCTCCTCTCCTCTCCTCCGCCCTGTTCCCTCCCTCCCCCCTCCTCTCTCTCTCTGCAGCAGGGAGGTGTGTTTGGTTTCAGGTGAATGAGGATCAGGATCAGGAAGGGGGGGGTGGGGGGATGGACAATCTGTTCATTCGGTCTGTCCTTATATGGTAGGGAGGGGGAGGGGGAGGAGGGTTGCAGAGGGTAAAAATGTGACATATGGTCATGACCACATACATGTCACTGACACAGTCAGATGTTTGTTTCATGTTTTTACAGATTTTATTTATTTATCTTTTAATTATATTCATTCTAATATCTAATGAAAACCGGTTATTGAATATTAAAACACACATTGCTTCACAAACAGATTCATTTCAAATGTTTTGCAGTTTTGAACACTTCCTGACTGTGAAGATTCTCCTCTTCTCATTGGCTGAGGAGACTCCTGATGTTTCTGAGCTGCTGTAGACAGACGAACAGGAAACACCATCAGCTGAAGAAGATGAAGTCTAAATAAATCTGTGGTGTGTCTACATGATGCAAAGACTCAGAGCTGCAGATGGAGACGTGGCGCAGCCCGTCTCATCATGACACAAAGATACAAGCTTTGACCTCAGAGACAACAGGAGACAGTTTTAGAAACTTTACTTGAATATGACACAAACAAAAGTTTCACAGCCAACCGCAACCGACCAAGAATACGACCAAAAGACACAAAATACGACCACAAATGACCAAAAGAGACAAAACACGACCTCAAAGAGACAGAATACGACCAAAAGAGACAATGCACGAGCAGAAGAGACAAAACACGACCTCAAAGAGACAGAATTCAACCTCAAAGAGACAAAACTGATTTCTACCAACCACCAGCGTGAACACGATGTCTGTGTTAGCGCAGCAGTGAAACTGGAAGGTCACAGGTTTGATTCCTGCTGCAGCTCTGACACAGACTGACCCTGAACCTGGACCTTCACGACCCGGCACACAACAAGATCCTGTCAGATCTAAAAAATACCTCCTGCCTTTACTCTGAAAAGACATCGCAGACTTCCTGTTGGGGGCTGTGTGGCAGCAGTGATGTATGAGGCTGGCTGCCATTAAACTCAGAGATTTTAAAATGGAGTTTTGATGGTGGAGGTGAACCGTGGGCGCTCCTGGAGGAAACCCCCGGGCGTCTGGCCCTCTCTCTTCCTCCTCTCTCACTAAAATCTTCTTTGCTTAAAAAGGAAAATCTTTGTCTTAAATGAGGAAGTGATGGGTTTGTGCTCAGACATTAGACTCAGTGAGGAGGGTTTTGAACTGATCTTGGAGGAAATCAGAGATCTTGTTTCATCAATAATTCAGCGGTCTGGTCTGTCCTTCAGGTTTAACAGGGAACCGTCTGAGTTATTATCAGGGAACAAACGTCTCACTTAAAAACATTTTGTAAGAACATGGATTCTCTTTATTTATTTATCTCTTTGTTTTCAGAAGACAAATAAAAACTAACTGTGTAAACCTCTGCTGTGTTGTTAATGAAATAAATATATTTAGAACCATGTGTAGTTTCCTTTAGAAATAATAAATAATGTGTTTGTATCTTCACAATTAGAAACCGACCTTTACTGCCGTATGTCTGATTCATGTTTTATTCAAAGTTTCTTTAGGGAAAATTAACCATCAATAAAAACATAGATATATGACAAGGCCCGGAAGCCTGAGAGTCAAAACCCAGGTCTGAACAGTCCAGGATGTATGGAGGCCCATAAGTGACAAATGTGAAAGAGTATGGAAACAAATAAATACATGTGGAATAATAAATTAAATCAAAAGGTGGATAAAAACACAAATATATTTATTTACAGCTCAGCTTTTGGTAAAATGTATATTCATTTATTTTTAATGAATGATGGTCATTTAGTTATTTCCATGTCCCTTTTGAGCCTCCTTACTGAAGGTGACACTGTTGAAAACAAGACTTTTAATCAGCTCCTCTGTGGAGGTCAAAGAGTTCAGAGAAAATAAACCTGCAGTGATCGATGACGTTCATCCTGTTTAAAGTTTTTACCACCTACTTGTTTTCAATCTTCTGTCCACCTGCATCACAACGTCTCATCCACTGCAACGAAAAATAAATGATCAGTAACTAAAGAAAAATCATCTTGAACTGATTCTTTAAACAGAGAGAAAACAATTAGCACGTTTAGCAGTGTGAGCTACAGCTGTCTCCACTTTCCTCACAAACTTTGAGAAAATGAATAAGATGAGTGAAGATGTTCGCTGTTTTTGCCTCTTCAGCACTTCCTGCTTTTGGAAAAAGGAGCAGAGGAGCAGGCCGTCCTTATATGGGCCTGGACAGGTGTGTTCAGTCACACCTGTCCGGGGTTCACACAGGAATGTCTCAATGTCTTATAATGTTTAAAGAATGAACATTTAATATTTTAAACGTTTTTTCACTAATTCTATAAAAAGTTGTAAAATGAGTTTTTGAAATAAAGTCACAATATCTAAAAAAAAAACATGAAAACATTTTGACATCCTTTAGCTGAGGTGTTGTATATCCTGATGGCAGTGGGAACAAAGGATCTCCTGAACCTCTCTGTTCTGCAGTGAGATGAGACGTTTGCTGCAGCTGCAGCTGCTTCTCTGTCCTGCCAGGATGTTGTGGAGAGGATGGTTGGTATTATCCAAGATGGCCTCCATCTTACATTGCATGTGTCTCTCCACAACAGTCCTGAGTGAGTCCAGACTCCTGCAGCACAGACGCAGCCTCTTTGACCAGCTGGTCCAGTCTCCTCGTGTTCATGTCTGTCATGCTGCTTCTCCAGCAGACTGCAGCATTAAAGAGTTCACTGGCCACCACTGACTGATAGAACATGTGCAGCATTTCACTGCAGACGTTAAAGGACCTGAGCCTCCTGAGGAAAAAGAGCCGGCTCCGCCCCTTCAGGTAGATGGCATCTGTGTTCAGGGATCAGTCCAGTTTACTGTCCAGGTGCACACCTAGGTATTTATAAGTGTGTAACACCTCAATGTCCTTCCCTCGAATGCTGACTGGCTGAAGGGCCGAGACCTCTGAAAGTCCATGACCATCTCCTTGGTCTTGGAGGTGTTCAGAAGGAGGTTCTTGTCGCTCCATTCACTGAAGGCCATCGTCAGATCCCTGTACTCCTCTTCCTGCCTGTTCCTGATACGCGACACAATATCTGTGTCATCTGAGTATTTCTGGATGTGGCAGGACTCAGATTTGTATTTAAAGTCGGCCGTATACAGGGTGAACATGAACGGAGCCAGAACAGACCCCTGTGGAGCCCCAGTGCTGCTCATCACTGTCCCTGAGACACAGTTACCCAGCCTGACGTGCTGTGGTCGTCATGTCAGGTGATCCACAATCCAGGAGGTGAAGCAGGGATCCACCCCCATCCCTTCCAGCTTGTCTTTAAGAGTGGGGGGTTGGATGGTGTTAAATGCACTTGAGAAATCAATGAAACACACACACACACAATGAAAGAAAAACTGTTGAAAAAACAGATAAATACAACAATGATAAAACAAATTATTATTTTTTTGATAAAAATAACTTTTATAATACTCATGTACAGGATGTAGATACATTAATATCTATAAGCATATTTATGATTATAAACAATAATATTTTTAATAAATAAAGATCAGAGTTTTCAGCTGTCTCTCTCTCTTTCATCCCTTCCATCATGTTGTTTTTATTCCTCTCCATCTTTCACATCCCTCCATCCGTTCTCTGTGTGTCAGTAGTTTTCAGTATTTTCTTTGCAGCCAGTTCAGTTTTCATTTTCACATTCATTTTTCTTGCTTTACCCCCCCCACTCTTACCCCCTGTTGTCTCTTGCTCCCCCTGCAGGTCGCCTCTCTCACTGCAGCTGATGGAGATATTCACCTTGGACTGAGGTTGAAGGGCAGGAGGAAACACACACACACACACACACACACTCACACACACACACACTCACACACACACACACACACACATACACACACACACACACACATACACACACACACACACACACATACACACACACACACACACACACACATACACACATACACACACACACACACACACACACTCACACACACACACACACACACACACACACACACACACACACACACACACACACACACACACCTTCTGTGTGGACACTGGACAAAAAGACAAGATCAAAAGACACTGAGACAAATATTAAAGAGACACGTCTGGAAGTCAAACCTCAGAGAAAATGATAAAAGTATAAAAGAGATCGAGTGTGTGAATCTCTTAAAATGTTTCCTTAGTTAAGAATAAAAGTTAAGCATTTTACAGCAGTAAAATTCTACTGTTTCCATGGAGACCATAGATTTGCTGCCATGAGATACCTGCGATACCTGTGATCTCATCCTCCTGCTGTTCTGAACTTCCCCAGGTGAACTTTGGTCTTTGAGTGATTCCTAAAGTTTGAGAGTAAGATAAGGAGAAAAGCTTAAAGACATGGGAACAGTTTACAGGAACCTTAGCTCAGACTTTAAGGAAAACCTTAAGGTGTTTTGTGGAACCGGCCTCTGCTTATTTACATTATTTACGTCGACACATAAACCTAAAAAAGCAGACGACATGAAACCGTCTTTCTGGAGAATGAAATCAGTGACACTCAGCAGGTTTCTATTGTCTTCATGTCCTGAGGACGTCTGTCACATTCATCTCTATTCATTTATGTAAATCTCTTCTTCCTGTTGAAGTCCAGAGCCTCTCCTCCTCTGTCCGTCCTCCCTCTCTCTGTCTCTGATGTGCTGCTGTTGTGTTTCACTGAGACAAACCTCAGAGTCTCTGTCTCCCTCCCTCCTTTTAAAGCGCCGAGCTGCGACTTCAAACTGAGTCTGAAGGCGGGAAAAAATCTGTCAGCAGGTTTGAAATAAAAGCTAAACAAATAAAACTGAATAAACAAATAAAAACATTATTTACTACAAAAAACATGATGATGATGATGGTGATGATTTCAATTATGATGATGATGATTATAATGATGATGATGATTTCAATTATGATGATGATGATGATGATTATAATAATGATGATTATAATGATGATGATGATTATAATGATGATGATGATGATTTCAATGATGATGATGATGATGGTGATGAGTATAATGAGTCCACATCAGTCCACATCAGTCCACATCAGTCCACATCAGTCTACAAAGACTCTGTCGACCTCGATCCTCTACCCGCTCTGTGGACTGATGTGTCTGTTTGACCAGCGGTGGAAAGTAGTGAAACCACGTATCTCCAGATCTGGTGATTTTGAACTGAAGGATGTGACGTCCATTTATGGGCTGAGATAAATAAACTGTTTTGATTAGATCGGATTAATCAAACTCCCTGTACTGGTGTCCTGGCCTCTCCTGAACAGCTGGTTTTAAGGTTCTGTTCCAGCTGTAGACCCCTCAGATCTGCCAACCAATCACTGCCCTGAAAAGGCCTCAGGAACTTCCTACAACAGCTGCTCACTGTAAGGAAACAGTGGATTTATTGGGGACTATTTTCAGCAGCGGATTAACCCACATTTGGTGCTGGAGTGAGTGTTTACAGGTTGGGATTTAACGGTATGACAAATGCAGAATATGCTCAGACTCCTGTTTGAACTCAGATGTGAACAGACTGTGAAACACCTCCACAGCTTCAGCTGCAGAGTGAATGCAGTTTGTAACAGTAGAAGTCTGAAGCTGGAGGAGTTGTTATGAGGAGGAGAAACTGGGCATCCTGACAACAACAGCAACTTTTCAAACTAGACTTTCCCACATGATGCTGTTTTTAGTTCTTCACACCAACACTTTCCACACATTCACTCACCTGAGAGCTGCTCTCACTGCTTGTGTTAATCTGGATGCAAACCGTCCTCTTTGCCTCATGGTGCTGCAGATGTGTTGCTGCTCTATGAGTTTCTGTTGTTTTAGTTTGCTGGAGTGAAACCCCTCAAAGCTCTGGTGTTTTCATTTGACCTTCTTTTATTCAGGAAGGTCGACAAGAGCAGAGCTCTGCTGAGAGAGAAGGAAACTGAAGCAGAGAGAAGGTCTGAACATAGACAGAGAGAAGCTGCTGCTGTCAGAGACCATTCAGTCTGTAGGTGGAAGACGTATCAATAACCATTAATGTACCAAAGTATCAATCACCTGGATATTTAACACATTAATCATAAACATTAACAAGTTAAAGAAAATGACAAGTTTCTAAAATCTCCAGAAGTGAGTGAAGTTCTTATGGTTTGTTTTTTACAGTGTAAGGTCGTCTCTCTGCCAGCTCCTATATCCACATTCCAGCAGAAGGTATGTTCTTCCATCACAGTGTAATTATCCCTCTGGCTTGTAAAAGTGCAGAGTCAGGGAGCAGCGGCTGCTGCAGCGTTACAACCAGTCTTCAGGGTTTATTCCCAGCACACACAGTTTGGCTCCTTCAGTTTATGAGCTCTAAACATCCAATACACTCCGACAATGAAGCTCTCCGCCTCACACAAACATGCAAACATCAGAGAACAATGAGTTCATATTAAACATTAAACTTATATTTTGTATTGACAGACTGGCTCTTACAACGAGCCGGTTCTCAGTCTGCGTCATGACTGTCCTCCCTCACATCAGGCCTGTGAGCTGTGTTAGCTCAGACCACAGGCTGCAACAGGTCAAAGGCAGTTTGAAACACTGAAATCTCATATTTCCAGCACAACTTATATGACAGCAGATTGTCCCTTAATGAGATAAGATAAGATTAATTGATTAAGATGAATCTCTCACATGCTCACTGACTCAAACTGGAATGAAACCCAGTAAACTTCAGACTGCCTCAGACTCTTCACAAACCACCTCTGTGTGTCAGACAGAAGCTCTTCATTCCGCTGCAGCTTCGTCCTCGTTCATGGTTTCCTCCAGCAGCCGTGTGTTTTTCCTCTGGACACCCAACATCTTAAAAACAAGTGTTCCTAAGGAAGGGCTGGTATCCAAGGCAGAGACAATAAAATCTTTGTGGGAGCAGCCTATAGGATTAGCCGCAGCAGTCGGCTGTATATACAGGCCTTTATGGGCACACATGCCTCATAAACCAACCAGGGCCCCTCAGCTGCAGGAAGAGGGTCGACCCGCTTCATCCACGTAAGCCAAAACCTCCAATCTGAAAAGTGGAGCTCAAGGTCAGATCAGCAGGTCTTCACCCTCGACACCGCTCTGTCTGGAGGGAGACGAAACCTGAAAACACTGAGACACGACAGAACAGCAGGACAGAAGAGTCATACATGAAGGATGAACAAGCAGGAAGTAAAAAAAGTAAAGTTGAGAAAGAAAGCGGAGGTCACATGATCACACTACAACCATCAGAACCATCAGAACAGTAATCAGGACAGAAAGTTACATTAACAGCAGCTGCTACAAAATACTGTACAGAAGCCCTGTTAGTCAGTCTTATTACTCTGACTTGAAGTCATAATTTTGTCTTTAAAAATTAATAATTGTCTTAAGTATGTATAATTTTGATTTGTTATCCCATAACTTTAACTTAACAATTTAAAGAAATTGACTTTTTATATCAAATTCTTCCATTAAAAGTATGAATTTCTGCTCATGATCTTGTGATTTTTGACTAATTTCTAGTTTAAATTCATAATTTTGACTAAAATCCATAAAATTGATTTACTATCGTCTAATTCTGATTAGTTGTCTTTCATTTTTTACTTGGTAAGTAAATATAATATTAAATTTGACCGTCCTATTTCTTTTTATTTATTTTGTCATTTCAGCAAGTTTTTTTCGTCATGTATGGGCTTCCATTCATATGTGTATGTATGCCAACATATAACTGTGTGCACAGTGTTACGTAACGTCAGGAACAAAATTCCTTTTTAATCCTTAAAACCCTTTTAAACTTTTCATGTCTCTTTGATCCTGAACGTGCTTTTCATGCTGCTCTTACAAACATTCATATCGACTTTATTTAAACGGTGTTTTTACATCAGCAGCAGCAGCTCGAGCAGCTGAATGATGAAATCAGGATGTTTCAGTGACTCGTGCAAACCAGAAGAAACAAGAAGGAAACGCTCTAAACCACTTCCCGCTGTTCTGTCTGCATGGGCATAAACACTGTGATGACGTAACAGCGTTCACATGTTGCGTTCACACCACAGGCTGCAAACGGAAACTTCACAAAACACCCAGCCAGTCAGCGGGCCGCCGCCGCAGCCCCACGCCGCCTCACGGCTTCACACAGGCGGCCACACACGGACCGACGGCCGCGGGGAGAGGGGGGCGTGTGGCTCGGCCAGGTGTGGCTCGGCTCGGCTCAGCTCGGCCTCCTTCAGGTTCTCACAACAAAGACGGAGATGATCGACCATGATGCTGGCCCCGCCCTCTGCTCGAGCTGCTGGCTCGGATCTTCTGCTCGTTACCGTACCGCCCGGAGCAAAGGCGCAGCTTTTTTTAGGGGGCGTGTTCCTCTGCTGCGGCATGCGCTCAGTCACAGCCGGGGAGGGTCGCTGCGTCCGAAGACACAAAGCCACAAAGCAGAACTGCCCCCCCCCGCTGCCACGCTGTGATTCGTCAGTGATGTAATGCTGAATTAAAGGACCTATGAGTCAGGATTTTACTGCCCAAAACAAAACCAGCCCCCCCCCCTGCATTGACACCATAACTCCTGATGACAGCAGGTTCCTGACGGGCAGCCATGATCACACCTCATTCACATTAACCTGAACCACCCCACCCTCATCCTCAGCTACATGAAGCTCAGCTCACCCAAACGTACGACGCTCCACAGTCAAACTGAGGTCTGCTTCCTGTGTGAGTCGACTGATGGAGGTAAACAGCTGATTCTCCAGACGCTGGATGAGGTCATTCAAAGAGCTCGCTTCATGTACGTCAGCGTTTATTCTGCTTCACTTTGTTTTTAATTGTAAATATTATTATATATTTCCCGTTTTCGTGTCTGGAAGAATCTGGTGACACAATTTCAGACACCCCTAAAGTGGACCGTACCATTTTTAACTTCTTGTCTGCCTCACTCCATCAGTGACTCCGCCCTCAACTCTCTGCTCCTGTGTGTCGCACAGACACTGTTGCTAAATGTAATTAGCAGTAGCTAAGTATTTAGCTTGTTTAATACTTTACTGTCTTAACATTCAAATCTTTAGCTAACTAATGTTAGCTAGTTTCTAACTTTAGCCTTAAGTTACAGTTGAGCTAACTAATGTTAGCTAGCTAACAGCACGCCCTTTCATCTCCAGTGTTAGCTTGTCATTTCATTACCAGTATAAAATGTCATATATGACCTAATGTTACAAACACTGGAGCTCAGTCATGAGCAGTGAGGCGGTGGAGGATCAGTTGTTGTATATATAAATATAGAGTTTATTATTTCATGTGGTGGTTTAGTCTTTGACCTTTAACCTTAGTTTTTTATCATAGACACCCTCTTTGTTTTCACTTGGGAGTTTTACCTGTTGGTGAAATCCAGGTGAGTCCAACACCTCAGTTCACTGAAGCACCTGCTCTGTACTGGTTCACTGTGACCCTGGAGAAATATTGACCCCCCCCGATTATCATTGTATAATTCACACTCTGTGTGTAAGTAAAGTCTGTGGACAGGAAAAGCTGAAGGAGACGTCAACTACAACTACAACTCCCAGAGTGCATTTCAGCTTAAATCTGTTCAGTTTTAAATGTAGGATTGACTCTGGATGAATCAGCAGCTGTGTCTCAGTGTTTTATTCTCAGCTGTAACAACACAGTGTTTAAATTCCATCCCTCTCTGGTTCACACCTCTGACTGGCCTCCTCTCTGGCTGAGGCTCATGGGTATTGTAGTATTTAGACCTGTCTGCCAGAACGATGAACTAAACCTGATTTCTCAGAGACAAAGTTGAAATAATTGAAACTGGCAGCCATGATGTGTGTTTATAGAGCGTGTAGAAAAACACTCCACAACTCTACAGCCTCATTAACATCAGAGGAACTCATTTCTTTATCATTTCCTCATCATCAGATTCATAAACCTTTTCCACAGCAGATATTTTGTGTTGTAGGAAAATGTCCAAATGTGTGCTGAGGGAAAGCTCCATTTATCTCCACTCCTTCCCCACTAGTGGGACAGAGGCTAAACAGGAAGAGGGTGGGACTTTAATCACACGTTGCAGTGTGTGATTACAGCTGAACACTGTAATCTTGCACTAATGAATTTTGGGAATCACGTTCAACCCTAAACCCTGAAAAATCTGTCAGTGTGGAACAGGAGCTGAGGGCAGTTAGTGTTCAGGCCTCACGTTACATAAGAGTAATTTACTCTGTGTGTGTGTGTGTGTGTGTGTGTTTGTAGTGCACAGGCCCAACAGGAGAAAACACACAGGATATCTCATTTACAATGCAAACCTCAGTGACACAGACTCTAACGTCTGACTGAGCTCTGAGGCCTTTGAGTCACAGATCTGAGGAAAGTAACTAAGTACATTTACTCAAGTACTTTTCTTTGAGTTACTTGTACTTGACTTTTCTTTTCATGCTGTCTACTTCTACTCTACCTCATTTCATTTTCTACGTGAATTCAACAGCTTTGGTTACTTTACACTTAAAGAAAACCAAAATGTCCTGCTGGAGGATGAACATCAACATGTGTTTTCACAACCTGGCAACCCTGGAAAAAGTCCTTCTGTCAGTGTCAGCTGACTGTAAAGCTAGTGAATGATTCATATAAGGCCGTTAGTGACACCTTACCCTTTGGTACTGGTTGGACATTTGACTGAAGCTCAAGTGATTAATATAAACCGTGATTAGCAAGCAAATGTGATGACTGATCAAGTGCAATAAGAAACATCAGGCTGGTTCCAGATCAGTGTTGACACTCCTCTGGTTTTTATCACAGAGAACACAATGACATCTAAGATTATGGGAGGGGCGGGACAACACCTCTTGTTTGTGATTGGACAGAACCCAAGTCCATTCAGAGTTAATGAAATGGATGCGTGGGTCGGTTGATGATCAGAAGAGTGGGAGGGACTCTGAACTCTACTTGTGATTGGTTGTTTTCTCTCGTGTGTTTTCGCTAATGTGGTTGTTTTGACCTTCTGGGCCACCGCAGTTAATTGAGAAAATAGGCCTATTTTTTTATAAAGTATATTTTTTGGGGCTTTTTATGCCTTTATTGACAGTGCAGTAGAGAGAGGCAGGAGATGGGGAATGACATGCAGCAAAGGGCCGTCCAGTGCGGGACTCGAGCCGGGGCCGACTGCAGCGACTGTGGCCTCTACACATGGGGCGCCCGCCCAGACCACCACGCCACACGACGCCCCAGAAAATAGGCCTAATTGATAAAGAAAATAAACGCTAGTTACCGCTCTACATGTTTTATAATGATTGGTGCCGATTTAAGCTTGGTAGTAACCAGTCGCTCAGGCAATCAATCAATTACTTTATTGACCATTTCTTGAACTTTGACGAAAGAAACAAATGAAGTTGTACATGTCAGTACTAACAGCTGAAACATAAAGGGCCAGGAAGACAAAGTGAACAAAGAATTTTAATTTAATAAAGTGCAATTACAACATATATTCTTGCATTTATATTAATGTTGTATATTTTAACTATCACCTCTTAATAGTAGTGGCACATATCCTTATATATTTATTTGCATATTTATATTTTTTATTTATATATCATAGTATAAGCACATATTTTTCTATTTTATGTTTCTATTTTGTCTTTATTATCTTACTTCTTATTCTCTTTTCTTTGCTGTTACATTTCCAATCTTGAGGGAACAACTGTAATGTAACTCATTTCTCATCGGGAATCAATAAAGCATTCTTATTCTGAATACAGTAGATAGATAAATACAGTAGATGTAAATCGCAGTGTTGCAGCAGCTTCTTCACAGACATTACAAAAGACAAATGATAAAGGTATAGAAATTTTGAAAATAATAAATAATATCATCAGTCAAATTTATCTTCAGTAACTCAGAGTGTGGGGAGGTGGAGAGCGTCTGACCACAACTGTACAAAGCTACGAAGAGAACAACTACACTTAGTGAAGAGTGAAAAGGCAATGAGATGAAGTATTGAACAAAACCCCGAGGCCAAACATCTGCCGTCACGATATTACCATGTATTATTATGTGTTATTAGCACCATATCAATATTTCATATCACGTTACCTTCGATAGCAGGTCACATGTTGACATGTATTTCAGGTGTATGTGCTATTTGCTGCTCCATGTGACTCCAACACATCCGCCATGTTTGGTCCATTAACTCCTTCCTGTCTGCTCAGACCACAACTCCAAATTAATTTCTTTAATTTTAGACCTGGCCAGAGATTTTAAACTGCACTCGTTGTTACCACGGTAACCATGTCATATAGAACTGTGATGTCATGGGCTTCAGGAAGAGAAGACGAGTTGCAGAGGGAAAATGAACGACTGAAAATCCTCCTGTAGAATGAACGCGCCAAAAGAGCTGCAGAAAAACTGAAGGTGAGGGAGAACGAGGAGAAGATCATGGAAGAACTGGAGCGGGTGAACGAAAAGTTAATCACCAACGATGGAAAGCTCCGCGGGTTGATGGCGTTGTTAGAGAAGACGGAGGACACGATGATGAATTTACAGGCCGACCGGATCAATGTTCGGCTGAAATACGTTCAGCAGCAGAAACTAACCTCACAAGACAAAGGAAAACTAGGTTCCGGAGAGAACGACAGGAAGCAGAACGTAGAACCGGAGCAGGTGAGCTGCAATGAAAAGCTCCAAGAGACAGTGGAGCTGTTAGAGAGGGCACGAGAGACGCTGTGGGGTTTACAGGAGCACCGGGTCAACACTCAGCAAGACTACGAGGCTGAAAGAACTCCTGACGACTGAGAGAGAGAAAGAAGGGAGACCTTGAAGTGAAGATCCAGCAGCTTACAGAAAGCCCAGAGGAGGAGGAAGAGGAGGAGGAAGAGGAGGAGGAAGTGGAGGCCACAGGAAGACAGAGCAGCCCCGAGCATGACCAAATAAAAGGTGACAGGAACCAGGGACGTGGCTGCTCTGCAGAAGGAAAACTCCAGAGTCCAAACTCAGAACGGCTCAAGTCTGGAGGAGAAGGAGGTCGAGAAGGAGGAGGTGGAGGAAGTGAGGGCTGAACCAGAACCAGAGCCTTCACAGGTGAGACCAAGTACCGAGCAGCACATCTTCCCTGTTGTAGTGGTAACCAGGAAGACCAAGCGTTCGCGGTGGAAAAGGTTCATCAACTTCTTTACTCGTGACTCCGAGACTGTCTCCAACACATGCAAATTAACAAGCGCGCTGCAAATTCACACCACGGACATGTTTCCAGTGGACACAAGTGCCAAAGCAGTTTACAGGTTATTAAAATCTCTCTCTCTCGGACTCAAAGCAAAAAATAACTTAAACAGTATAAAGTGATGAACCTGCTGTGACGCAGTAAGTCACGATCGGGCAGCACGGAGGTGCACTGGTTAGCATGGTTTACTCCAGGTGCTCCGGTTCTCCCACCGTGCACAAAAATGTGCAGTCAAAGGTAAATTCATCACCAAAAAAGAATCTGTAGTTGTGAATGTAGTGAATAAATAAATAAAATAAAAAAAATATACCCAGCAAAATGTTCTTTTAGCATCTTAAGAAATAATAAAGATATATTTTATAGGAGTTAGCTCCGAGTAATTTGAACAGCAATGGGACTTTTAACTCCATGTATCACTCCGCTTCACATGGTGTTCTAATAACCGTTAATCAGCGCCACATTAACGGTCCTTATCTATCTCAGATTGTAACAAACTTAATAATAATAATAACAATAACATTTGAATTAAATGATGTATTGTTGTCAGAAGAGGATGAAGGAAGAAGCCTGGATACTTCCGCACAAACTAGACTCTTTGTGTTGGTGTAGTCAAACAAATGAAATGAAATCATAATCTGTTGTTTCTTATTACTGTTAACTAATATGTTATGTTATTATATATCGTAGCATTGTTGTATATAAACAATATCACACAGAGGGAGCGATGTTGTTCTGAAAACCAGCTCGGCTGTGATTCAGTCGAAGGCCGAAGGCTCCTTTCTTCGGTGCAGTCGCTCCCTCTGTGTGATGTCGGTTAAATAGATGAAGAAATCACTGGTACAATTACAACTGTGCTGACTACTGGACTAAGACTACAGTTTATTCCCTCTGCATCTGTTTAAAGTGACTAAGGAAACAGAAATGACCACAGAGACACGACTGACAAAAACTACACACCATTGTTAGGTCTGTCAGTCTGGGGGGGGTCTTGCTCTGTGTGGGGGGGCTGGGGGACTTTGTTTCATTTTCTGTTTATATATGAACTGAATATCCACTATAGGCACGAGCTAACCGAACAAACTCTCAGATCCGGATCCACCAGGTTCTTCTGTGATGAAGTGGAGCGGCGGGTCTGAAGTGAAGAGCAGCGGGGGAGCGGCTGTAGTTCCCGGGCTGCTCTGCGGTGACACCGCGGCTCCGTGTCTGTCCTGACATTCGGGAATGACTGATGTTATTTAGTGAAAGCCAAAATGGCGTGGCTGACTGCAAGGGCGCGAGGGTGCACGGCGCGCGCGAGCCAAGACATGTGGGCGGGAAAATGCTGCTGCGCCTCTACTCGGGTCTTTCCGGCAGCCTCCGAAAGGGGCTGAACACGCGCGGCGCTGCCGAGGGAAGAGAGCAGCAGCAGTCGGAGAAACCGAGCCGATCAGCCGCGGGAACAGCCGAGCGACCGCGGGGCCGATTTTTCCCAGTTTTCCGTCGGGGAGACAGGGCAGGGGGGTGGGCTGGGGGCTCGGGTACAGAAGAATGAGAGAGCCCTCTTATCGGAGGGGGCGAAAACATGAACGGGGCCGTGTACATTTCGTTTTTCCAGGGCCAGCTGGAGTCCGTGCTGGAGCAGGTCGTTCAGCTCGCCGTCCAGGAAATAAGCAAAACGGTGGGCTCCAGCCTGAACGCGCTGCTGCTGGAGACGGCCGTGAAGGAGCAAGAAAACCGCCGGCTGCGGCTCCAACTGCAGTCGCGGGAGAACCGGGGCCGAGCTAACGCCAGCGCCTCAGACGGCGGAGGCTCCCCGGCGGCTGGTAAGAACAAGGCTGGCAAGGCGGCGGGCGACGAGAGGGCGGACAGCAGCAGGACAAAGCCCGAGCAGCAGCAGCAGCAGCAACGGCTCCACGCCCCCGGAGGGCACAGCACCGAGCACACCTTACCTACCGACACACGCCGCCTGGAGCAGAGGGGACGAGTCGTGGGTAGGCACCAGTTACACAACACACGCTCATATTCACTCACAGACACGCAAACAAACAGTTGTCCGGGCACTCCTCCCTCTGTCTCAGCCTCTAACAGCACGCTAACGCGGCATTGCGTAACTCTGCAGTCCGTTTGAGGGTTTATGAGTAAACTGAGCAGCAGAGAAAGTGAGGCCTGCAGGTGATAAAACAACAGCTTCTTCACTGACATGTTGATCAGCACAAAGACGCCTCAGTCTGAAGACAGAGAGAAACACTGGCGTTATGATCAACTCAGAGGGGGAGGGGGCTGAAATGGGTCAGGACAACTTTTTAATTGGGGTTTAATTGGAGCAGAATGGGGGTAAAGCTGGATATAATGCTTAAAAAGAGAAACCAGGAGTGACAGAGCTGACTGTTGAGCTGCCAGGCCTCCTCAGCCATGAACACAATGTCTGGGTGTCATGTTAGATAACACGTATGTACGTTGAAGCTTTTGACAGAACAGGTTCATGAGGGAGAAAAAAGTGTCTGGTCCTGCAACACGAGTCGAAAAACAAAGACACTACGAAGTTACAAATAAAAATACCAAACCTCAGCTCCAGAAGAGTGTCGTAAAATAAGCTCCATAGCCTTGCTTTGATATGTCCTCTTCAGGAAGGGAGGGGCGGCGCTGGTAGTTATGGTTGTGGTGGTAGTGGTGGTAGTGGGGACCAGGACAAAGGAGGGAAAATGGCCTAGTGGGTGTTGGGACCGTAGACTGACATTAAGTTTACAGGAGAGGGTTTACTGGCGAAGAGAGGGACTGGGCCACGAAAAATCAGAGGGCAAAAGATGCAGCACGGGCGGTGAATATTTAGACTTGTCACGTCTTTCAGTGGTTTTACGGGTGTCTAGTCAGATTTATCACCCGGAGCAGAACTCAAACTCATCACCGGTTCAACTTCTAGAGGCCAAAGACGCCTCCAGGGCTCCGGATACTCATTCAGGTTAGACGTGAAACCACAGGCATCAGTTCAGAGGTTTTCCTGTTTGTTTTTAACAGGCTCAAAGGTCACAGGTAGGACATTCAGGTGCCAGGGGTGGGTACTGTTGGAAACGTTTTAAAACTAGCGCCGGTCAGAGCCGAAAAAAACTGTACAAGCACTGAGATCGGCAAAATGTGATTTAACTGAATCAGTATCTGAAGTAAACGTACTCGCTCTGCGGACACAGTTCAGCCCTTAACGCGGCGACACCGAGCTCTGCATGATACCTACAGTTTGGTGCCGATACTAACCAAAGTTTTTGAGAAGTATAAAAATGTTTTTCTAAAAAAGGCTTTTTGAGAATTTTTGCAACAAGGAACCTTGTGATGACATGAGAAGTCAGAAAGGTTCTGGTCGGTCTGACGAGACTTTTGATGCCACCTGTTTTGGTTCTTGGCGGTTTTGAGAAAACTCAGTGCCACGGCGCATTTTGGTTTGTACCAGCGTCATTTTTTGGCCCTTGACAGTTTGTGATCGTCTAAGAACTGACTGAATCTCAGTCGGTGTTGAATGTTGAGATTCATTATCCACCCCAACATGAATTTGTCGTACACGTACTAAAGCAATATCCCGTACTTCAGTATCACTTCACTACCTACAGATTCCTTATCGTATCGACACTTTGTCCATTTCCTTTATAACTACTACCAAACTACGTCAACCTCTTTTGGAAGGTATTAATAACCAGTGCTTTTAATTTGAATGAACAGCTAAATACGAGCTAATTGTCAGGAAATGATGAGTGAAAGCCTGAGCGATAAATTGGCCGAGTCAACGTTAGAAATATGTGAGTGATTGGCTCAGACGTCAGCAGATGAATAACGAGAAGTTGTAGAATAGAAACGCCAAAGGTACGTTTGGCACCGTTCTATGGTTAGTCCACCAGAGAATAGTCACACCTGTATTCACACTGTAAAATATCTTATTATTATTATTGGATTTTTAAACCTAAATATCAGTACAAGCCTCTAAACTCCTGTGTTGGTCAGATATAATCTGCCTGGCTCTTTGTTTAGTATAAAAACAGTATTTTTCATGAGTAGTGCATAAATCTGTGATATTTCTATAATTGCTTTGGTTTCATCGGAGGGACAGAAATTCCCATTCCTCACAACTGACTCTATAATCCAGAAAGAAACTGAACTGAGGAAAATCCTTGGTTCTAAAAATGTAAATAAGCAGCAAACTGTCAGTGAAATGTTCAAACTGCGACTTGTCCACAGGCTGAGACTGAAAACTGGGCTGGTATTTTAACGAGCCCATCCACCCACAGCTCGTATTAGTCAGCCCCATGAAAGCCTCTACCAGTACGGCTTCCTCCGCCATTCAGGATACAAGCTGGGCGAGAGCTCCAACATGGAGGACGGTTGCCACACTGACATGTTCATTTACACTTCAGTACAAGGCTCTGAGGTTTTGTTTTGTGAGTAAAATAGTGTTTCAGTCACAGTTATTGTGACGATCACAGTGTGTGTCAGTCTCGTCAGGACACGGTGTGACCCATCGCCCTTTTGCAGTGGAGTGAAGACCACAGACGTTATACATTTGAGTAAAACACCCAAAATTAAATGGAAGTTGTCATCATTAATTAGAGTTTCAAAAAGTGTCGTAAGGAACCGTCCATGAAAGAAAACCAGGTTTCTGATAAACATTTGAAAATGTTTCAAAATTTCACTGCAAATATTTGATATAATATTCATATTATATATGAATGAATCATATATAATAATAATATTCACTGATGAACTGAACCTCCAGAGGTCAAAGTTCAGGACAGCCCTACAATATGATCACATCATACTCAACAGATTATTGATTAATCTGCTGATTATTTTCAGTTTTGTCTCTAAAACGTCAGACAGTGAAAATATTCTGTGATAGATTTGTGGGGCTGTAACTAATGATTAGTTTGATTATTGATTAATTTTGTTTATATATTTGGTCAATTAATTAGCTGTGATGTGTAAAATATCAGATAAATGCCCATCCCAGCAGAGAGTGGATCGGTCTAATCTAATAAAAAAAGTGACGATTGTGAAAATGCAACTAGGATTATTTTAATTACCATTTAATCTGACAGTTATGTTTTAATGTCTTTAGAGGAACAATGACAGGTTAATCAATAAACAACAAAACATCAAGACTATTATCAATAACAATACATTATCATCAATGAATCTGCTGATCAATTGACTTGATAAACTGATTCAGGGTTTGGTTTACAAAACATCAGAAAACTGAAAAACCCGTCACGTCATTAAATGTCTCGTTTTGTCAAAAATCCCAAATATTCAGTTTATAGTTAATGATTGATTTTCTTGTTCCAGCCAATTAATCAACTAATTGTTGCAGCTCGAGAACAAAACAAGATCATTCTCATAAAATCATCATAAAATCTCTGTGTCCAAAGTGACGTCTTCAAACATCTCGTTGTGTCTGACCAACAGACAACAGTCGGTTTGTGTTTGTTTGGGTGGTTTCAGCTGCCGCAACACACACACACACACACACACACACACACACACACACACACACACACACACACCAGATACAGACACATCATCTCCACATGCAGAGACACGTGAGAAAAAAAAAAAGGCTTTGACGGGCTGATTCGAGGACGCCGCCGCCGCCGCCGCACTCTCACGCATGCATGCACACATCTGTGCACTCAAACGCAAACACACAGCTGACACGCAAACCTTCCCATTCACTCACACATTCGCCCTCCCTCCCTCCCTGAAAAACCAGGCCATGACACGCCACGACCACTCGGGATCTCAGAGCGCAGAATCACGTCCAATAGAAGAGAAGCGTTTTATTCTAACAAAGACGAAAATGCGAGTTTGAATGTGACGCCGCTCGTCTACAATAACAGTAACACACAGAGTGAGATGATGAGGCTGCGGCCTCAACACGCTGAGGTCAGAGGTCACTCTGCTCTGTGAGGAAAACAGGGCGACGCTCTCCCTCTGACCTCTGCTCCCCGAGGAGAGGGACAAAGGATGAAGAGAGGAGGAGGTGGAGAAGAAAAGCTGCCGTGGGTTTGTTAGTGTAAGTTATTATATGAACCCCCATTGAGATCTGACCCCTGACTAAAACCCCCCTGACTAAAACAACCCCTATGACTCATTATTGATTATTTTTCAGTTCATTGATGAAAAGTTTAGTCTGTGAAACATCAAAGAGATTCTTCTGATGCCTCCATTTGACCAAAAGAAGGAAATTCTCTCGACTTTAGAGAGACGATACAGGTGAGATGTGCGCAGGTAACAGAAGTGCTGATGCCAGCAAACAAACGGTCTCCATGGAAACAGTAGAATTGTACCGCTGTAAAATCTCTTGCATTGCTGCAAATGCCTTCAGGTGTTTCCTTAACTGAGGAGATTCTGTGCAGCGCGCTGAAGTAGCTCCCTGAGCTCAGGCTGAAGCGTCAGACTTCACTGGAACATGAAGGTGTTTCAGCAGCAGGTCGAGCTCACACCAGCCTGTGTGTGTGTGTGTGTGTGTCCGTGTGTGTGTGTGTCCGTGTGTGTGTGTGTGTGTGTGTGTTGCTGAGGTCAGCGTTTGTCTGAGAGCTCTTGGCTCTGATTTATATCAGCTGCTGATCTCTGTGTCTGAGTGGACGAGATCCTGCAGTGATCTGAAGTTTAATGAGGACGATGTTTAGTCTTCAGGAAGAGATTGTGTGGAACATAAACTGACCTCTGACCTGCTGTTGGAGGAGGAAGATCACTCTCCTCAGAGTCGTTCACTCCGCCGCAGAGCTGAAACACCAGCCATCACTTTTCAGCTCAGTCCTTTATTTCCAAGCACAAATGTCAGACAGGTTGTAGTTCCAGCTTCTAGCTGCGAGGACTTCCTCTGCTGGTCGTCAACAACAACAACAACAACAACAACAGTTTAGACTTTTTGTTCCTCAGAGCAGCAGCCATCTTGTTTTCCATCCATCTCATTCTCGTGGACAGGATATTGCAGTAACACCTTGACGGAACTTTAGCACAAACATTCACCTGGAGATGAGGACGAACTGATCAGACTTTGGTGGTCAAAGGTCAAGGTCACAGTGACCTCACAAAACATGGTTTTGGTCTTGTGAATGTAATAACTGAGAACACAAATAGCATTTTGGCGGAGGCAGAGAACTGTGAGATGAACCAGTCATCGTCACATTCATTCATAATAACCACTCATAAGGTGTAAAGGTAAAGCGTGATGAAAAGCTTCAGTTAGAACAGGTCCAGGGTCAGAGATCGGACGGTTTTATATCGTGATTGAGCTTGAAGTCATCCTCCACAGTTTTGTCTTTGTTGGTCAGAGCGGCTCTGCTCCCTCAGTTTCCTGCTCGTGGTGTAGAGGTGTAGTCTTCGGCTCGGAGGTGGAGAAGCAGCTCCTCTGCTCCTCAGTTAATCGCTGCTGACAGACACTGCTGCTTCTCTGTGATGTTCTGCTGCATCAACACCATGTTTTTATATGGACACTGCAGGAGGAGGGGTTAAAGGTTAGTCTGTTAACTGATCAACTCATCATTTATTTACATAATCAATCAATCAATCAATCAATCAATCAATCAATCAATCAATCAATCAATCAATCATTCATCAAACATCCCCATTCCCAGCTCTTTGTGTTCTGTGACAGAAAACATTTCTTTGGACTGATGGTCGACTGTAACTGACATTTGTCACATTAATCTGTTCATTGAGAAAGTAACTGGAAGATGAGTTTGTTTATTGTGTCATGCACAGACCTTTAATGATTAGTTGATTATTTGATTAGTTGAAAATTAATCAGCAGCCATCTTGTTAATTCATTAATCATTTTAGTTTTTTTTTTAAGCAAATATTTTATGCTCCTTAATAATACGTGTAGTAAAGCTTTGGATGTAATCAATCATTATGTGAAGCAGCGGAGCTGTGTGTATCTGCAGTTCTGTTATTACGAATATAAATATACACACACACACACAAACATATATATGTGTGTATATTAACACATACATACAGTATTCTCACTGTACTGATGTTTCCCTCGTGTTCAGCTCCACTGCAGAGGTTTGATTCCAGCTCTGATCATGCAGCCTGTCTCACTCTGGTAGTCATGTGACTATATGAACATATATGGTCAGTCTGACCCTGACCCCTCACACAGCAGCCAGAAGGTCTCCGGTTAGATTCCCATGAGAAGTTTGTTGATCTTCTTTATCTAGAGAAACAATGTGAACAGACTCTTTTTGCCTTCTTCTTGCCTCAGTCATGACTGTCAGGCAGGAAATCAGCTGTGTCGCCCTCACATCAGGGGATTCCCACCAGTGTGTTTGTGTAACTGGTCGTGATTCCTGACGCTCGCCTGTGACTGGTTGAAAATCTGTACTGTGCTGATTGTGATTAAACAGTCATGAAATGGACGCAGTGATGAACTAATTAAGTCATAATTATAGAATTAAAGTCACAAGACAAATACAAATAAATGGAAGCGAGTGGTTTCGTGTTGATCTCGCTAAAATGTGAAAGGATGTCGTTCTAACTTATAAAATAATCCTAACCTAAAGCTAACCCCAACACCATGACTGAGTGTTTCCACCTTGAACTGCAGTGAACCAATCACAGACCTCAGGAACCAATCCTGTCAATTGAAACCTTGTCAGTACAGAGAGAGGGAGTTAGCATTAGCTGCTAACACTGTCAGCATAAACAAATAAAAGATGCTACCTATGCTAACCGTTCTAAAACATATGCTAACTGTTCTGAAAAGATGCTAACTAGTGGAGCTGTTAATGGTGAGATGATAACAGTGATGAACATGTCGAGGAGGTCACACCAACACCTCAGAGGGGATGGATCCACACCAGGAGATAAGGGCACATGTGGACCAGACCACATGTGCCCAGTTTCCCCTGCTTTAAGAGACTGACCGAGGGGGAATTCCAGCTGGTGTCTGATCTGCTCTCAGATCAGCTCTTATCTGTGATTAATGACATCAGAGCCGATAAACAGTGAAGAGGCTTGTTCTCACACTTCACACTCTGAGCTCCTGTCACTGCACTAACCTGGACACGACATGATGGATGGATGAATGAATGAATGAATGAATGAAGAGTCTGTGTGAGGACAGAGACAGTGTCAGTATAAACCCGCTTTAACTGAAGCTAATAACCAGACCTCCTCCTCCAGAACTGCTCCACCTCTGACGCAGCCTGTTACGAGAGCTGCGCAATAATCAAAATATGATCGAAATCGCAACATGGCCAAGTGCAATATTACTTCCTGTACCATCCTCTAAAGGACCGCCCACTCCACTGACGTCCTCTGAAGGACCGCCCACTCCACTGACATCCTCTGTTACAGTGATTGGTCCAACACAGTTTCATCATGAACCCAAAATATTTTCCTATTTCAAATGTATAAAACTCTGATATTGATTTTAATATATTGAGAAGACAATTGAATTTGTTATTGATTAATTTTCTGTCAATCAACTGATCAGTTAATTAGTTGATGAACACAATATCATATTACACGTTAATTTCAGGAACATATCTGGAACAGCAGAGAATCGTCTGTTTATTAGTAGAAGACAAACATGGACGTTGGCGTCACCATCTGCACTAAGACACAACATGAGCTCACACCGTCTGTTACCGCGGCAACAGCCACCGTTCAGCCGCTCACACCTCAGATGTGTTTGCTTGTGTCAGTGAGATAAAATGAATGGCGTCATTATTAATGTGGGTGTTTTATAGCTGAAAGTGGGTCATCCTGCGGGTCACATGACAGGTCACATGTTTGATTGGAGGACAGACGGGGGACAGATGGATGGACGGTGTGGTGTTGCTCATCTCTAAACGCCTGGTGATCGGTTCATCTTTGCATGAGTATATCTGGAGGTTGTCGACGTTAATGAGCAGGGATAAAGTGTGTGTGTGTGTGTGTGTGTGTGTGTGTGTGTGTGTGTGTGTGTGTGTGTGTGTGTGTGCGCGTCAGGATTATGTGAAAAGGCTTAGTCCACCCAAAATGTACAAACACGTTTCCATAGAAACCGTGTGGCGTTGTGATGAGGCTCCTGAGCGGAAAATAGATCCAGTGCATTGATCTGAAGAACCAAATATAAACCTTGTGGTTCATGTCAGTGGGTCCCAACCTGTGGGTCTGGACCCTGCTGGAGGTCCCAAGAGGAGCCTGTTCGGTCATGAGTTGATTTAAAGGAGAAGAAAAATGACATGATGATGATGATGAGTGGTGACATTTTAACCCTGTGTCAGAGATCGTTTCTACATGAGCTCAAACTTATCTGAGACCTGATTGATCAGTTTAATTTTGATATCAGTGACTGTGTCAGCTGATCAGCACAACCATCACTCCTAACAACAAATCGGCTTCTGTTTAACCATCCACAGAGACACAGACTCAGAGACACAAAGACTCAGAGACAAAGAGACAGACTCAGAGACACTCAGACTAATGAATGGGTTCTGACAGCTGGGCTATGACTACGTACTGGTTCTACACAGACAGGAGAGACCGGCGTAGATCAGGACACCGCCATGTGATTGTTGAAATACAGTATGTTAAACAGTGGCTGATGATGATGGTGAAGGTGATGAAGATCTCCTCTCCTGCAGACCAGCTGAAGTCGGTCATGGAGCAGGTCCTGGACTTCGCGGTGCGTGAGCTGACAAAGATCGTGGAGGCTTCGTTTGACGACCTCCTGCTGGAGATCACCAAGATGGAGAGAGAGCAGCAGGTCCTGGAGGAGAGGCTGGGCAAGAGCTCCGACAGAGGGGGAGGAGAGAAGGGGAGAGGAGGAGGAGGAGCTGGGGGGAGGAGGAGAGGATCAGAAAACGACTCAGCGTCACCCAGCGGCTCAGACGACGCCCGGGAGGAGCTGTCTGAGGTCACGGTGTCCAAGAAGACGGCAGAGACGGAGGGTGAGTGAACACATGTTGAGTCAGGCTGGTAAAGGACTGAACAGGTGAGTGGATCACAGGACCAGGTGAGGTCAGAGAGGGGCTGCAGACCAGAGCGGCTGTAACCATGGCCACAGGTGTGAGCTCAGATTATCACCTGGATTGAACTGAGAGGAGAATGTGAATAAAATGAGACAAACACAACGGAGAGTAAAAACAATCAAAGTCCAGTCGGCTCCTCTCAGACCATCCAGGTCATTTCCTGTTTAGCCACACCATCGACCTTGACCTTTCACCTTTGACCACCAAAATACAATCAGTTGTTCCTTGAGTCCAGGTGAATGTTTTTACCAAATTTGAAGACGTTCTGTCAAGGTTTTACTGAGATATCGTGTCCATGACAACGACACAGACAGATAACCTGAAAACAAAATGGCTGCTGTTGAAGACGACTGTGACATCACAGCGCCTAGACAGTCTCAAAGTGCATCCTTCATTTCCTGGGCAATGAAGGCTCCAACCACAGATTGTAAATAAAGATGGATGTAGCCTCTGTGACGTCACCCACAGGTTTTGAAGCTCAGAGTGGGCTGCTCCACCGTCGCCATCTTGGCAACCAGGTCCTCTGAGGGTGTCTGGATTTATTCTACGTTTTTATTCCTCCACACGGCGACAGTCAGAGCGGTAAGGTGTTATCTCAGTAACACCTTGATGGAACTTCTTCAAATTCAGCACAAACATTCACCTGGACTCAAGGATGAACTGATCAGATTTTGGTGTTCAAGGGTCAAAGGTCAACGTTAGTGTGACCTCAGGAAACACAAACACGATTACTGAATATTTTCTGACTGTGGATAAACAGGATGTGACCTGGCCTGGTCTGAGCGGAGGAGGAGGTGACTGTAGATTGTGGTTTGCTGGCTGTGACTCCGCCCCCTGGTGGACAGGTACCTTATACCTTCAGTTTGTTGTAATCAACAGACTGAGCCAATCACCACCGTCCTGGAGCTAGCTGGTTAGCATGCTAACTTCAGTAGAACTGAAATACTGACATTGACCCTTTAAATGTGTGTGACTGCATTGTGTTTTCACCCCCTCCCCCCTGTCCTCCCCCTGTCCTCCCCCCTCACTGTTTCTCTCGTTTGTTTCACCAGCTGTTTGTTCTGATTCGTTAGTTTTTAATTGATGATTCTCTCACATTAAAATCCAAATCAATGAAGTTGATAAATTATTAATTCTGAATCTCTTCCTTCTCTCCTCACCTCCCTGTCCTCCCCCGTGTCCTCCCTACTCACCTTCATCTCTCCCCCTTTCTCTTATCTGTCCTCATCTCTCCCTCCTCTTCTCTTCACCTCCTCCCCTCTCTCCTCCTCCCCCCTCTCTTCCTCCCCCTCTTCTCTTCACCTCCTCCCTCTCACCCCCCCCACCCCCCCCTCTTCTCCTTCTCCTCCTCCCCCTCAGACCCGAGCGCCCCCCCGTCCTCTCGGTGTCTCAGGACTGGGTTCCGATCCTGGACAAGGTGTTTGGTCCGAAAGTGTGCAGTGCATCTGGCAGATCAAAGAGCTTGCTGGGGGAGGAGGAGGGGGGAGGAGGAGGGCGAGGCAGGGGGAGAGGTGGGGGGTGGGAGGGGTGAGGGTGGGGTGGAGCAGGTGCAGCCTCTCTCAGCCCCCTCAGTGACCCTGGAGCCCTCCCCCTCATCCCCCCAGCAGGACCCCCGCTGGACTCCTCTGGAGGACATGGAGGTGTTTTCTCCTGACGACGATGCCGCAGACGGTCCGAGGAGTGGAGGGGGAGGGGGCACCGCCACCAGACCCTCACCTGGACCCCCCCTCAGCCCCACAGGTGAGGGAGGAGTCTCAGTGACACACCTGATGACGGAGCTGAAGTCATTAAAACATCAAGGAATAAAAAAATAAGTTTATAAAAAAAAAAAAAAAAAACCTGAAAAATAAAAACATTATAAATAAATAAATAATAAAAAATAAAGTAGAAGAATCTAATAATGTATGAATAGAATATAAATATAAAGTGTGTGTGTGTGTGTGTGTGTGTGTGTGTGTGTGTGTGTGTGTGTGTGTCTCTACACTGCCCTCCACTGGATTCATTTTCACAGATATGAAAACAGCTGATCATTGTTTCTTTCGTCTGTAAAAGTGTAAAAACCAGTTCTGGCTTTTCATCTGTTTAAACGAATCGTTTGTTAGAAACCAGAATAAAATCACAGTAAAGTCTGAGGTGAAATTATTAGTATTAGTTTTGTGTTTATCAACAAATTAGATTATTATAATTGCTTAATCAGCTGATTATTTCAGCGCTGACTAAGATCTGTTAAGTTTATCATGTGGTCAATAAACATCTTTATTTACTTCCTGTTGATCACGTCCTTAAACGCCCCCCCCCCAGGGTCGTCAGGTCGTCGTTCTTCGGCCTCGATGCTTCACCGTCTCCTGACTCTGCCGTCTCAGCTGCTGGAGGACGACGATGAGGACGCCGCTGCCAAGGAGACGCTGGTTGCCCTGGCGACCGATGGCACCAACAACTGCCGAGACGGCGTCGAGCCGCTGGGCCGTACCTGCCCGTCACCCCTGACAACCAGGGGGGAGGAGGAGGAGGAAGAGGAGGAGGAGGAAGGGGACAAAGGGAGGAAGGTGAGGGAGGAAAAAGGGACATTTTAAAATTTCTTTTTCTTCAGTAAAAACACATTTTAAATAAAAATAAAACATTTTATATTTTAAAGATGAAAAAAACTAAAGGTCAGAATTGAGGTTTAGACTTACTTCCTGTCTTGTGGTTGCTAAGAGATTCATGTTGAGTAATTTGTGTAATTAGCATAATTAGGTAATTGTAAGTTAAATTAAAGACGGAATCATAGACTGTGATCTGGACCGGATACATGATAGGGGAGACACAAGGGTGTGTGTGTGTGTGTGTGCGTGCGTGTGCGCGCGTGTGTGTATGAGAGAGAGAAGATAACATTATGGATAAGAGGTGATTATTGGATTAGCTTTTATAAGTTGAGTTTCAGCGTCTGTGACAGACTCTTCCCCTCAGCTCCTCTTCCTCACAGATGAAGGATCGGGGTTGTAAACTGATCAGAACAGTATATACAGTATAAAATAACAGTTATATAAAGTATAAAAAGAAGAGAGGCTCAGAGCCTCCTCTCTTCTGATTGGCTCACAGACCTGTTGTTACTAGAGCTCCAGAGAGAAGCCTGAGAGAGGAGATGTGAAACTACAAATTTATGTTCTGATGGATGAACCCTTCAAATAAAACACAGAAGAAGAAACATGGAGCTTGAAAGAAGTTCACAGCGAACGTTTGTCTGCCGCTGACGTTCACAACTGATCCGTCAGGTTGAGTTCACGCTGCGTTCACGTCCCATTGTTTAAACCAGGAGCAGCTGAGTATGAAAAACTCTCTGCAACAATTTATTTGTCGCTGTTCGTTGGTTTCACTTGTAAATAAACAAACACGGGAGGCGTCACGGAAATCCTTAAAAAGGTCAAAGACGTTTTGGAATCTCAGGTAACAGAATGAAAGTGACGTCAGAAACATACAGGTACATGTTTAAAATACCTTTTCACACTCGTTAAACAGTTACAGTATCTATCAATCATCAATCTATCAATCATCTGTCAATCTAATCAATCTCATCCATCATCTATCAATCTATCTAGTTATATAACAAACACATCAGGAACAGCAGGATTCATGTGTCTACGTCACATGACTGACTGATTATCAGGTTTCCCTCTGACTGACTGACTGATTGATCAGGTTTCCTACTGACTGATTGATCAGGTTTCCTGTGACTGACTGACTTGATCAGGTTCCTGCTGACTGACTGACTGATCAGGTTCTACTGACTGACTGATGATTGATCAGGTTTCCTGCTGACTGACTGATTGATCAGGTTCCTACTGACTGAATGATTGATTGATCAGGTTTCCTGCTGACTGACTGATTGATCAGGTTTCCTACTGACTGACTGACTGACTGACTGATCAGGTTTTCCTACTGACAGACTGATTGATGATCGATCAGGTTTCCTACTGACAGACTGATTGATTGATCAGGTTTCCTACTGACTGACTGACTGACTGACTGATTGATCAGGTCTCAGCTCTGGTCTTTGGTCTCCCTGCAGAAGAAGAGGCGGAGGGTGTGGTCGGAGTGTGAGAGTGTGGGCGGAGGTTCAGCCGGATGTCTCTGCTGAAGGCTCACCGTCAGACCCACGTCGCAGAAGAATACCGCCGCCGACACCGCGTACCCCTCGTCCCCGCCCGGCCCGCCCCCTCAGCGTGCGCTGCTCCGAGTGCGAAAGAGGTTCTCCTCGGCGATCCGCCTCCACAAGCCACGTGCGGACCGAGACGCCGGGAACCGTTCATGAACCCCGAGGTCTCCTGGGCTCAACTGGAAACAGAAACAGGATCATCACAAACGGATCAAACAACAGCTGAGCAGAACCAGACGAGGAGCCACAGACCGGAGACCGGATCAGAACCAGAGCTCAGACTCTCCTGCTGTCATGTGACCTTCAAGCTCCCAGAACGATCCAGAACCATCAGCTGAAGACGGTACAGAACCACAAGAGGGACCGGATCTAGATCCTCATAGAATGCTAACAGTGATATTACAACACCTCATATCAACTGAAGTAATCATTCATTGATCTGGCTTTATCGTCATCAATAATTTTATAGATTAATATTGTTTTGCTCAGGTTATTTGTTATTATTGTTATTTGTCTTCTGCTGTGAGCTGGAATGAGCTGGAAACATGAAACTCGGCCCAATGACTCGAAATGATTTTCATTTCCTGCCCGAGCGGTCTGAGCCCAATCGGCCACATGGTGGCGCTGTAATTAAGGCTCGAAAATGCAATGTTCAAAAGGCCACGCCCCCTTCACAACTTTAGTCTGATCGACTGAAATTGACACCCAAGTCCAGCCCCACATGGTCTACACGTACGTCTGTGATGACAGACCTCTCCATCATGGACTTTTAAGCTAATTTGTGTAATTGGCTAAAAACTTTTGCTGCCTCTCTCCCAAGAGGATAAAATAATAACCACAAGAAAAGTCTCGTGACTGTGACGTAAAATCTGGATCAGAATTAGAACAAACAGTTTAAATAATGTCTCCTGTTTAAATTTATACAATCTCTTCTGCTTATAGTTTTTACTTTTTA
>NW_019174421.1:195181-234873 GCF_002260705.1 Seriola dumerili | reverse complement strand
ATGAAAGTGACGTCAGAAACATACAGGTACATGTTTAAAATACCTTTTCACACTCGTTAAACAGACCTTTTCACACTCGTTAAACAGTTACAGAATCATCTGTCAATCTAATCAATCATCTATCAATCATCTGTCAATCTGTCAATCATCTGTCAATCAATCATCTCTCAATCATCAATCTATCAATCATCTATCATCCATCATCTATCAATCTATCTAGTTATAAACAAACACATCAGGAACAGCAGGATCATGTGTTACGTCACATGACTGACTGATTGATCAGGTTTCCCTCTGACTGACTGACTGATTGATCAGGTTTCCTACTGACTGATTGATCAGGTTTCCTGCTGACTGACTGATTGATCAGGTTTCCTGCTGACTGACTGACTGATCAGGTTTCCTACTGACTGACTGATTGATTGATCAGGCTTCTTGCTGACTTACTGATTGATCAGGTTTCCTACGAACTGACTGGACTGACTGACTGATCAGGTTTCCTACTGACAGACTGATTGATTGATCGATCAGGTTTCCTACTGACAGACTGATTGATTGATCAGGTTTCCTACTGACTGACTGACTGACTGACTGATTGATCAGGTCTCAGCTCTGGTCTCTGGTCTCCCTGCAGAAGAAGAGGCGGAGGGTGTGGTCGGAGTGTGAGGAGTGTGGGCGGAGGTTCAGCCGGATGTCTCTGCTGAAGGCTCACCGTCAGACCCACGTCGCAGAGAATACCGCCGCCGACACCGCGTCCCCCTCGTCCCCGCCCGGCGCCGCCCCCTCAGCGCTGCGCTGCTCCGAGTGCGGAAAGAGGTTCTCCTCGGCGATCCGCCTCCACAGCCACGTGCGGACCGAGCACGCCGGGAACCGGTCATGAACCCGCCGAGGTCTCCTGGGCTCAACTGGAAACAGAAACAGGATCATCACAAACGGATCAACAACAGCTGAGCAGAACCAGACGAGGAGCCACAGACCGGAGACCGGATCAGAACCAGAGCTCAGACTCTCCTGCTGTCATGTGACCTTCAAGCTCCCAGAACGATCCAGAACCATCAGCTGAAGACGGTACAGAACCACAGAGAGGGACCGGATCTAGATCCTCATAGAATGCTAACAGTGATATTTACAACACCTCATATCAACTGAAGTAATCATTCATTGATCTGGCTTTTATCGTCATCAATAATTTTATAGATTAATATTGTTTTTGCTCAGGTTTATTGTTATTATTGTTATTTGTCTTCTGCTGTGAGCTGGAATGAGCTGGAAACATGAAACTCGGCCCAATGACTCGAAATGATTTTCATTTCCTGCCCGAGCGGTCTGAGCCCAATCGGCCACATGGTGGCGCTGTAATTAAGGCTCGAAAATGCAATGTTCAAAAGGCCACGCCCCTTCACAACTTTAGTCTGATCGACTTGAAATTTGACACCCAAGTCCAGCCCCACATGGTCTACACGTACGTCTGTGATGACAGACCTCTCCATCATGGACTTTTAGCTAATTTGTGTAATTGGCTAAAACTTTGCTGCCTCTCTCCCAAGAGGATAAAATAATAACCACAAGAAAAGTCTGTGACTGTGACGTAAACATCTGGATCAGAATTAGAACAAACAGTTTAAAGTAATGTCTCCTGTTTAATTTATACAATGCTCTTCTGTATAGTTTTTACTTTTTACTCATTTGACAGGGATTTCAACACAAACACAACGAGCTGCCTGGCTCATTAACATGGAAACTTATGACTGAAAAACACTCGTGGTGTGAACGTAGAATTACAATTGTAGTGATGATAACTTGATTGACAATGATGATAAAACAGATCAAGACTCGGCCCATCCCTCATCATTGGTACTAAACAGAGCCAATCACAGCGTCTCTGCAGGAAGGTCACATGGTCAGTAATCATCCGGGACCAGGCGGAGCTGGGATCTAATATCTGGTTCTGTTCTGGATCCGGTTCCACAGTCGGTAAAATACCTGGATCCATGAGTTTCAGACACTGAAGAGTTTCTGATGTTTTCAGTATCGAAGGTTCAGGTCTCAGTTTCTCAGCCGACAGAACCCAGACCACAACCAAGACCCGAAGACCCTGAAACCTGATCCCTCAGTCAGCAGGTCCAACATGAAGACCAGTCTGAACTGGTTTCACTCTCAAGCTGATGAAAATAATAATTCTGAATGTTTCTCCTGGACTTTTATCTGAAATGTTGCTTATTTAACGTTGAGGAGAAATACATCAAGTTTTCAGGGGCTTTAAAATGAATTTCTTCTAAAAGTTGAAGCTGGACTCGAGGGATTCATGAGGATTTGAATTCAGCAGATACTGAATACTGAACCTGGTCTGAGGGACGAGAGAGGGAACCTGATCCGGATCATCAGGAGAACTGAACCCAGACTGGAGAGCACTTGACGAGGAGGATCTCAGACCAGAGGGGACGAAGGGAAACGACAACAACGCACACAGACGTCTCCTCTTCCTGCTGCACCTCCTCCTGTAAAATACCCACAATCCTCCTCTGGACAGGAAACGACCTCCAGCTGCTGCAGGTGAGTTTCTGTAGGTGACTTTTTTTTTTCTTTTTTCTTTTTTTTTTGCAATAAGCTCGTTGCCGCGGCAGCCGGACAGTCGGGAGTCGTTTCCTGCGTCCTGGTGGTTTTTGTTGTTGGTGTTGGACCTGTACAGCGTGGACGGTCACTCCCACAGGAACAAGTGACCTTTGATTTTTCTACATGGTTGTTTTTAAAGTGCCCTTTATTATTTTTCTCAACAACAGACTCCACTTCTTCTTTTTTTTTAACGATTTTGGATTCTTGTCAAGTGCATTTTTGTCGTCATATTTTACATTTTTAGATGATCTTTGAGGATTTCTCGTGTCACTACCTGTACAGGAAAACAAACACAGGAAGATAAAGTTCATCATGTTCATCAGTGGCATCTTTTGTTTGGACTCGTTGAATGTGAATCTCAGCAGTTTGTATCCTTTTTGTTTGTTGTACAGTTTTTACTTTTAAGACAAAACTGATGAGAAAACAAGAGAAAAGAGCAACAGGAAGGTTTTTTAAGCTTAAATCCTCCCTCCCTCCCTCCCTCCCTTCCTTCATCCCTCCTGCGTCTTTTGGTTCGGTTCATTAACCTCATTTTAACACACAAATACCTCTTGACGAACTAATTGATTTGATTGATCTGATCTGTATGGAAGATTGTTTGTGGCAGAAAGGAAAGAAGTGAAATGTCAGAAAATTAACAGGAAACAAAAACAGGAAGAAAAAAGATAAAATATTAATGAAGATTTACTTAATCTGGATTCTAAAATGGTGAATAAAATTTTTGCCTCACTAAATCAGTATTATGCAAAATGAGTCAAAATTTACACAGGATTTGGAAAAAGTAAAAATGTTGAATTAAAAATTACATTTACTAAATCAAGATTATGAATCTTAAAATTTTTGATTTACTAAAACAGGTTAATGTTACTGACACTTCAAATTTACATGATTATTTTTATCTTTTCTAAATTTTCACTGTTTTCTTTTCCTGCCAGTAAATTCCAAACTTGCCCAGATCTTCATATGAAATTACAAAACGTTCAAAATACTGATGAAAATCCATCTTTAGTTTCAAACTGACTCTGACTCTTCAGACTGTGAGTCATTGCAGCGGTTCATTATGGTGATAAAGATACGACACAGACGACAGACAAACATGACCACAGATGCTTTTTTCACTTTTATAATTTCTTCAATGTTTCTCGGACTGAAACTAAAGATTGTTTGGTTTTCTTTATTTTTATTGAAGCACTTTTCACCTGAAAGAAAAAGGAGAACTAGTGACAACAAAACTAAAAGCACTGAACGACTAATTTAGACTTAAAATTCTTCATTTTATTTTCATAATCCCTGACTTTTTGTCTGGTCTTTATATCATAAATCTCTGAGAGATAAATGAAAGCAAATGTACAAGTATTTGTGTTTATGTCCCAAAGTCCTGATGCCTTCAGATGATTTATGAACTCTGTCCAAAGATGGGAGGGACTCGTTTTATTATCATCACCTTGTAGAAACTGGAACCAAATAATATTTAATATTTTTAGATTAACAATTAACATGAACAAGTACAACAATTAATACCAACTAAATGATAATCATGTAATGTTTTCTAGCAGAATCAGAAATTTAACATCAGTAAGTGTAATTAGATGGAGCAGCGTTCAGAAACCTTGACACGTGAAATTTTAACATTTGATTATAAATCTAAAGGTTTTGGATCCTGCTGCTCAAAACTACAAATTCAAAAAGTTGATCATTGGTGTTGAATGTTTTTTATCTTAACCAAGCAGCTTCATTTAAAGTTATAAACTAGACTGAAAACGTTCATACCATTTTGGGAGTTTTTTATTGTTTATGAAAAGAGTTTGTCAGACCATGTGACTTTCATATTCTGGTCTGTTACAGAATAATAATTGGAGCCGTCAGATCAATAAGTTCTACAGGAAAACACCTTCACTGCATCAACTCCATTGGAAAAAACATGAAGCTAATCGTGGCTTTTATTGGAAACAATCTCTTCATCAATTAAAAAATGTCAAAGACACAATCTGATACATGACCACATCGTCTATAGTGAGATGACTGCGTTCAGACTGCGTTCAGACTGCGTTCAGACTCTGTTCAGACTCTGTTCAGACTGCGTTCAGACTGCGTTCAGACTTCTCTGGTGACAGTTTTATCTGAATCATTCCTACACTTTCCTCTGTTTGTTTCAACACTGTCTTTGTACCATTCATACAGCAGGAAGACGTGGAGGGATGACGGATATGAATATGAATCTATCAGTGATTTATCCTGGTAATCTTCATGTATTGATGTTTTTTCTGCTCTGTGATGCTTCAGCACGAACAATCAGCTGTTTCCAACATTTTTTTAAGCTTTTTAAATGTTGCAAACTGAGACTTTTTCTAGTGATTCTGTTTTTAACTCGTTCGAACAAACATTTGAAGCAATATGAAGCTTGAACTCTGCCGAGCGGCTGAGTTTGATCTGCTGAAGAACTGTTGAAAAGAGCCTGTTCACAGCTGCTGGTGAACGTTCATTCGCAAAAAAAACAATCAGACCACCATCGAAAATTAAAACCTTAAGGTGCGTTTGATTTTGGTGGATCCTGAACCCGGCTAGTCTCGGGTAAAATCCTACTTTAATTTGAAAATATAATTAATACTTTACTGTTTAATTTCCTGTCTCTGCCTCTGAACACTGCTTAAATAACTGAAGCTTTGCAGCTTTGCTAATATCTGAATTACCCAACCGCTTTTCTGCAAACCCCGAGCATCTTCGTCTGATCTCATCGTTGCACTTTCAGCCTCCACGCGGGTTCAGATACCTCATTTTTCTTTGTGAAACATTTCAAGTGTTTTATTGTTTTTCCTCTTTCCACACAGACCTCATTACCTCAGCAGATGTACAGCGTTGATATTTGACTACAGTAACATGTTTATTTTATTTTTTCACTTTGAATGCGTCTCAGATTTTTAAAATGGAGCCTGAAGCTGTTGCGTAAGAACCACATGACTGAAAACACACATCTTCTCAGGTTGAACACAAATATGTTTTAACTGTTTTCACATTAATGTTCACCAGGCTTAAAGACGCCCTGATATATGGAAGCTTTTTATGCCAAGACAAAAGATAAAAATTAGGAATAATAAAGATAAAAATACACATGGTCAAAATGATCAGATTCCGCTCTTATTTTAATTTACTTACTTGGTCATTTTAAGTTTTGACTCACCGTCAGTATTTTTGTTTTATGAATCCTAATAATTCATCTCAGTTTTGTAATGCGATGTACTACCTGTTTGAAATAACTATATAGATGTTTCAAAGTTTTTGTCAAACATTGTTTTTTTTGATTGACAACTTTCCAAAAATAATATCACACAGTAATGATAAATAGGTTTTGCATGGCACTTGGTAAAAGAACAGAAATGCAGATGCAAAAAAAGACTAATGATGAGCTCAAACATGAAGCTATAATCAAAGTTAAAAAGATAAAAAATAAAACATTACAAGAATAGAAAGGGAAAAAAACACAAGCAACATAAAATACACACAACAGCTTTCATATGAGAAAACAATAATCAACCAGTTCCAGATGTGTCCTGATGTTTGATACTTTGGTCCGACATTCAGTTATGTGGTTTTTACTGGATAGCAGCTGCTTCTCTGCACTGTGATGATAAAATACATACAGCTGCTGCTGCCAGAGGAAAACCTCGTATCTCCAATATCAACTTCAACTGTTTACTGAACTAAAACATGAAAGAAGAAAATGGAGTAGAAAGGTGAAGATTAGAGACAGAGGAGATGGTGAGGTTTTCCTCTGACAGCAACAGCATCATGTGACCTATTAACCAATCATTGCTCCTCCTGTCCTTGTTTACAAAGCCATAAAAGAGAGAAATGTATCTGGTTGAAAACACGAAGGGAAATTAGATTTTATGAAGTGAAGATAATTAAAGTGTGTAGACAGTTTATTTTTCTTTGTGATGCTGGCAGGACAAGTTTGATTTCCTGAAGTTCAAATATTATAAATATTATATGTTTGTCACATGATCTCCATAATGAGCTCTTAACATTTTTCAATGATCAGAGTTCTTGTAATTTTGAGAGTTTTTTCAAAATGAGACGATTTTTTTCTTATTATATTAATTACATTAATATCATATTATTATAAATATGAGACGCAGACAAAAGATGTTTTTTCTTAATTAAAATGTAGCAACTCATTATTACAAGTAAGGCTAAAATATAAGCATGGTTGTTTTTTCCATTTCACTGAAAATATAAAAAATATAAAAATGATGATGATGTGATTTTTGTTGGTCATGTTTCTCTACGTCTGGAGAATATAATTTGTAGGCCGGAGTGCCTCTGTAGCACCACAACACTGATGGTGCTAACAATGCTAATGCTAAGAATGCACAACAATGTGACACATTTTACCTTCATCAGAAAAATCACAGCTCCTGTGATTTGGATATTTGCACTTGGACATATTGCAATTTTGATTATATTTCCATTAATTGTTCAGCCCCAATTACAAGAGAACTGCTCCTCATTTTGTGAAAAATCTGAAATTATGAGATATCTTATATTTATGAAACACCAAGTCATATCTTCAGGATTACATAAAACATCCTTAGTTTTCTAGAATGATTTTCTTTCAGAATTTAGAAACAGAGTCATTATGATGTGATACAGTAAAGATCTGGAGATGTTTCCTTGTGCTCAAGACTAAAATCTAATTTTAATGAAGAAAAAACTTGTTATTTTAGTAAATAACCCTTCCCAGAATTACAGGACCTTCACCCCATAAATACGATAATCACGCACAACAAGATGTTTTTTTAGTATCTGATAATTACCAGAAAAATTATCTTCAATTTCTATTTATTTGATTTTTTTTTTTTTTTTTTTTTTTTTTTTTTTTTTTTATCTTGTGATTTCTGGTTGTGAAGTACTTATTTTATTTTGTGACTTATAAAATAATTTCAATCAGATTCATTTCTCCTCAAACATTGTTTAAAAAGGAGGACGTTCAAAGAAAAGAGCCTGTAGCTGTTACACGTCAAACATTGGATCATTTACTGAGACGCATTCAGAGGCCGTTCATGTGTACATATCACAGAGCACATCACGACTCCTGAGACTTCTGTTTTATTGTTGGACATTTTTTGAAAAGTGGTTGTGGTTCCCACGTGGAAAGAAAACCATGTTGTTTCAGTTCAGCCTCTTTGATTAAAGTTCAGGCTGTGAACAAGCAAAAAGAGCAAAAGAAGGGATTTGACTCTGCAGTAAAAATTTATTTTCACTGGGAGCCCAGAGGGACCTGTCTCTTTAAATAACATGATCCTACAGGGTTCCTTAAAGAACCCTTTATAGTCCCTTTGTAAAAGAATAGCTGGAGTTTGTGAAATGTCACGCTGGGGTTCCTCAGGGAACGATCCGAGCTCCTCTTATTGTTTGATGCAAATGTGAGAATGAGGGGATGAAAGGGATGTTTTAGTGTTTTTATTATTTTCAATATAAATGGTTTTACTTTAAAGCAGGCTGTATGTTTGTAATAATGACACAGGGAAACGTCATGTTCAAATCCTGGAGCTTTTTTATTATTATTGTTGTTTTTAATCTGTTTTTACTCCCTGTATAATCTCAATGAACTGAAAGAGAGTTTATCTCAGTGTTTGGATTTTATGCAATACTTTTGATAATATGTTCCCTTTTTATAATTCAACACTCCAATAAAACCAAATCTAAAAGAATTTCCTATTTAACAATAAAATTCAAAAAGACACTTCAACCTGTAGTCAGGAAATGGAAAAAGCTAATTTCCATCGTCAGTCAATGTTAAAATTGACTTGAAATTGATATGACCTTTGACCTTTTTGTGACCAGTGTCAGTTTTGAGTGAATCATTGCCAACTTTTTACGACTTGAACCGGTGAAATGGTGAATCTTCACTGATGTGTTTGGCTCTTTTACCTTGTGCCCCGTGTTGATCACAGCTGCACCATTTGAATGTCATTTACGCCAAGTTCCAACTGTCTGCCAGGACGATGAAGGCGATGGTGATGGTGTGTTTTTTATTTTTATTACCTGTTTAACTCGATGAGAGCGGGTCCTTTTTAGTGTTGAAATTCAAATAAAACCAATAAATGTTCACAACTACCCAGCCGGGTCTGACGGCTCTTATTCACTCAACTAACTACCTTTACCCTTTCATTTTTAAATTAAAAAAATATATATACATATGTGTCTTTTTCCTAAATGTTGGTACTTCTGTGAAATTTTGATTAAGTAGCTGCTGAAGTTAAATGTGTCACATAACAGTAAAGTTGGAAATGTGGGAGTGGTCCCAGATGCTTATCAGATTAAGTCTGGTGTTAATCTATGTTTGCTGTATGATGCTGAGCATCATGACTGATGGTCACAGTCCAAACTCACATGTAGCATCTCAATGAGCTTTACAGGCCCACAGCAGCTAAAGCTATAAATAATGAGTTATTGTTGTTATTGCATCTTCTTATGGTGGGAGTACATTAATGATTCACTATTAAACATTTTATTGTTGTAACTTTCATCACAAACTCTATAACAGCAGCAGTGGTAGTTCCTTGTTAAATAAAGCAGCACTGTTATAGTGAGCAGTCGCTACAGTAACAGACGAATTCAGTGTAATCAGTTGTTCACTGTAGAAACTATTCATGTTTAAAGGAGCAGAAATTCGGAGCTGTCACATTAAATATAAACTAATGTACAGAACATTTTTGTGGTGGAATTAGAAAATTAACTACATGTCCTATATTGAACCACAGCGTCTGTGATGTGACTGTTAACGTTTACCAACGTAACCACAGAGACAAAATGACAACAAAACTCGTTGGAGGGTCGGGACCTTTCTCTTGTCTTTGCCCAGGGGCCCATTTTCTTATAACATGTAAAGTTATAAAATGACAGAAAACTGACGGATTAACAAATGAAAACATAAATTATTCATTTAAATTCTTGTGAAAATTGATGTGTCTACAACAGGCAAGAGATGATATGAATTTTTTTCTCAGAATTCTGAGTTTAAAGTCATAATAAAAAAAAAACAGTTCTTAGAAAAAAAAATTGAGTTAAAGTCAGAAAAAAAAAGAACATGTGGCCCTAATCCTCTTCCATAATTACCTATGAAGTATTGAAGCACATCACACTAAATGTAGCTAAGTGATTCATTAGGCCTTTGTATTGTACTGTAATGTCATATGTGTGTGTGTATATATATATATATATGTTTGTGTGTGTATATATATATATATATACATATGTGTGTATATATATATATATATATATATATGGGTTTCATCACATAATTAGCAAAAAAGTGTGAATAGTTTTGAGTTGTGTCTAAACTCACATCTGAGCTGTAACTGTGTTTAACTACCTGCGTGCACCATTATGCATCACAGTGAGTTTCAGTGAGTGAAAATGTGTTTAGAGTTTTGTGAAAAGTGAGATCTGAAACTTGTCTGACCAGGTGGAAATAGTTCATGGTTTGGCCAATAGTGACTGACTCTGTAGAAGTGTTCAGGCCACTGAGTGTTTGTTTCAGAGGATGGAATTTAGTGTTTTAGTAATTAAGAAAAACTGTAATACCTTCTAAGGCTTTTATTTTGACGGAGCTGAAATCACTGCCTTTTAAGATGTTCTGTAATTGTCCCGGAGTGACGTCACTAAATTGCCACTTGAATGCGGTGACCCGGCGCAGCGGGGCGCGTGGAGCTGAGAGAGAGAGAGAGAGAGAGAGAGAGAGAGAGAGAGAGAGAGAGAGAGAGAGAGAGAGAAGAGAGAGAGCAGAGAAGAGAGAGAGAGAGAGAGAGAGAGAGAGAGAGAGAGAGAGAGAGAGAGAGAGAGAGAGAGATATCCAGGTGACTGATGATTCTGTAACAATGTAGCGAGCGCGTACCCGCTCTGCGCGCGACGCTGATCACTGTACCCACCTCCTGCCGTTACTGTGGTTACCTACATACCCGCCTGAACGGGTATGTGCACGAGCGAGCAGCGGGCAGGCAGGCAGGAAGGGAAGGAAGGGAAGGAAGGAAGGAAGGGAGGAAGGGAAGGGAAGGAAGGAGGAGTACCGAAGGGGGGAAAGAAGCAAGAGAGGAAGGAGGGAGCGGAATTAGTCAGTGATAGAGGGGAGGAGAGGAGGAGAGGCGGCGGGTTGTTCTGCCGAGGTGGACGTGGCGGGTCCAGCAGAGTTAGCTACAAGTGACGGACAGCGGACCGAACCGAAGCGGACAGCCTGCCATGAACCGGACCACCCGCAGGTAACGTACCGCTGTGCCCGATGTTATTACCCGCCTGCTCCGCTCCGGTGTGCTCCTTTTCTCGTCCTTGCAGCTCGCTGCCGCTCCGCTCGGTTTCCTGCTTGTTTAACGGGCTGCACCGCTCTCTGACAGATAATGCCCGCGAGTGTCATCGTCGGCCGTCGCACGGATTTCACCGATTGACACACTTGGTTTCTTTTGTGTCGGGGCCGCTGTCAGCCGCTCCCCGCTGCGCCCAGCCAGCGTGCAAAACCGCTGCTCCCCCCGCTGCCACCTCTCCTCCCCGCCTCACTCTCACTTTCTGCCCGTGCTAACATCAGCTAGCCCCGCTAGTTAGCTTAGCAGGCTGCGAACGACGTTAGTGTGATAAACAAGATGGCCACTGGCTAGCTCTGCTAGCTAGCTAGACATGGCAGCTTGCCCTGTCTTTGTACGCCTGAAAAGCTGCTTTAAACGCTTCTCCCGCCTCTGTCACCGGGGCTTTTCTCTCTGAGCGCTAGAATCGGTGAAACTAAAAGTCGGTGCTTGTGAACTGGAGGCTGTGGGAGGGAGAAACGGACAGAAACATCCCGATGAAAAAATCACCGCCAGATTCTTTGAGTCAGTAAGTGCAGCGGCTGCGTGGCGACTTGAACAGGATACCTGAGTGTTTGAAGACACAGGTAACCGCCGTGGGAACAACTTTCCTGCCCCCGCACAGCCGCTGGGAGAGAGCCGGGCGGTGGGTCAGCAGGATGCGGACCGCTGCTCAGCCTCTCCGGCCTCTTTGTGTTAAAGTGCAGACTGGTGCTCGGACGTTCAGCGCTGATCCAGCCAGACTGCTGCAAACTTTTCAGTGTGTGTGAGCGGGGAGGCCGCTGCAGCTCCACCGGGGCTCTCTGCTGCGGTGGTAGTTACACAGGTACAACAAACAGTGTCAGGAGTCTGTCAGATGATAACTGAACTTCATGCACAAAACCTCACATCTCAAACAAAGAACTTTACCTCCTCCCTCACTGTGAAACTTTTACTTTGCAGTAATACATTATTTTGTTTTCAAGTCCTGAAACAGTTGATTAGTTGAACTATTTGGATAATTGATTAGAAATTTGAGTCATTTTTCAAAGAAAGAAAGAAAAAACAAGACTCTCGTTTCAGCCAGTTAGCTTTTCATGTTTATATTACGTATATGTAGATGTTATTGTAAACTGACTGTTTGTGTTTTGTTGTTGTTGTTTGAACATTAGACATGTAAAGGTGGTTGATTGATGGTAAAGATTAGTCGAAGAGTTTGTACAGATCTCAGGTGTGAGCAGAGTCAAGACCTAAACTTTGTTTTTCAAAACCTCATCATGTGATCACACGCTCCTCATAATTTATTAAACAGTGACAGTAAATTTACCTAAATAATGAATCAGTTTAAAAATGTATATTTAGAAAAAATCAGACCAGGTGTTATTTTGGTGTGACAGTTAGAAATATCAGCTGTTTCTGAGCTGAATGTTTCCCATGTTGACGTCTATATTACTTTAAAGTGGCCATACACTGTTTTTCTTGAATTTGTGATTATGAAGTAAATGTTAATGGCACAGTGTGACGGCTGTAGAATAATGACATCAGTGTTTAGGTTGGTTCCCCATCAGCCTCACTTTCACTAAACAGTTCTTTCTGACACAAAATTTCACAGTAAAATGAAGGTTTGATTTATGGCTCAAAGGAAGTTTGTCTGTTACTGCGCAACCAAAACAGGAAGAGGGTCGTGTTTTTGTTTTCCCTGGTAGATATCAGTTGCTTCCCCCAGGTGGTAGAGATGGAGGAACAACTGGAGTAACAGTAGAAATGAGCCTTGTTGTCAGAGGAGACAAAGAAATTGAAACTGAGGTAAATCTGGAGTGAACCTCGATGGAAAGACAGACCTTTAGTCCTGGACTTAAACACTGGGACCAGAGAGAGGACAGTGATCTGTCCTGGTCTTCCTGATGCTCAGTCCACTCAGTGTCCAAAGACATCTAAGTTACAGTGAAGAGAAAATACAAAATAAGACGAGACACGTAATTTAACAAAATGAAAACCAGCTTCTCTGAGCTTCATTCATTCTCATTGTTATTTAAGCAATATCACACTGAGGTCGTAATGTCGCTGAATCAGCACGGCTGTGATTCGCTCAGTTCTACATACACCATGATAGTTACATAAGCAACAACAGATTATGATTTGTTTGTTTATTTCATCATTTATTTTGTCTTCAACACAAATAGTTCTGTAACTGGACAGGTACTGGACTGTTGCTAAGCAACACATAAACATGTTCCTGACCTGCACAGTGACACCAGCTGCTGCCTCGTCTCCTCGTTCCCTCAGGTGTTCCTGAAGGATCCACCTTCTTCCTTCATCCTCTCCTGACGACATCGTTTCATTCAAATGTTATTTCTGAAATATTTTCATCTTTGTTTGTTACAGTCTGAGATCGATAACGACGTTAATGTGACGCTGATTAACGGTTGATAGAACAGCTGTGAGGAGGAGTGATACGTCGAGTTAAAGGTCCCAGTGCTGTTATTCTCTATATCAGCACTGATGGGATGACTCTCGTCCAATCAGATTACTCGGTCTGAACTAACTGTTGTAGAATATAATTTTACATTTTATAGACAGAAATAATTGTTTGTGTTTAATATCTTATTGATTGTGAGTCATTGTGTAACTGTTGGATTCTACTCTAATATTGATCAGCGTCGGAGCCTCGTTAAGACTCTGATCCCAGTAAATGAAGCTCAAAGTGAAACAGGACTTCACATTAGAGTGGTTGTACTAAAGTAAACTGATGTTTTCACAATCATTGATAGATCATGCTCCGCTCATCTTGTATCCAGGGATGGACAGGGTGGGTGGAGCATTATCATCATTGTAAGAGCTGTTTAAAATGCCTCTGATGAAGGTGGAGAGAGATGCAGATGTTAGGATGATTAATAAATTGTGATGCTGAGCCATAGCAGTGTGCAGGATATTCTTCTTCACAAGACTAAAGAGACATTTTGGTCCTAGACCTTCATCAGGCAAAAGGTCTCGGACCGAAACGTCAGTTTATTGTTTGCTGCTAGTCCGACGGTGTGTTCAAGGTCACAACATCAGGAGCTGGTTTCACAGAGACAGACTGTGACTGAGTCTTACATCTAACAAACAGACTTAAGATAGTGAAGAATAAAATGCTTTGTGTAACAGATGAATTCAGACTCAGTCTGTCTTAAGTTGGACTGTGGTGCAAGACTTGCCAAATAAAAAAAAAATGGCCGACCGAGGAACCACATCCAACCTCTGAGCTCAGTTTACCTTCAACAGAATGTTTGTGTTTAGGAAGAATTCAAGAGTTGCAGGATGTTTTACTTTGAAAATACAGACGAGTGAAACAATAAAAATTAAAATCTGATTTAGATAATAAAAACTCTCTCTTTGCTCTCTCCATAACATCTTAGAAAACCGCAAACTATGAGCCCATGTTTTCCTGTTTGTTTTTGCTGGATGCTACTGGTCAGTGCAGGTGTCATTGATTGTTACCATGGTAACATTATCTTACACCTGAGTCAGTCTGGAGGTAAGGTGTCTGATGTTTGTCTTAAAGTGAGTCAGTCTGTATTTTAGTGAGACAGTGTGATGGGTGTCTGGAACCGGGTCCAGATGAAGAGGTCGGGGGGGTTCGGTCGTCTGCAGGTTGATGTGGTCTGACTACGTCACAGCCGTAGATCTTTAGGAAGCGTAGAGAGACACTGGTTGTGACTGAAACCATCTCTCTCTCTTTCTCTGTCTCTCTCTCTCTCAACTCCACACGCCCTGCTGCGTCTATATTGTTTTCTACAGTACTTTTCACAATGCATTGTGGGATACTGTGAGTCCACTATATAGGGTACATTCAGACTGCAGAGTGGTTTCAGACTCTACCTGTTAAAATTGTGGACGACGCGGAGGCCATCTTGTTTTAAATAAACTTTATTGGAATTATCACTGGCTCTGTGACGCTGCCGTGTGATTGGTCCGTACAGTGTGACCATGAGAGTCACAGACAGAGAGGAGGAGGAGGAGGAGGATGATGATGTGTGTGAACCTCACTGTGATGTCACCTGTGTGTCTGCAGGCTGGTCCCCGTCAGGTGTGGGTGGTGACGCTGCTGGATCACCAGAGGAGGCTCTCAGGGACACGCCCCCTACCTCTCAGCCCCTCCTCTCTCAGGACAGGTAGCTGTCTTCAGCAGCTGAGGGGGGAGTGGAGGAAGGAGTCAGGGAGGAGGAGGAGGAGGAGGAGGAAGAAGGTGGACCTCAGCAATACTTCAGGTGTTGAACAGAGTGAGGTGAGGAGGTTTAGCTCCGCCCCTCACCATGACAGACTTAGAGACCGAGTGTTTGAGCCTCGGCCTGCCCCCTGAGTGCGGCTCCCCTCCCCCGCCCCTGGACCCTTCCCTGCAGGTGGACTGCGGCCCGGGGCCCGCTGCCTCGGCGCCAGCGCCCACTCTGGCTCTCCTCTCCTCTGACTGCCCAACGCCCACACTCAGCTCGCTGGCGGCGGAGATTGCCGAGCCGCTGGTGATGCTGCCGTGCGTGAAGAGCGAGCCGGAGGACGGAGACCTGGAACCCATCAGGACCGTGGACCTGTCCGAGATCCAGCCGCTGTCCACCGCCGAGCTAGGTCAGGACCAGATCAAGATGGAGATCAGCGGCCTCGACTACATCAAGTCAGAGCATCATGGTCACCACGGCAACCACCACCTGGGCCCGTTCCACCACAGCGACGTCACAGAGCTGGACTACAAGTCGCACTACGAGCCCAGCTCCGTGTTCGACTACATCTCTCAGGTAAAAGATCCCCGGTCTCACCTGCTCAAATCTGGTCTCACCTGGATGATGAGACCCTGTGGGTCACCTCTCCACTGAAGCGGTTGATCAGCCCGTAGCTTTAAGACTTTAATTCTGTGAAAATAAACACAAGAGCTTCAAAATAAAACTGGTCCAGCAGCGTTTCTAACACTGTCTGAGGGTCTGGAGAGTCGTGTGAATAGATGAGTTAAAATCTAAGACGTAGTGGTTGCAGGATCAGGTCCTGGTTCAGGATCAGGTCCTGGTTCAGGATCAGGTCCTGGTGAGCTCAGAGTCTCCAGATCTTAAGATCAGTAGCTGATGGCCTCAAATCCTTTTAAACAAAGACCTGATTACAGCTGATCTGGATCACACTGAGTGTCTCCTGCTTTACAGGACAGAACAGAGCCAGTCTGAGACCAGGACTTCCCTGGTCAGGACCAGGTGTACTGGACCTCTGTGTCAGTAGAATCTGTTTTAACACAAACTGAAGATTAAACCTTCATGAAGGAGGATTTACTGCAGGACTGTATCAGACTCCATCAGTTTAATGTTCCAGGTGTGATCAGACTGTAGAGAGCCTGACTGGAGTGAACTGATCACTGTGACCTAAAGGTGCTCTTTAATACTTTTATCATATATTATTATTATTATAATCACCAAATAAGATGTGTGACCCCCTCCCCTTTTAAAATGTAACACGGTCACACCTTTTCTCACAGATATTTTATCTGTTTTTAAAAAAATGATACTGATAATCAGGAAATGCAGAATATTCCCACAGATAATCGACACTGACTGACGCTGCTTGTTTCCTGCAGGTGACAGACACTCTGGAGTACATCAAGTCGGACCACCACGTGGACCTGCAGTGTTACTACACCACTGAGCTCAGCTCGCTGAAGGCCGAGTACCCCGAGTCCAACGCCATGTCCGCCCACCTGCAGCACAATGGCCTGGAGTCCATCCACATGGCCGAGCTCCGCACCGAGCTCAACAAGCTCCGCCCCGACGCCCTGCTGATGGACGGCATGGGCAAACTGGACCCTGAGTTTGGAGGGGGGGCGCTGTACGAGCTGCAGCCCGCCGCGGAGGGGAAGACGTCGGCGGAGGCTACGGCGACCGGGCAGACGGGAGGAGGAGGGAGTCTGGTTATCATGACCAAAACCCAGAGCCCAACGGTGAGGAAACCTCGTAACATGCAGGGAGAGAAGCCTTTCTCCTGCACGCAGTGCGGGAAGAACTTCAGCACACTGGGAAACCTGAAAACACACCAACGCATCCACACGGGCGAGCGGCCGTACACCTGCTCGCAGTGCGGCAAGAGCTTCGGCCAGGCAGGAAACCTCAAACGACACCAGCTGATCCACACGGGCCAGAAGCCATACGTGTGCGCTCACTGCCCCAAAGGCTTCACCAAGGCCGACGACCTGCGGTCGCACCAGCGGCTGCACACCGGCGAGCGTCCCTTCATCTGCGTCACCTGCGGGAAGAGCTTCGGCCAGTCTAAGGAGCTGAAGGCGCACCAGCTGAGCCACACGGGCGAGCGGCCGTTCTGCTGCCAGCACTGCGGCAAGAGCTTCACCAAGGAAACCAGCTACCGCAACCACGTGCAGATCCACACGGGCGAGAAGCCCTTCACCTGCTCGCAGTGCGGGAAGACTTTCAGCAACTCTGGCGTGCTAAAAACCCACGAGAAGATCCACACGGGCGAGCGGCCGTTCGGCTGCACGCAGTGCGGGAAGAGCTTCGGCCGCCTCGGGCACCTGAAGGCTCACCAGCAGATCCACACCGGGGAGCGGCCATACGCCTGCCCCCAGTGCGGGAAGACTTTCAGCCAGTCGGGTCACCTCAAAGCACACGAGCAAATCCACAAGCGAGAGCGAGCGGACACGGCCAGCACCAGCAGCAGCAGCAGCAGCACCATGGGCAGTGACAGTAGCTAAAGAAAGAACACACCCTTTAACCTCGGACAAACAAAGTATTATTCCTTTTTTATAAATATCTATAAATCTTTTTCCTTATGAATTTTTTCTTACATTTTCATACCTTTTGTGCTCTTTTTGCATTATATCTGTGGGCAGGGTGGACTCTGACTGATTTGCTCTTATGCAAGTGTCTGTGTGTGTGCACATGTTACGTACTGTGTGTCTGGGTGGGTGTGACACTGAGGGGCTTGTAGATAATCTGTAAACTGGTCTGAACCGCAGTGAGTCTCAAGGACCAGGAAACTCACTGAAACACAAGCACAAAAACTTCAGTGACCAAGTTTGAGAACCTTGTTTTTTTTACTGAAACTGAGCAGGACTCCGCCCACTGATGACACCTGTTCCTCAGGTGACGTCCACACTAGAGAGACTCCTATTGATCGGCTGCTGATTATCATTAACAATACCTGATGGGTGGATGTGAATTAATGCTCCTAGTCATTGATCACCTCCAAACCGATCAGCTGTTAATCCTCTGAGAGAAGCTCTGTGAGCTGCGTAGTGAAGCCCTGCCAAAATAAAACGTGTGTGAGAGACTGATGGAACGTCTGCAATGATGACAAACACGATCGGTATCAGCCGATCGCACTCATAGATGATCGTATCGGTGGCAAAACAGATGATGGCGGCGTCACTAGTCCACACTACTACGTTTTAGTTTTAAACTCATCTCTTCTGCGTTTCCTCCTCCGTCCACACGACTCAGTCCTCAGGCCTTAAAACAGAGAGTTTTGGAAACTCTGTTAGCCCCGTTTTATTTTGAAAACTCTGGGGTCAGTGTTGTAGTCTGGACAGAGTGAGACCTCTGTAAACGATGAGGTCACAGCCACGGTCTCTCCTGATTGGCTGTCATCAGCCTGGACTACCAGTGGTGAATACAACATGATCATGAATGACAGAGTTACTGACCTTGTTGTCTTTGCTAGCAGCTGCTGTTCACTTACATTCTCTGTTTTAATGCTACAACTGCAGAGGAGACGATCTACTTCCTGTTTACACCGGATCTCACATGCTCAGTGCAGGTGACGGTCATGTGTGTTAGTCAAGACGGAGTTCATTTTCGTACATAGCGACGTGGTGTGGACGTAGCCTCAAGCAAGTCCAGGTTCATGTCGTTAGCAACGTCGGCTGACAACTAACGCAGCGTCTTGAACTGTGTGTGAGAGCATTAACAAATAAACAATAAATAAACAACAAATAAACAATAAATAAACAACAAATATACAATAAATAAACATCAGCAGGAAACAGAAAAGTTTCATACTGAGTCGTTCAGTGAGAAAATGAAGGTTAATGTCGCTGCGTTTCTGATTCACGTTTCGTGGCTCAAACTTTGATCCAGTCGGTTGCTGCGCATCAGTAACAGTCGATCTGATTGGTCGATCACTAGGAAGTCAACCTGACGGTAAACTGAGGTGTCAGGAGACTGTGACGAGACACAATCAATTCTCACTATTTTATAAACCAAACGATTAATCAGTTAATGAGCAGATTAATCAATAATGAAAATAATTATTAGTTGCTCTAATTTGTGTGTGTGTGTGTGTGTGTGTGTGTGTGTGTGTGTGTGTGTGTGTGTGTGTGTGTGTGTGTGTGTTTGATTCGACTCTGAGTCGAACTTTTCACTTTATTCATCGTCAAATGTTTGATTTGATTTTAAAAAATCACATTTTTCATAAAACATAATGAAACAAAAGTGTCGAACAAAAACAGTGAAAACTTCAGTTTTCACTTTCAGGAAATCAGGAAAGTAGCGACAGGTGAACAGGTGTGTGGTGGGCGGAGTCCTGGTTCAGGTTCCTCAGCAGTGAAAGTTCATGTCCGTCTTTTGCCAACAGAGTTGTGAGTATTTCTTTTTGAGTACTTGCTGCCAGTTTACTAGTGTTGTACTTCCAGGTGTGGGAATTCACTCTGTTACTGTACTGTTAAAAACCTGATATCAGCATTTTGATATTTGTTATTGACCAGTATTGATTGATTGATTGATTGATCAGGACAGACCACAGTGATCTTTTTGTCGTTTTGATAATTGGCTGATTTAGTTTTTGTAGCAGAAAAATTAAAATCATTCCAACGTGAACACAGGACCAAACACATCAGCACAAAGGATGACCCCCCCCCCCAACCCCCCCTCGTCCAGATCGCTCACTGTGTACAAATCTTCTATTGATAATGTCATTCCTAAAAAAAATTAATAAAATTATTTAAAAAAACAGCAGCAAAAAAGACGGAGGTGATGCAGCATCTTGTACTGGAAAAGAATTATTAAAGAAACTAATGGCACGTCTTGCTTCTGTTGTTTGTTATATATTTATATGTTTTCATATTTACTGCCTCTATGAAGAAAACTATCTTCTATCGATCATTATTTTTCCTTTTTGTTTCTGAATGTTTCACATTCAGTCTGAGCTGCAGCTTCAGGGACAGATCAATGTGATAATGAGCAAAGGTCGTTTAACAAGATACTGCCGGTTTAATTAGTAAAGCAATCACAGAGGTTGGTAGTTAATAAGTTAAAGATCCATGTTCTGTGTTTTATTTGAAGTGTTGATCCATCAGAAGATATAAAAACCATCTCAGTGTAGTTTCACATCTCCTCTCTCAGGCTTCTCTCTGCAGCTCTAGTAACAACAGGTCTGTGAGCCAATCAGAAGAGAGGAGGCTGAACTGGCTTCAAAACCTGAGCTGTACCAGCTGCTGTGTGTGGTGCTGTTCTCTTTGTGATTATGCTTCAGGTGAACTGACCAGGAGGAGCAGGAGGAGGAGCTGGGTGCAGACTCTTCACCCTCCATCATCAGACTGGACTCAGGAGGTGGTGTGGTGTGAGCAGCAGGAGCAGCAGGAGCAGCAGGAGGTGTGGTGGGATTTGTAAAGTTCTGTTGGAACGTGTTGAAGTTCTCATGACGATGAAAACCAAGCAATCGTTGCTTTAAGGAATCAGCTGATTTTGTGTAACGAGAAATTTAAATTCAAATGTTTCACAGAATAATTGAATAAAGTCAGAAAGGTACACAGATAAATATATTTCCTAATAATTTCCTGTAAATAAATCCCTGAATCATCATCAGTGATTGTCAGTGAAATCATTCCATCACTTTAAAATGGCACAAAGTCCAGTCTTGAATCAGGAGGGTAAAATGTGATGAAACAGCTCAGACATAAAACGACAGACTGAGCTGCTTCAGGTCGGAGGCGGATCGGGAACATTTCACCTGGGGGGGCAGGGAGGACGTATGTGGGAATATATATATGTAAATGGATTCAACAAAAAAACTATTTATTGTTGTCACGCCCTGTTTCCACACACCACCCAAGAGACTGTAGTTTCTACAGCCCTCACAGTCATTTCTTCTTTTTCCTCTTCTCCTTCACTTATTTCTTCATCTCCTCATTCTGTTCTCTTCCTCCTGTTCAGTCCTCAGCATTTTCCTGCCCAAAAAACTGGCAATACCCACTTTTACATTTCCTTTTCCTTTTCAGTCCCTCCAGCTGCTCCGGCCTGATGGGTGGAGATGTGAAAAGCTGTGGTTAAAATCCTTGTATCACATCACACTGTAGGGCCATGTAGCTTATAACAAATTTAAATCAGAAAAGATTTATCACACACACAAGAAGCTATGTTCAGACTGCTTCCTCCCATTGTGTTTGTTAGTTTCCCAGTTTGACAGTGACGGATGTGACCTGGTTTAACAGTGAGTGGATTCTTTAGTTCTGCTCAGCTAATCAAATAAAAATGATGGATCTCCTAGAACTGTCACTGTCAGTCGTAACTTAACGCCCTGAAACGGCGACCCTCTGTTAAATGTTATGGATTCAAACATGCCATTTTTTAATATTTTGTATCTTGTCTTTACTAAAATCAAAACTAATCAAAGGGCAAAATGCTCCTGCAATTCACGAGCGAGCGACTTCACTTTTGGCTGAATGGACGTGCGGTTATTGCTGAATCGCCTTTAGCATACATTACATATATTACAAATGTAACTTGAAGTTAAATTGATGTGTTTAAACGTCACCTGAGAAACTCACCTCCAGATGCTCTCCGGGTGTGAACTCCGCTCTGAGCGTTTGATGCAGGGCGTTGCTAAGTATTTGAGGGGCCTAAGATTACATTTACCATTATTCACCTTTGGTCAAGTTATTGTTTGTTTCAATGCTTTGAGAAGCTTGTGGACATGTTGTCTTGTTTTTACTGGTACAGTTTTAAGAACACAAAAGTTAGGGGGGCAGCTTGGGGGGCAAGACTCTATAGTTGGGGCTAGCTGCCCTCCCTGCCCCCCTGTAGATCCGCCCCTGCTTCAGATCCGATACTTTATTATTTACAGTCCAGAGCTGATTGGAATCAAGACTGAAATCAATAAATTAATGTACAGTATTTATGTGATTTTAGCTCAACCACCAAATCAAGTCAAATCAAGTTTGATGCAGCTACTGAGAGCTGCTAAGCTAGTTAGCTTATTTTTTCTCTTTGATTTGGCTGCAGTCATATTTAACTATCAATAACAAACTGAATAAAAACAATATCAATTCATAAAATGGATATTTTTCATTTACAGGTAACGCCTAGAAGAAAATCACAAGCTAAACTTCAGTTTTAGAGAAGGTTAGCTGTGGCTAGCTCACAGCTAACGTTCAGTTGATTAGTTCTGTAACTTTAGCTTTGGTTAGCTTCGTTCTACAGCGTTAGACTAATTCTGGTTTTCAGCTACTGAGTTACTGAGGGTTAAAGAGTGTTTTCACATCGTGTGTTTAAACAAACAGATTGAGGTTTGATCAAATACAGAACGTTGTTACTGCTGTTGCCCTTCCATGTTAGCATGTTAACATGCTAAACTAGGATGGTAAACATTATACTTGTTAAACATCAGCGTGTGTTTTCAGTAACATTTTATTTAATTAAGTCTGTAATTTCAGAATAAATTTCCTTAGAAGATTTATCTAATTTAGTTCTATTTATAAAGAAAATAATCATATATTTATTTTTTAAAATCATCTTTTTAATCCTGGAACAGTAGAAACTTAGTCTTTCCACACATTCACCTGATTTATTGTGAAGTGACTCAAGGACTCAAAACTTCCAGCAATTAATTGGAAATGTATAATTGGAATATAAGACTATTAATTTGAAAATTAATTAAGAAAAACTGCAACGAGTGAGACTCCAGGTTAACACTGGTTAACAAGTTAACCAATTAACCGGTTAACTTGTCAAACAACGACTGCACTTTATTAATATATTTGTTTGTGAATGTCATTCTTCATTCATCTTAAGGTCCACTTACGGGCTTTTCCCAGGCTTTTAACCCGAATCACACCTATACAATTCACCTAATAGTCTCTGTGGTCACATGACCAAAGTTTCTTACTTAGGTCATGTGACTACAGCTGGTTCAACTCAACCCACTGAAGAAGACCCTGACGTGGTTAAGAGTTCTGGATAAATGACCGTTGAGTGATAATATTTATTCAGTTTAACAGGAGGAAACACTCGATGCCCGCTCCTAAACCTTTAAGATCATTAATTCATCCACTTCTCCAGGTTCATTGAAACATTCAGACACATTGTTTGTGGTTTGTTGAGTTTTATTCCTTGAAACATCAGACAGACGTTCAGTTGTCATGGCGATGATGATGACATCAACCAAAACTATCAAGGAAGTTTAAAGTTTCCCCTCCAGCTCAAGTCTGGGATCATGGTTCAAACTGCAGCAGAAAAATAGTGAAGGGATAAATATGAGAAAAGCTCTTCATCAGGTGAAGGTGTTCCCTGACTCAGCACGCAGACAGGTGATAGGTTGAGATGTGACTCCGCCCCCGGGTCAGACAGACGTGTGATTGGTGTCAGATGGTCTCCTCGATGACTTTTGTGAGGACTTTGGTGGTGGTGGTGGCGGACATGCCTGAAGAGCTGAGACACAGAAATACAAGGTTACACAGGTAGGACCGGTTTTAGTCTTAGGACTAGTTTAAGTCTTAGGATTGGTTTTGTGCCAGGTAGAACTTCCTCTGAGGTTGTGTAGGTTTTAGTCTTAGTCTGACTTTCAGGGGTTTAACTTGTAATTAGTTAGTCCTGGTTTAATGTTGGACTGGATCAGTGGTCTCTTCTTACCCGGCTCCCTCTCCGTCCATCAGCCTCCTGTACTCGGCGATCTCCATCTCCAGTCTGGTCTTGATGTCCAGCAGCATCTGGTACTCCTGTCCCTGCCTCTCCAGGTCGGCCCTCAGCTGCACCAGCTGCTCCTCCATGCTGCTCACCTGTACAGTCACACAGGTGAATTCTGTGTCAGTGCTGAGGCTTTCATGGAGCTAACAGACGTTAACATGGTGACGGTCTCTACAACTCACCTGCATCTGGAATCCGTTCATCTGCATGGCGTAGCGGCTTTGGATCTCAGCCAGAGTCCCTTCAAGAGAGGCTTTCTGCAGGGAGACAGGCGGGTTAGAGGACAGGATCTGGACCACATCTGGACCAGATGTCAACAATAACAAACAGTACAATCTTCAGGTACTTGGACTTTCCTTGAGTCTTCTGCCTGAAAACAAACTTTGTTTTGTTTTTCTTTGGGAACTGCACTCACCATGCTGAGCTGTGACTGCAGCTCGATCTCCAGAGCCTGAAGCTGACTCTTCACCTCCTTCACCTCCGAGGTCGAAGACTTCAGCGTCATCTCTGCAGTCGCCACTTCCTTAGTGAGGGCTTCCGACTGAAGGAGGAGAAGATGGATGAATTAATGAATGAATCATATTTAGGTTGGTGATGTTCCTCTGTGACAGACAGTTTTCCTTCTCACCTTGGAATTGAACCAGGCCTCCAGGTCTCTGCGGCTCTTGGCGGCAACGGTCTCGTAGTGCTCTCTGATCTCCTCCATGACCTTATTGAGGTCCTCCTGAGGAGCGGCGTCCACCTCCACGTTCACCTGGCCGCTCATCTGAGTCCGCATGGCCATCAGGTCCTGCAGAGCCACAGATTTACCCACAGGTGTCATGGTCTTAATGGTTTATTCACACTGTGAATGCTAACAGTGTTAGCATTGCTAACAGCTGAAAACATTGAGACATTAAAATGTTGTTGAGGTTCCTGTTAGGAACTGAAGTGAGGCTAATGCTAGTAGTCATGTTAAAGTGCTAACGTTATCATGCTAAAAGTGCTAAGTCTTTGCTAGCTTCTTACTACACTTACACACATGTTAGCATTAATGTCACAATAGATTTGAACCTCATTACTTTCTTGTATCTTGTCTTTAGATTAACTGAGTTAATGCTAACTCAGATTGCTAATGGTAACTGAGATTGCTAATGCTAGCATTAGCTCCATCTCAGGTGTGAACAGTCGCACTGTGAGGACCAGAAGCGTCCGGATTTCATTACCTCCTCGTGGTTCTTCTTCATGGACATCAGCTCGTCCTTCAGGCTGTCTATCTGCATGCTCAGGTCGGTCTTGGCCACGCCCAGTTCTCCCAGCAGCATCTTCAGCCCGGAGATGTCGGCCTCCACCGACTGACGCATGGACAGCTCGTTCTCAAACCTGCAGGACAGTTTACCATCAACTCAGGGTCAAGCAGATTTTAAACGTAACATCAGAACCTGTAGTTTTATATCAGCTTTACTCAAAGTAAGAAAACAAACATACAAATACAAATTAAAGTATCAGCAAAAAGTATAACAGAGTAAAACAATGAAACAATGAGGAACATACACAAAAAATATTTGATCTCTAACTTTAAAGCAAAAACATTTCACTAAAATTCAATTCAAAATTCAAACTTCATTATTTTTACTTGGATTTTCTCAAAATGTTTCTTGAACTAAAAACTCTCCTCCAGTCAGTTTATCTGTGTCAGCTCAGTTATCTTTATTTCACTGGATGTTTTCTGTGTTTTTCTTCTCCCACTGAATCCACCTGCTGCAGTTCCGTCAGCAGCCAGCAGGGGGAGTGATGCTCTCAGGTAGAAGCTGATTACAGCAGGTTTCAGATTCATGTGGAAAAAATTATCTCAACCCACAAAGGTCTGATATGAGGGAGAAAATCACCACGAGGTAAGATTTATATTTATATTGTGTGTATATATATATATATACACACACACACACAAGAAAGATGAAATCATATATATAGGCTATATAGTATATACAGTATATGATTGATTTTATCTTTCTTTACGTTTCCATTCTTGAGGGAGAAACTGTAACGTAACCTAATTTCCCCTGGGGATCAATAAAGTATTGTGATTGATTGACTGATAACATATTGCTTCCTTAGTCCCACAGCGGGGAAGTTTGCAGAGTTACAACAGCAAAGTGACAAAATCAAACTTAAAAAAGATAAATAATATGATATGTACAGATAGATATTTAAATATAACAGTGATGTTGCATAGAGTGTGTGTTAAATTATATCACATGGTGAACAAGACTTTATTAGGAAAAGTGCTGTATAAATGAAGTTATTATTATTATTGTTATTAACTTCTATGTATCTGTCTTTTATCAAAGAAAGAAAATAGAAGGAAACAAAGAACAAAGGGAAAAGTGGAGGACGGCAAACATGTCACTGACTTGACCCTGAAGTCGTCCTGAGCCAGCTTGGCGTTGTCGATGCTCAGAATGACGGTTCCCTTGGCGATGATGGCGTCCTGGATCTGACAACACACAAACAGAGTAAAAACATTTTCATCAAGAAACAAAATCCCCTTCCAGACGCCTGAAGAGACTCGACAACCACGAGGTGACGAGGGCTCTGCTCTGAGGATCATCATCATCATCATCATCATCATCATCATCATCATCATCAACATCATCATCAGGGTTGTTAATGAGCTGGTGGGCGTGGTTTAAGACCTACAGTTCATATCACACCAAAAGACTCCAAATGACCAATCACAGAAGAGAACTCTTCAAACTCTCATAGTGAAATTTTTGAATTTAAATTTTAAATGTCACGTTTCATGATTTTAAACTCCTCACCTGCATCACTCACACACAGGTGAGTTCCAACTATTTCTACAGAGACACTCATCCAATCACAGAGAGTCTGATGTTTGTTTACTGTTGTTGTTCTATTTATTCTTCTGTTCTTTAGGACGAGCGCTGTCACGGTTGAAGTCATTTTCCTCTGACAGCCTTTTTCTCTGACTTTGCTGCTTCTAACCTGACTCCACCCTCACAGCAGGTGGATTTTACAGTTATTCTCAATGTGGATTAAGCTGCTGTTTTAAACAATAAATCGACTGTTTAGTAGTTTTCACACCTGGTTTCAGGTGCCTCACCTGCATCACTCACACAGGTGAGCTCCATGTGTTTCTACAGAGACATCCGTCTGATCACTGAGCCTCAGATATTTGAATTATATTCAGCTGCTTTCCTTCAATTATTGTAGTTATTTATGGCCAAATGTTGCCATGGTTACAATCTGTTTATTTTGTCCTTGACTTCGTGAGTTAATTACATTGTTATGACAAGAAAACTCTTCACTATCCGTCGTTACTAGGATGATTTATTACAAAACTTTGGTACTACAGTTTCTTTTTTCCTGTTTTTCAATCAATCAATATTTTTTATTTTCTTGAGAAAACTTTGATTATTCCAAAATAATTGTTTTGTTATTAGACAGAAAACTTTTTTAACTTGAGATAAAGTATTTTATTCACGTACGTTAATTATTGTTATCAATTATCATCACGTTGTTTTTGTTACCAACAGACTCTTTAGAAGAAAACTTTTCCAACTTGAGATCAATGCCTGGTGATCATTAGAGATTGAAGATAATTAGCATTTAAAGAGAAAATATGTTTTAATTTTTGTGCCTTTTTCACATTTAATCATTCAAACGTTGGCAGTTTTTATCTTCCGTACTGTTCATTTTTTCTCTATATTGGATTTTTTTTAGTGGATGAGAGGACACACTGAACACCATTTCCCATGATACCCCTGTTCCTCACCTTGCCCTGCAGCTCTGCGATGGTGACGAAGTAGGCACTGTAGTCTCTGGTGGTGGGTCCGACCTTGCTCTCCACAAACTGTCTGATGTTCAGCTCCAGCTCGGCGTTGGCCTTCTCCAGTGCCGCCACCTTGGACAGGTAGGTGGCCAGACGGTCGTTCAGGTTCTGCATGGTGAACTTCTCGTTGCCGATGAGGCTGTCCTCCATCCCCATTCCTCCGCTGAATCCTCCACCTGCACCGAATCCTCCCCCTGCACCGAAACCTGCACCGAAACCTCCACCTGCACCGAATCCTGCACCTGCACCGAATCCTGCACCTGCACCAAAGCCGCCAGAGGAGAAGCTCCTGCTGGCCTGGGAGACCCTGACACCAGCACCTCCTGCTCCTCCTGCCATACTGAACGAGCTCATGCCTCTACTGAGGGATGCTCGCCCCATACTGCCGCCAACGCCACCCATGCCGCCACCCATGCCAATCATGGAGGTCCGTGAGGACATGGAGGAGGACATCGTGGTGATCCTGGAGTTGGAGTAGAAGAGGAGGAGGAGTTTGTTGGTCTGTCTTCTCCGGTGGAGGGAGCAGGAGAGGAGAGAAGTGAGGAGAGACGGATCTGTTCTCCCTTTAAAGCTGCTCAGGTGCTGCAGGTGAGGGGCGGGGCTGACGAGCCACACCCACAGAGGTGGATGTCAGTACAGTTACGCCAGGACCGTGACCAGGTATTTAACCTCAGTATCTTTATGTCATTTTCTGATGTTTGAAACTTGCACAGACCAGTCCAACACCCGGGTTCTGTATGTACCTAGACCAGGATTCTGGTCTGAGTTTGAACACATCACAGTCCTGGTTCAGACCTGGTTCAGTCTTGGTTCAGACTGAAATATTAGCTCCTTCCTCTCTCTTCAGGACAACACGAGTATAAAGAAGCATGAAATAAAAAGTATTAGAGTAAAAGTACTCGGATACCTTCGACCCCCCCAGTTGGGATTCCTTATATAACTCCTGTATGTCCTGATCCTGCTGGCGCTGCACTTTCCCCTCCCTCTCTACAGTGAGGTGATGCCGGCAGCTGGAATACCCCCTGGCACCAAGCTCTCACCTGTCACCTGACAGCGTCCCTCTTCAGGTGCTCGCTGTGGGAAAACGCCCCCAGCTGACAGGGGGAGGGGCCAAGATGGAGTCAGTTTGTTACAGTGTTGTTGACCTGTGTGTGTGTGTGTGTGTGTGTGTGTGTGTGTGTGTGTGTGTGTGTGTGATGGATGTTCCTCTGTTTGTTCAGTTTAATACTCTGGATCATGTTTGTTCAGTCGATGAGTGACAGTTTAAATCAACCCTGGAGCTCAAAGCACAAACAACTTCAGAAACATCTTGACGACACATGAGCTAACAAGCAAAATATCGACACAACAGGAAGTGTTTCCAGGGGAAACTAAAAAGTGCTGAACCTGCTGGGACGCACTTGTTGTTCAAAGCTTTTAACTTCAAAAGTCACAGTTGGGCTTTGAGCATGGAGCTGCTGGGAGCAGGTTCATCACTTTTTATTCCTGTTCATTGGCAACAGTCAGAGCGGGAGCCATTTTGTTTTCAGGTCGTCTATACGTACGTTCCGTCAAGGTGTTACTTGTGTCGAACGTCCACGACACGATGCCTCGGTAACACCCTGACGGAACTTCTTCAAATTTGGCACAAACATTCACTTGGACTCAAGGATGAACGATTACATTTTGATGGTCAAAGGTCAAAGGTCAAGGTAAGTGTGACCTCACAAAACAGTTTTTAGCCATTACTCAAGACTTCACAGCAATTATGACAAAATTTCACACAAATGTTTTTTTTCTCTGACTCTGGATAAACAGGGCGTAACCTGGAACGAGTCTGAGTGGCGGAGGGATACGACCATGAGGAGATTCTAGTTCTTTTTAAGTGATTTATTACGATAGCGACAGAGAAAAAGAGAGGATGATAGGATACGTAAGTAATCGGCTTAGAGCTAAATGCTAGCATCAGGAAGCTAACACACCTGCAGGTATAAAGTTTACCATGTTTGGCAACTTAATTTAGCGTGTTAGCATGCTAACAGTAGTTAATTAGCATAAACACAGCTGCGGCTGACGGGAGCGTCGTTAGTTTTGCAGATTTTTTGGTCACAAACCAAATTAAGGGAAAAATTCTTTAAAAACTAGATTTTGATCTGAATAGAATTTTGTGTGACTGGATTTGTTTTACACATTCAAAATGTTCAAACTTCTGTCTTGATTTATTATTATCGTTATTATTTTTATCTCAGGTATTTTTTCTTTCCTGCTCTACATGTGTTGGTTTATTTGATGTTGCCTTGCCTCAGGTTTTTACTGATTGGTTGAAATGAAGGGAGGACTCTCCTGCACAGTGTATAGATATTTTTACTATATAATGTCTCACTGTAACCTCTGTTTAAATATTTCCAGAGCAGCAGCGTGACGCTGGTTTGATGCGGACTGTGTGACTCTGGCGTTGGGAGTTAATCTGCAGCTCAGAGATGTTTCATCTGAGGAATGAAACAATGTGATTGATGGACAACGACCTGCTGTCACATGTAAAAATGCTGCACCAGTGAACCACATAACCCTGAACGATGGCAGTGATTTGCAACTGCATATGTCTGTGCACGCAAGCGTACAGGTATGTGTTATTAATGTCTCCTGTATGACTCTATATGAACATGCAGGTAGAAGATGTACATGTAGCTTCGTGCCAACTCTTCTCTCTGTGACTCGAACCAGAATCAGCTTTTTATGCCTTTATTAGAGTAGCAGTGAGAGAGAGAGGAAGGTTGGGGCTGAGAGAGAGAGAGGGATGACATGCAGCAAAGGGCCGTGGGTCGAATTTGAACCCAGGCCGCTGCGGTAAGGACTGAGTCCCAATGGTATGCGCTCCACCTGGTGAGCCACCGAGGCGCCCCGGAATCAGCTCGAGTCAAAGAAAACGTGTTTATGAGTTCATTAAATACACATTTAAAGAAAACACAGCAAATATTAAAGATAATACGACTAGAGTTTGACAGAGACCTTCAAACCTTTAACCTTTCAGTCAGTGTTCATCAATCATTAATCAGTTAATCTAATTATTCAAATTCACGTCAATTAATAACCAGAAACTAATGGCCAGTTAGTGACACTAGAGACCAAGTCTGAAGACACGTGTCAGAATCAAAATGTCTCTGCACAAGTTCCAGGTCAAGACCAGAAGTTGAGTTCCTTTCTTCATTTGTTGATCCATGATCCGTCCAATGGTTGCTGAGATACTCCAGTCAAAATGATAAACGTCGACCTCTTGGTGACACTGGATGAAAGGTCAGAGGTCATCAGTCGTTAGGATTCATCCACTGGGACAACGAATCCATCCAATGTTTGCTGAGATACTTCAGTTTGGACCAAGACTGAGTTCAATGCCTTGCTTCAAGGCACGTTGCCACAGTAGATTGTGGGTGGATTACTCTCCCACCTACAGTGGTTGATCCCTGCCAGCTCCAGACTCTCCTCTGGTGACTCTGTGAACTGTGACCACACCTCTGCTCTGAATGAGGCTTAAGCTCTGTAAACCAGCTGTCAATCACCAACAATGAGGTTTAACGTTTCACTTTCCCTCCAAGTCACAACAGAGAGCAGCGGGAAGCTGACCAGGAATCTGAAGCTCTGTGACTCATACTAACAGTCAGAGTCAACAGAGGTCACGACTTTACCTCAGTGTGACGGATTTCAACAGTTAAACACCAACTTCCTGTCCATTTTTACAGCTGATCTTCCCCTCTGACGGCCACTGAGAACCGGCGTTGAGGGTTTCATCACATCACCCACCTGTCACTCAAAGAGGCCACACCCTCAATCCTCTATAATTGTAGTCCTTAATAAAATGTGAACAGGTGAGTTATATAAACAGGTGTCATGAAGGAGGAAATTAGCTCTAGAGACCAAAACAGTTTCTGTACCAGGCTGTAAACATGTTTATTTCTGCTGTAAAGTTGGACATTTTAACATGGGAGTCTATGGGGACTGACTCACTGTTGGAGCCAGACTCTAGTGGTCGTTAGAGGAACTGCAGGTTTCAGCCTCGGAGGTTGGTGCGTGGTTTCGATTCACCCTTCACACAGGTTCTTCTGTGTGTAAAAACAATATAACAGAGGTCGTGATGTTGTTCTGAATATCAGCTCGGCTCATCACAAAGTTCTTGTTAACTCCATTAGCACATTTGTAGCTACTAGCGGCTAACGGCTTCGTAGAAGGAAGAGACCTCATGTACCTGTGCCACCTTCAGACAGGTAAACCCTCCGACCTGCTGCTCCTTATTGTAGCATGAAGAAGACATGAAGTTCCTAGCTTACATAACAGCAGGGAGTTTGACAGGCGGCCTGAGGCGGGGGAGGGGCTGAAGATTAATGAAACAGTAAATGTCAGAGCTGCTGCTGCTGCTGGAGGCGGAAACAGCCAATCACTGCTCATCATCAGATCAGATGATCCGCTGAACATCAGCAGCCTCATCAATCAAATCAACACATTCCATCAGAAGAAACTCACTGATTTCTCCTGAGAAGAATTTAATGACTGAATCCAAACATCTGTAAAAACCTGTTTTAATGGCGAAACATCAGTTTGTTTGTTTTTGAATCATTTTCAATTTTAGTTGAATTAAACTGAGAATAGGAATGAACATAGTGAGTGCTGCAGAGACACACCTGCACAGACACCTGTGCTCCGGTGGTCTTAGTTATACTGAGTTCAGAGAGTGAGGACGGTTTTAGAGATATTCGGGGACGTGGAGACATTTTTTGAAAAGTTTCGGGAAGTGAGGAGATTTCTGGGACATTTTGTCCATTTAGATTTTTACAAAAGACGGGTTGAGGGTTAACCCTTTGCAAACTGCTCGGGTCAACTTTGACCTGTTCTGACATTAGACAGCAGTAAAATTACCTTAAATGTCTTTTAGCCTGAAGTTGATGACTTTTCCTAAAGTGACCCAAAATACACCAAAATAAAAATATTATAATATTTCATACTTTTGTTCAGCTGCTACAAATGTTTGTACATTGAGGCTGTTCAGGTCAAAGCTGAGCGTATCTATTGAAGTGGATTGTAGATCCACAGATATTAGATCTGTGGGTCAGATGAAGGAACATGGAGGTTTTAGGGGATCTTGAAAGCAGCATAGACACATGAAACATGAACAGTATGTGAGGGTTAACATGAGTTTCAGATGAGGGGTTAGGACATGTCCTCACAAACAGTGTGAATTCATGTGTCCACTGTTCACACTGTGGGGACATGAACCTTTATGGACTGTGAAACTGGTCATGTTTAATTTAATGCTGTGTCTCCTCCAGGCTTCCATACACATTCAGCTCTTCTCCCGCATCAACAGTGTTCACTGTTATAAGTCAAGCTGCGCTTCATTCATCAGAACACAGACGAACCACAAACCACCGTCTCACCAAACAAATTAAAGACACAAAGAAGAAAGTGTTGATCCTTCGTTCACAACATTTTCAAGATTTTTAAAAACTTTTCTGAACGTTTCAAAGTGAAAACTGGAGAAACATTTAAAAATCATCTCTTTCTACTTATAAAATGTGGTTGTTACGAACATGATCTTGTTTAGCATGAGAAAACCAACAAAGTCAAATTCCCATCATGCAATGGATCCTGAAACTTCATCAGAGCAGTTTGAGTTTCTAATGTGTGCAGGTGAAGTGATGAATGGAGCCCAGAGGGGTGACAGGAATATCTCTGCTGTGATGACAGGAGGGAATTAAATGTGTGCGTGAAGCGACCTGCAGCTGCTGCAGCTGCCAAAACCCCGAGAGGCGTTTACTGACTCTGCGTGACAGACAGCTCCGAGACCTCAAACACCTCACACCAGAGTTCAGACAAAAGATTCACATTCATTAATGATCTGAATCTGCAGCTGAACGTACGCCTCAGCAGCAGAGAGGAAGTCATGTCCTCACAGCGACCAGCAGGGGGCAGTGTTGTTACAGGTTACAGTCACACTCACTGTCAGTGGACCTGTGTTTGACTGGAGCCGTCTCCATGACGACCAGACTCAGCAGCCAGGTTACTGTCCCTTCATTCAGATTAAAGTGTGAACAGAGACACAACTATTATTTTATCTTAGAAAACGTTTTTAACGCTGCTCTCTTTCATGTTTTCATGTTTTCATGTTTTCATCTCTGAACCTTTAGAATCTCTTTACACCAGAGTTAATAGCCATAAACATGGCTGCTCTCAGCATCTGGGCTGAAGTTACATTTATTTATACATTCATCTTTACTGTTGATGTTCAACTGCATTTTGTTGTTCTGGTGCTTCAGTCTCGTCCAGCACTAGTTCTGTTTGTTTCTTTGTTTTGAATTGTTTTCTCTTGAACTGCTTTTTTTTTTTTGAGTATTTTTTTGGGGCTTTTGTGCCTTTATTGACGGGACAGTAGAGAGAGACAGGAAGTGGCGAGGCCAGAGAGAGGGGGAATGACATGCAGCAAAGGGCCGTCTGATGCGGGACTCGAGCCGGGGCCGACTGCAGCGAGGACTGTGACCTCTGCCCCCCCCCCCCCCCCCCACCCCCCCCACCCACCCAACTGTTTTATTGTTTTAAACTTTTACTCCTTTTTAGTTCATTTGTGTGTCAACATTTATTTGGATCTATTCTTTTTCTTTGTGCAGCAACTTTGTCACTTGTTTTTGTTACAGATAAAGTTTTTAGATTTATATTTGTATATATATATTTATATTTGTATGTATTTATATTTACATGTTTATATTTGTGTGTATTTATATTTACATGTTTATATTTGTATCTATTTATATTTACATGTTTATATTTGTGTGTATTTATATTTACATGTTTATATTTGTATCTATTTATATTTACATGTTTATATTTGTGTGTATTTATATTTACATGTTTATATTTGTATCTATTTATATTTACATGTTTATATTTGTGTGTATTTATATTTACATGTTTATATTTGTATCTATTTATATTTACATGTTTATATTTGTGTGTATTTATATTTACATGTTTATATTTGTATCTATTTATATTTACATGTTTATATTTGTGTGTATTTATATTTACATGTTTATATTTGTATCTATTTATATTTACATGTTTATATTTGTGTGTATTTATATTTACATGTTTATATTTGTATCTATTTATATTTACATGTTTATATTTGTGTGTATTCATATTTACATGTCTATATTATTAGTTGTGGAGCCTTCTGAACTATTTCATGAAGGGTGAGAACATGAAGAGTGAGAACATGAAGGGTGAGAACATGAAGAGTGAGATCATGAAGGGTGAGAACATGAAGAGTGAGAACATGAAGGGTGAGAACATGAGAACATGAAGGGTGAGAACATGAAGGTGAGAACAGAACATGAGAACATGAAGGGTGAGAACATGAAGAGTGAGAACATTAAGGGTGAGAAATGAAGAGTGAGAACATGATGAAACATGAAGGGTGAGAGAACATGAAGAGTGAGAACATATGAAGGGTGAGAACATGAGACATGAAGGGTGAGAACATGAAGGGTGAGAACATGAAGAAGACATGAAGAGTGAGAACATGAAGGGTGAGACATGAAGGGGTGAGAACATATGAGAACATGAAGGGCTGAGAATCATGAAGGTGAGAACATGAAGGAACATGAAGGAGTGAGAACATGAACAGACATCAGACACAGAATTCAGAATCGGACTTCTCTCTTATTTGTTCAGAGTCGACGCTCGTCACGTCAGTGAACGATGACGGCGGTGAGCGGCGGCGAGCGGCGGCGGCGGCGGCTCAGCGGGACAGGAGGGCGGAGGCGGAGGAGGATGAGGAGGAGGAGATCACCTTCCCATCAACCACCTCTTCCACCACCGTCACCACCCGCGTGGTCTTCGTGCTCGAGGAGGAGGAGGAGCTGATGCTGTCGACCAATCAGAGAGCAGGAGTCAGACGGACAGACTCAGTTTCAGCTTTAATGTTTTAATTATAAATTACATCAGTCCTCAGGTGACATCATCAACACCTGAGCCCCACCCCCTGCTGAGCCTCACCTGCTGCTGCCCTCTCCGTCCAGCAGCCTCCTGTACTCGGCGATCTCCATCTCCAGTCTGGTCTTGATGTCCAGCAGCATCTTGTACTCGTGTCCCTGACGCTCCAGGTCGGCCCTCAGCTGCACCAGCTGCTCCTCCAGAGACGACACCTGGGGGAGAAGAAGAAGGAGGAGGAGGAGGAGGAGAAGCACAGGTTAAAGTGGTTCACTAGTCTGACTGATCCGGATCCGGAGGATTAAAGAACCAGGTCTTACCTGCATCTGGTATCCTGAGAGCTGCATGGCGTAGCGGTTCTGTGTCTCGGCCAGAGTTCCCTCCAGTGACGCTTTCTGCAGAGGAAACGCAGAAACTTTCAAAATAAAGTTACAACATCGTCTGTGGATATTTCGTGTCCTGCTCCGAAGAGAAACGAGATCTGACTGAAGATGGATTCTTTAATTCTATAAATATAAATTAAGATGAATGTATTACGTTTTAACAAACACGACATCTTTAAATTTGACTTTAATTAAATTAAATTTAACTTGATTAAAAAAAGGCTTTTGAAAACTCTGAAGTATGATTTTAGCCTCCAGCTGTTGTTCATGGCGTCGGTCATGTGACACTCACCATGCCCAACATGGACTGCAGCTCGATCTCCAGCGACTGCAGCGTACGTTTGACCTCTGTGACCTCTGACCTGGACGTCTGTAGGGTGGTGGTCTGAGTGATGACCTCTTTGTTCAGAGCCTCCGACTGCAGAGGACAAACACACAGGGTCAGTCTAAACACACACACACACACACACACACACACACACACACACACACACACACACACACACACACACACACACACACACCTTGGTCTGGAACCAGTTCTCCAGCTCTCTCTGGTTCTTGGCGGTGATGGCCTCGTAGTGTTCTCTGATCTCAGCCATGACCTTGGTGAGGTCATCTCCTGGAGCGGCGTCCACCTCCACGTGGACCTGACCGCTCATCTGAGAGCGCGTGGCGAGCAGCTCCTGCAGAGACCGTGACACGTCAGTCATGAGTCCGTTTATAGAGAATGGAATAATGAACATATAAATTAGTGTCTGCAGCTGAGCTGAGGCTTGTGTGGGGAGCTGTGATGAGCGGCGCCGACACCGGGGGGCGCTACAGGAGTGTCGTTATTGAAGAGAACTGTTTTATTCCAGTGGACGTCATGTGGGACGAACCCTCCGTCCCGGCTGCTGCTGTGTCCCTCACTCTTCTTTTCATTGTCATAGTGAACAGTTTGTAAGAGTGTGTGATGTTCTCTGACCTCCTCGTGGTTCTTCTTGAGGAAGATCAGCTCCTCCTTCAGACCCTCGATCTGCATCTCCAGGTCGGTCCTGGCCAGAGTCAGCTCGTCCAGAACCCTCCTCAGCCCGGCGATGTCGGCCTCCACCGACTGACGCATGGCCAGCTCGTTCTCGAACCTGCAGCAGGACCACGACACAATTATCAGGCCTGTGTGTGTGTGTGTGTGTGTGTGTGTGTGCAGCTGCATTTACAGTGTGAGGAAAAATGAACAGAAACATTTAATAAAATATATCGTTCTACAACAATTTATGTAAAAGATGTATTCACTCCTTTCTTTACGTCTGACTGTGAACCCAGTATTTGCATATTTGCGTTGATGGTTTTATGATGGGGGTGTGTGTGTGTGTGTGTGTGTGTGTGTGTGTGTGTGTGTGTGTGTGTGTGTGTGTGTGTGTGTGTGGGGGGGGGGGGGGGGGGGGGGGTCGGACTCACTTGGTCCTGAAGTCGTCTGCTGCCAGCCGGGCGTTGTCGATGCTGAGGTGGACGGCTCCGTTCAGCCTGATGGCGTTCTGGATCTAAAGACAGACGGAGCTCAGGTCATTCTTTTACCTTCCTGGACGTTACCTGAGGATGAGGACGAGACTCACCTTGCCGGTGATGTCAGAGATGGTGACGAAGTAGGCGCTGTAGTCTCTGGTGGTGGGGCCGACCTTGCTCTCCACAAACTGCCTGATCTTCAGCTCCAGCTCGGCGTTGGCCTTCTCCAGGGAGCGCACCTTGGCCAGGTAGGTGGCCAGACGGTCGTTCAGGTTCTGCATGGTGAACTTCTCGTTGCCGATGAGGCTGTCCTCCATGCCGGACACGCTGTAGCTCATGGAGGACGAGTACCCTCCGCTCAGGCCGGCGCCGAGGCGTCCACCCACGGAGGCGGAGGACATGCGGACGCCAGAGCCTCCCGCTCCGCCGTGCACGCTGCCGACCCTCATGGAGGACACCCGCCTGCTGCCGCCCATGCCGCCCATGGAGCCGCCGGAGCTGCTCGCTGTGGTCCTCACCGACCTGGAGGAAGAGTAGCTGGTCATGATGGATGCTGTTTCTGCTCAGAGAGGAGATTGAGGAGCTGCAGCTCTCGCCTGCTATTTAAACCTCCTGCCCTCAAAGAGCTGTCAATCACTCAAATACCACGGTGCAGGTGAGGCGGGGAGCCAGGTATGTGCTCAGGAGGCCGGCCTGGGAGTGGCAGGGGATGGTCAGGGAAAAATGTAACCTTCAAACCTGGTAATGTGCGTGACAGTAAAGGGTTTCTCAGTGGGTAAGGTCTCCAGGAGCTCCAGGCTCCGTGTGACCTTTGGGTTCTGTGACTGTGTGTAAGTGAAGCTGTTGGAACAGGCAGGTCCAGTCACTTACAGACAACAAGAGGAGCTGAAGCTTTGCAGTGAAAGCTTCTGTAAATGTCAGCTGTGTGTGGAATGAGTGGGCGTGGTGATATTTGTTCAGTTACAGTGAATCACTGAAAACAGGTTGAAGTTAATAGTGGCCTACAAAGTTACACATCCTCTGCAATTACAGTGGAACAAAGGCGACTTTATCTTCTGTCACACACAGAGAAAGTGTTTCAAAGATCCATTTTCTTACATTTCTCATAAAATATAATAAACTGAAGAAATGCAAATGAAACTGTTAAGTCTCTGTATGTAGTCTTTCAACTAAAGTGAGGTTGGAAACTTAATTACAAATAACATACACACCACTATTGACTTTATAACACTTTTATTTAATATATTCAGATGTAAATTTACAATATCAACCAATTATTCACAAATAGTTCTTCAGAGCCCCGGGATGATCTGAACAACTAAAACTGGCATTTCTTTATTTATTAATTATTATTCTCATCCCCATATAAGATGTTTTACCCTCCTCTTCCCCTTTTAAAAATGAAGCAGAGTAACAGTTTACTCAGAGTACATCACCTTTCATTAACAGCAGTGAGTGACCGTTTACGTGCTGACGTCACTGTAGCGTCTCATCGCCAGTCTCTGGAGTTTCTGTTTCCGGTAGAGTTTATTGCTGCTCTATCTGAACACAGTTAATGTTGTTGTTTTCTTCATTACAGCTGACAACATTAACACATACTAGCAACACACAGTAAAATTAGCTTCTTCTACATTGAATTAAACGCTGTTATGGCTAGCATGCTAATCGCGGTTAGCTTTTCACTTTAACACGTTAATGACGTGTTTTCACGTCATCAAAGTTAGCTCCAACATGTTGTCTGCCTGTAAATGTCTTGTTCTGTGTTCAGCTGTTCTCAAAGACACTCAGAGGAGTCGGCGGTTCAGAAAAGCTTTCTCCTCATATACGGGATATTTACCAAATGTGGACATGTATGCAATTAGCTACTCAGATTATTTTAACACTAAGATATAAAGTTTACCTCCAATTATGAATGCTAACTGTGTTAGCAGCGACTTCGTAGCGCGTATCCAGGAGCCTGCTGCGGGCAGGTAGCAGGTGTAGGCGGCCGTGCAGAGCAAAGACTCTCTACAGTTGTTCTCGTTATTACAGCCTGTTGCTGCACAAAGCTCAGGCATTTTAACATGTCAGTTTGCCCAGCAGGAGTTTTGTCATTCTAAAACAGTTTTGTACATAGTTGTATAGTATTGTTTACATCGTTTTATTTTTTATATGTATCTATTTATATTAAAGTATTTTACTTTATTTTTTC
>NW_019174421.1:192498-195156 GCF_002260705.1 Seriola dumerili | reverse complement strand
CTCCCCGATGTCTCCTCCCACCTCGCACAAACCCTTCACCAGGGTCACCGTGCCCCCCTTCACCAAGGCCGGCAGTGTGGAGTCTCCGAGCTCTCCTTCCTTCCCGCCTCCGCCTCCGCCCTTCCTCAGCTCCAGTAACCTGTCCTCTCCAACGGGCCCCGCCCCAGACTTCCCCCCCCCCCCCCCCCCCCCTCCTGCAGTATCCCCTTCATAAATCTGCAAGTCTGTGACACTGAGGTTACAAGTATTTAGATCCAGTTTTCACAGCTGAATTTAAGCTCCACCAGTAACCTCAGTGTCACACACTCGCAGGAATTTTGAGGTTTTACAGTTTTGTGTTTTGTATGTGTTCACACACATTGACAGAAGCTCTTCCTCTCTGTGTCTGTGTTGCTTCACCACTAATGTTTTTTTATTTTTTATAGATAAATAGAAATCTTCTACAAATTCTTCACATGTCTCATTTGTTCAGATTTATTCATCAAGTCTTGTTTTTATTACAGTATATGCTAAATGATGATTGATGCATCTTTTACTTTGTGAAGTTCTTAGAATGCTTCAAACATTTCATAGTCAAAAGAGCAGCTGCTGAACATGTCCTTATTCTTCCTTCCATGTTTTATATGTCATGTGACGGCAGAATCCACCTCAGGCCAGAACCACACCTTGCTGTCGCCCAAACCAGCAAGAAACAGGAAGTCATGCTCCCGATGATTTAAACTACAAAATGTTAAAATGAAATTCTGTTTATTACATTTAAGTCATCATCACGACGGCATCAGAAAATGACGTGGATGTGATTATTAATATATTTGGCTTGAATATTACAATTAAAATAGTTGTTTGGAAACGTGCTGTGTCTGACTTGTTCAGGAACTTATTGTGATGTAGTGATGGTGTAATGAGGAACTGCTCAGTAACAGCTGTTTATCACTTCACCAACCAAAGCTCTGCAGATAGTAAAGTAGCAGTTAAACCACAGCCAGGTAAGGTGTAACAGCCTGCTTTATGCTGACAGATGTGTGTTAGTGAGCAGATGTTTTTAAAACTAAAACTGTTGTTACTGTAACTACATGTACCCAGGTTCAAATCAGGGTCACAATGATTTAGAGCTTGTAAAGTGACGTTCACAAATGATTCCAGTGTTTGTAGTTTGTAAATCAACCTTTGTAAACCTGGAAAATAAATCTGCAGGAGGAATTCAAGTTTGTGCTTGTGAAACAGTTGAACTTGTGTCAAAGAGATTTGTATTTGTTGAAAGTCTGAATCAAAACTCCACAAACGATCAGTGTTGAGGTTGAACAAAGACATTAAAAGAAGAAATGGATTTGTTGACATCTGTGTCGTGATACAGAGAAGAAAACTGTGAAACTGGTCAAAAGTTCCCACAGTGACACTGAAGGGACGAGGATCAAACTTTGTCCTTGTCAGTGTCTCTCACTGGGAATGTTGCTCACTGAGTTTTAGTTTTCTGCTCTTTCTCTCTACAGACGTCCACAAAGCTTTTCTTCTTCTCCTGTGTCTGTGTTCAACCTCACCACTGATCATTAGTTCAGTTTGATTCACACTGTCTCAACAAATACAAATCTCTTTGCCACAAGCACAATTTGTTCTCACGTGCACAAACTTGAATTTCTCCTGCAGATTTATTTTCCAGGTTTACAAAGTTTGATTTCCAACTACAACTGTTGGAGTTATTTGTGAACATGACTTTATAAGATCAAAATCATTTTGAGCCTAATTTGAACCAAATTTTTATTTTTATTTTTTTATTTTTTATTTCTTTATTGATGAAAAAAAACATGTAGAACCAGAACACAGTGAATAAAACAGACAGAAAGGACAGAGGGGTGGGGCTAGCTTGCTGCCACATGCAGCAGCACTGAGCATCACAATTAGCTTCTTGTCTACTATAATGACATTGATTACAATTATAATTCTAACAAAGAGATACAATAAATAAATGATGATAATAGCAGCAATGTACATGTGCACATACAGAATATAGAGCTGCCCCCCCCCCCTGTTTTCATTAGTGCTAGCATTGCTGCCATTGTTCATTGATGAATGAATTTAACAATATATAAGATTGCAGAGTAGAATGTGTGGGCGCCCATGGGATGGCAGAAAGTGTAGTAAAGTCACCTTTCTCTGTCTCTCTCCCTCCAGGATCTCAGGGAGGAGTGGAGGCTCCACTGATGGAGGAGGACACATGGGGCAGAGGAGACGTCCTCCTCATCCAGGATCTCCACGTCACCCGGGACGTCTCTTTGCTGGATTCTCTCTGCATCCAGGACATATGGAGACACAGAGGAGCCACCAGCTGCATTCAGGACCCAGCAGGTGCAGCTGTACAGAGACTGGTAGACTGACAGAGGGGCGGGGTCAGCCTTCTGGTTTCTACCTTAACCACTTCATCCCAGGTACATGCGTGTGTCTCAGAGCTTGTGATTCAGTATATTGTGTATTATCATGCAAACATAAAATTCATTTTTGATCCAAAACCTTTTTCCTTAAGCCAGTGCCAAGTACTTCCAAACTCCTGGCAACACCTGCCAGACAGAGCAGGAGGAAGAGCGAGGTGTCTTCCCTCCCAGAGACCAGGAGAGGCAGCCCAGGTGACAGTTCAAGGCAGTGACGGGGAAGAACACCTCCTGT